>NW_024351730.1:4377061-4856642 GCF_902729225.1 Pteropus medius | reverse complement strand
GAAGGAAGGAAGGAAGAAACTTTAAAATCTAGCTTGTTATTTGTGATTAAGTCATATCTGAATTTCTTTTTTCCATACAGGTTACTTAGAAAATATTTATGTTCTTGGATTGGAAAATAATGTCACTGCTGTTTCATGTATAATAACAAAATCAAATATTACTTTTTAGTCTAATTTTGTGGAATTTTGATCATTCTTTTGCCAACTATTACTGGGGTTATTTATCCTCAAGCATATGCCTACTTTTGTCTACATTAAAGAAAGAATCTAATTTTCTAAATGTAACAGTCATTGATTTCTTTTATCTGAGAAAGTCATTTTTTATGATTCTAAAGTGATATACTTTAATTTTATATATTTTGAAAAATACTCAACAATATAATAAAAAAATAATAACCATAATCTCATCTCTCAGAGATAAGCACCATATCATTCTGCTTTCTTTTTCAAATATTTTATATATGTGACTACCACTGTCTGAATAGATGGGAAAATGACAGATGAATAGGTAGAATAATAAATAGTGAGTGATAGATTAATCCAAGATACTTCAATCTAAATATTTCCAAAATCCCCCAGTTCAGGTTTTATTTCCTCTTTAATTGTCAAATCAAATACCTAAAATCTTTATCCTAGGTTTAATAAACAATGCAGCATCTCCCCCTTGATTTGGGATAATTAACATGAGATAATTTTTTCCATGACACTTCTTGTTCTAAACTCCTTATTTTACCTAAGGGATTTTAAGAAGCAGATTTTCTAAAAAGTTTCATAATCCCTCACCATGTGTTATTTTCCAATACAACTTTTACTTTTTTTTCAGTAGTTAAGTTTCTCATTCGGTCACACTTTTGGTTATGTAAATCGTTATTTAACAAGTAATTATTAAAACTTTATTATGCTAGCCACTGTGAAAATCATTTGAATACAGAGGTGAGACAGAAAGCAAAGTTTCTTTTAATAATGAAATTAAAATTTAGCTCTCTGAGGTAGTGGGTATAGGTGTAAGTTTGCCTCAATCAATCCTTTGGCTTGCTTAAAAATATTTGAATATTGTACAACATAGCTCGGTGGTAATGTGGTATGGGAACTTAATTACTCTGACATCTTGTTATAAGAAAGTAATTATCTTAACTAATTTGAATTCACCACAAACAATTGGATCTACCAGTGCAAGGCAACAATTTGAAATATGTTAAATGATATTTATCAGAAAAAAAAGACAATATGTTAACTTTTGATCTAGAGAGCCACATGTACTTGAGAAACATATTGACATATAATTTAATTTTCTTTCTAAATGAACATTGAATCAGAGAGTTTGTCATGTGTCAGACATGCCTGTTTATTTATTTAAGGCAATACTCATCTGTTCAATGAAGTTTTTACATGCAACATCCAATTAAAAATTTATTCTTTCTTAGTCTACATCTAGAATGTATATAGTTATCAAGCTGTGAGCATAGAAAATCAGACAATGAAAAGATGCCTAGGGAATAATGACATAAATTATAACTTATATATTGTCTTTTTTTTCCCTTGAGACGTATATATTTCTCATATACAACTTGATTTATATGGTAACCACCACGAAAGAAATGGATTTAATCAAATTTAAAACTGAAAGTTTTATCTCACCACTTTTAACGTCAATCTTGTATCACACATATATTTAGTCTGATTTATTAGTGATTAAATACTCATGAGTAACACAGTAAATTGAAGCCAGATTACTACACTCAAATTTAAGTAACCAACTATTAATTCACTGTGATGCTTATTCCATTTTGCCTTTTGTTAATTGCCTTTTTTACTTGGTAAGTATTATTTAAAGTTAATATAAGGAGAAAATCTAAATACTTTATTTGTGACAATATAAACACAACCAGATGTGCAGTGGTAAAGATAACGATGGACATATAAAAATTCATGGGATGCGGCAGATGGCCATTCGAACCATCTAGATTTCATACTCTCAGAAATACATAAGATGAAAAATCTCTATTAAACCAAATGATGGATCTGAAAATATAAACAATGTTGAATGTTTACAGAAAATGTTATTTACTAGTGTTTTATGTTTATTTAAGGCATATAGTACTTTTCCTGAATTATACCTACGTTGGTCATAGCTAATTCCATTAAGATTGTAAAATGTCAAGTTTTCTGCATCTAAAGTGGTTGGATTTTATGAATATTTTAAATTATAATTACTTAGCTTATATTGTATTGTGCTTTAAAGACTCAAATTAAATTGGTTGTCAACTTAACACTTCATTTGACCCTATGATTCCTTGGAATAGGTACAAAGGGCATTTGTGTTATTGCAAATGAACTTAGTTTAAAAATCATTTCTACTGACTGTTTAACATGATGAGATATAGTAGTACCCAGTAAATTTGATATTTATCATTAAGATATATTTATGAGAATATACATAAAGGAATAAATAATCCACTATACATTTTAAAAACATAGAAAATCATATGACAAAGTATATATTTATTCATTTATTTTATAATTCAAAATATATTTATTCAAAATGTCATTCTGACCCTGTAACATGTGAGTATTGTGTCTACCCAGTTCTTGGCAGTTGAGTATCACTACCTGTTCTCTGTTTTTCAGGGTCCTATCATCCCTATTATTAGCAGTAACAGCTTCTCTTACCTTAATGTCTGACCCAAAGTAACCACTCATTACTGTTTTACTAAATGCTGATGCTCCTCTTTACATTAAGGTAAGAGAAGTGTTAATCCACCACTCTATAAAGTCCTAGTCTTTAGCTCTGTCCTCCCATTGCAGGAGATAAGACCTCTTTCTAACCTTCTAGGAAAGTCTACTGGCTTTTACACTTGGCTTTCCATAGTCTGTTAATTGCCTATAACTTTTTGTTATCTTTTTCAGAACATTAAAATGCTTAATAATATTAATTCAAAATCATTGTCTGTATAATTAATATTCACCTTGTACTTTTCAGACAGCCAATATCAGTCACACAAACTAATGCATTTTCTACAGAGTATGCTATCCTGATTCATCACTAGTGGTTTTTAACCTTTGGACTGCTTTATTGTTCCAGGAGTTTCCTGTGTTCCATCTGCTACCATGAATGCCATCCTCATTGTCAGATTGACAGTAAGAAATCCAACTCCAAAGTGTCATCATAATCTGCTTCCTCTGAACACTCTCAGTATAACTGGTCATAGATTTTTCAAGGAGGAGATATTCAAATAGTGTTTTGTATACAGAGTGTTTATTAGGGATCCGTACACATGGAATCGAGGTGGAGAAGCAAGACTGGCAATGATGCAAAAGCAATTTGCCATGCAGGCCTAGAAAAATGTTACTCAAACCAATAAGGAAGTCTGGAGCACATAACGGCCCATCAGAGTTACCCTACTTTGGGCCAAAATGGCTAGGTCATTATACCTTCCTCAACAGACATTAATTATAAGCTGCCACAGGAAGGCTGTTCTTTGTCAGGGCAGCTCTTTGCATCTGAGTCAGGTTTACGGATACTAATAATAAGCTGTTTGTTGACATGTGAAGCAACAAGTTATTGCTTGAAGGAGAACTGGTATTCACATCACTGTGTTCATTACACAGATTAGTCACTACAACATACCGATTTAGTAACCTGGAAGTCACAGCAATAGAAAGCACCTAAATTAAAGTAGAGAAATAGACAGGAAAGGAAAACAAAGCATAGGAAGAAATTAGGACACATTAAAAGTATAACTTGAGTGTAATTGGAGTTCTAGAAGAAAAGGAAAGATTAGAATAAAAGCGATGTTTGAAGTTATCAAATCTGAGATGCCAAAACAGTAAAACAATACACCAAAGCACAAATTTAGGAAGCTCAGCAAACTCCATGCAGAATAAATACAAATAAAACCACATCTAGGTATATCCTGATCAAACTACTGAATAAGGGTAAGTGGAAATCTTAAAAGCAATCACATACACACAAAGAAGACAACATATTCTGGGAACAAAAAGAAGAAGAGTAAGAGTTTTTTGTTTTGTTTTTTTGTTTTTTGTTTTTTGTTTTTTAACCAAAATAAAACTATGAAACCCAGAAAACATGGGATGCATTATTAAATTGTTGAAAGGCCATAAATGTCAACCTAAAAGTTTATAGCCAGTAAATATACTCTTTTATAATGAAGGTGAAACAAAAACACTTTCAAATAAATGAAAACTGAGAATATTTTTTTTTTTTTGTCAACAGGGCTTGCATTACAAGGTAAAATTTCCATCAGATAAATTTCAAATCTAAATTTGAGTTAGAAACAAGCAAACTTTTGAAGAAACATATGAGAATAAATTATTGACCATGAAGAAGAAAAAAGATTTCTTTTAAAAAATATAAGTTAACCTATATCTATAGCAAGAATTTATGTTTATCAAAATATACACAAAAAAAATGCAAAGGCAAGCTACAAAGTAGAAGAAATGTGTATTGATACATATGATGATGGACACATATCACATATAGTATATATATATATGTAAAATAGCTACCAATCTGTATCAAAGAGACTGAAAAATCTAATTGAAAAAGCAAAAGTCTTAATCAGGCAATTCTTAAACAAGGATGTCCAAGATAAATATATGAAAAGTTGCTTAACTTTATTGGATATAGAAAAATGCAAATTAAAACACAAAGCAATACCAATTGTTAGCAAAATGTGGGGCAATCACAACTATTATTCACTATGTGTGAGATTTTAAACTATTATTGTTTTTTGGATATCTGTATCTATCAGTTTCTATTAAAGCTAAAAATATACATGCTCTTTGAATGTGGAATTATACTCCAAGAATTATGTTCAATGAAGTGCATATATATGGTCTTCAAATTCATGCCCATGAATTTTTATAACAGTGCTTTTTGTAACAAAAAATTGGATACTAACCATCAGAACTACAATAGATAAATAAATGATGGTGTTTTCACACATGCAATAGCTATACATAAATTAGAATGAACTAATGTTCTTTACAACAATATATTGACTTTAACAAACAGCATACTAAACAAAACTAGCCAGACATAAAAAAGTACATACTGTATGATTATATTCATATAAAGCTCAAATATAGATATGATTAATATCATCTTGGTTATTATTAGCAATGAATAATAAGTAGTATCTGAAAGGAGGCTTCTAGCATACTGAAATGTTTTCTTTTCTCCTTGTGATTTTGATCACATAACATACTATGTTCATGAAATTCTATTATGTTATTTATTGTTTTTGCACTTTTCAGTAGTATATTATTTTCAGTAAAAATGTCAAAAAGAGTATGGAAAAAGACTGACTATGAATGTGTAAAAAGTATTGGACATAGGTTCTTGAGTAAGAAGATAAAAATACAAATTTTAAAAATATATATACACTCACAAAAAAATATATAAATAATTTAAAAGTTATATGTGGATTATACATTATAAGTGATTCTTAAATTATTTTCACTTAGGTTTTTTAATTAAAATTTCTAAGTTCTCTAACATGAACAAATTTTAAAAATATATATTTAAATATACATTTAAATCTTTAGTTAATTTTAAGTTCATTGTTCTGTAAGTGTTGCAATAAGAATCCAATTTCATGTGCCTCTGAAAACCCAGCTATCTCTTAATTATTTCCTCCTTTTTCCCAGTGGTCTGCAATGCCACTCTTGTTAAAATAATTTTTCATGCATAAATGAATCTATTTCTAGCTCTGTATTCTGTTCCATGGTTAATTTTTCTATTTCCATGTAATTATTACGATTTTAATCATAATAACTAGAATAAGTCTTGCCAGCTGTGAGGGAAAGACCATCACTTTACTTTTCTTTTCTAGCAGTTTCTTGCCTTTCTCAATCCTTTGCTCTACCACATTATTGTATAACTATATATCAAGTTATTTAACAATTACAACTGGGATTTTGTTTTGGAAATGTGTTCCAAATCATATAGGTTCACTTCCTGGGGACATTACTATGTCTCTGCCATGTTTTATATAGGAATACAAATATCAGAGAACATTTATGAACATATAAAAAAAATACCAAGAATATTATCTTGCTTAATTTTCATTTCAACCCATGATTCTATAATCATAACCAATCAGTAAATGATGACCTGGAAACTCAGGTGTGTTAATTACATGATCTTTAGCCACATAGCCTGTAAATGAGAACACTTTCATTTAAACCTAAATCTATCTGACAAGAAGTTAAAAATGTGGTTAAACCGAGAACTTAAAAAAGGAAAGTGTGCTGATATGGCATCTCAGCATTGGTTTGTGTGATAGGCTGAATAATAGTCTCCTCAAGGATATCCACAGATATTGTTAAAGATACTGAGATGAAGAGATTATACTGTATTATCAGTATGGGCTTGATATAATCACGAGTCCTCGATTAAGAGAGACAAGAGATCAGAGTAATAATAGAAAGTGGAATGACAAAAGCAAGAAGTTGGAGTGACGCAAGGGAAGGGTCACAAGCCAAGAGATGTGGCCTCTAGGTTCATAAAAGTTGGACTCTACAGGCTTCTAGAACAGGCTCTAAAAGTTGAATAGGACAAGGAAACATATTGTGGGCCCTAGGCCTGGCTGGTCCAGGTCTGGCTGCAACCCAGGCTTGCGGCTAGGGGTATGACACCAGATCCAGCATGTCGCATTAAACGCAGTAGTGCGCCTACACCTAGTTTATGTAAGCATGATTTAGCTTGTTATATTACACATGTGTGGCAGGATGCCACTATTGTTCTCTGACATGCAGTCCCCTAACATGGAAGCGCACTCTCCACAGTAAAGTTTGTGCCTTACATTTCGTTGTCATGTTGGCTCCTCATGGATTCTTCCAACTGGGCGTCTTACCACCAAAACCTTCTCTTCTCAATCAGCTCAGCGCTGACACATATTCTTATCTTAGATCCTCTAGTCAGAAGCAGACATGCTGATATCTTGATGTTAACCTAATAAAACTAATTTTGGATTTCAGACCTCCAGAACTGTAAGTAAGAAATGTGGTGGTTTTTTAGGACAGTGTTTATAGCAATTTGTTACATTAACAACAACAAACACAGTTTTCTGTACTTAAATAAACACACCAAGAATACCACATCATAGGCTATCTGTAGGTCAGGCAAAGACAAATTTCATTTTCTTAACTAACATATTAGAGGGGTTACTAATAAAAACCTGTTACTAAAAAGAAGTCTCCTTTGGTGAACTTATACAGTGGGCCTTAAAAATCATCAAGTCATTCCAGATGAAGTATTTCTCCTTGGTTGGTTCTCATTTCAAAAACGTTTTTTTTCCTTCACATCCTGTTGAGCTTTGTCATGCTGGAGACTTCCCACAGCATGCCACCACTGCAACTGAATGATAGAAATACGAACACCAGTGGGAGCCAAGTCTTAAAAAAAATTAAATTAAACTGTTACCTAGAATAGAGCCAACACCCCCACAATTCTGTACATGAATGCAGATCTATCAGCCTCAGTCATGATGAAGCCAGTAAATTGAAGTCTTTGTTGATCTTTCAGATCATCTTCAATAAAAACAATTTATGGATATTCTAAAGAGGCTAAATATTCTGGGTCTAACTGAAAACTGAACTATGAAAGATATATCAGATGAAATAAGAGAGGCATGATACTATAAGTTTATAACTACATAAATACAATTCAAAATCTTTGCTGATTTGAGCATTACATTTAAACTTTTCAAACACTGAGCTTTTTCTTAAACCTATTACCACCATTATTTATAAATTCTAGCAAATCCATTTAAATAATCAATGGAATTATAATTAAATGCAATATTTATTGGAAATTTTGGAAAAAAATATTGGAATGGATTATAATATATACCAGATATGCATAGATTTTTAAATCCGCTTGTATTTTTTACATATCATCTATCACCTCAGAGGTGGAGAAAGAGCATCTTTTTGACAGTGGAAAAAAATTACTACATTGATTACTTTTGTTTATTTTATTTTAGATAAACTAGCCATTTCAAAGTCCAAATTGCCCACTCATGCATTTTGTCCCCTTTCAAGGGTTTGCTAGTTCCAATCCTTTCTTTCAAAGTGTTTTTGAAATACCATCCTCATTTTTATCATTTTCACCGTGGGTGGCAGAAAGATCTTTGCTCATTAGCTTACATCTTGTATCCACATTAGATTTTGCAATTAAATCCCTCGCCAATACTCTTCTCAGTATTCCCTTGCCATCAGGAAACTTTCCGCCTTTAGTCTGTTCTATATCTAGGAATATACAAAGCTGCTCCCAGATGCCTGATATTTCTTGTTACCCTGTTTCATGCCAAATGTGGAGCTTCAGTGGGAGATGTACAGTTCTTGAGCTAAAATTGTGAAAGAAATACCAGTTACTGTGTTCTCATATTACCCTTACAGCTCCACCCTAAACATAATTTCAACCCAGGATAGTGCAGGTTTATTTTAATTTACTCAAAATTTTAAGTGGTTAAACTTATTTTGGAATTCAGAATTTGATAGATAATAAAAAGCAGTCTTTAATCAAGTACACTAGTGTTTCCACAATAAAAGATATAAATATTTATGCAAAATGGTATTTAGAGCTTTTTCTATTCTGGAAGTGTGGATAAGAGACTGCAGACCTGTAGTTTCTGAGCCTCTGCCCTTTATCTAATCCTCACACAAACTTCTACTCTCAGCATCTACTCATTTCATATCATATTACCATATTATTTGCATCATATCAGTCCTCCAAACTCCTGCTGAATTTTGTTTAATGAAGCCTGGTATTTACAAAAGTACTCTTAGAATTTTTTTTTAACTCAGGCCTTAGCTCTACTTTGAAAATTTATATATACATATCATATATATATATATGTCATATATATATATGATGACTGTATACAATATTTTCATAGTCATTCGTTCTTCTGATGACAAACATTATACATTTTCACTCTATTGAATTCAAAGACAGCCATATGACATACTTTGACCGATAAAAGGTGAGCAGAAGTCATACTGGGTCACTTTTAGATAGAAGTTTATAAAACTAACACTGTATTCTCTGCATTTGTGATCCTGAAAGCATGTGTCAGGATAGAGCCTCAGAAGCCTGCTCTCTCTGACTCATAGTCAGTCTATAAGATATTTAGGTTGTATTTTACCGTGGTATATCCTAGCTTAGACTGCCAAATGCAAATATTTATAAATATAACCTAATAGTGATATTCCAAACACACATAAAGTACAGTAAATTATATAAAACTTGTTCAATTGTCATTGAGATCACATATGTAACACCAAATCAAAACTTTTATATCAGTTCTTTTTAAAACATAAAAAAATTATGGCTATAGCTACTTCTTTTCATTATACAGATGTAGTTGTTATTTATAAACGGAGATTCCATTCTCTTTATTTTTGTGTTATTTACTTTTAATGACCATTAAAAAATACCTATATCAACTCTGATATTTAATTGCCAGGAAGTCTCAGTAATTTACTCCAAAATTCTGTCGTCCCCCATTGAGGATATGGAGCCCAATTTAATGGCGCTTTTCCTGCTCTTGGTTCTAAACTACAATGGACAGACAGAAACAAGATTATCAACAATGTCAGTGGACCCTCTCACCAGGATATCCCCCATTATGTCTGTGATCTTGCTTAGGGATCTCCAAGAATTCCTATTCTGGTGAGAGATCTTTGTGTTAGGTAGTTAGTCAGGCATGAGAGACAGGAGCAAAGGCCCAGCTCCGCAATCATAGAAACTTTCCTTGAAGACCTTCCTTGGACATCCCCAAAATACCTCCCTTTGCTAGAGCAAATTCTAGAGCACAAATTCTAGAGCACAAAATTCTAGAGCACAAAAACCATTAAAGCTTCTGGCTAAATCAGCTACGAACGCATGAGCAGAAAGTATTGCCCATAACTTCAGCCTCATTATACCATCATTATAATCTCACAACTATGCCTATAAGTTCACGAATCTAATTATAACAGACTGAATTCTGGGTAAGCACATGTGCAATAGGCTAAGTGTTATACAGCAGCCAGCTGCCAGTCAAGGTGACCTCACATAGGGATCATCTAAGACCTCCCATCACGGCCCAAATATAAACAGACTTTCCCATTTCTGCATTGTTACACTGTTTCTGGGTGGAAAACCGCTCCTCCCTTTGGGGTGTACTGTCTTATCTCTTCACTTCCCAAATTCCATAGGGCAGCAGCCTTCCTTAGAGCAGTCTGTCTCCTTCCAAAATGTACTTTCAATAAATCTTACTCTTTCTAAATCTCGCCGACCTATAATTCTTTGATGCGTAGGCGGGGAAGAATCAAGGGACAACACACAACACTGCCACCGTCCACTGTCTTCCTTCTCCCCTACACCGCTGGGACAATGCAGGATTTCATATCACCCCAGCAGTGACATTTGGTAGCACAACAAAATTCATAAATCCTTCCTCAATACTCTGCTAAGGCAGTTCATCATGTTTACCTGTTAATTCTAGGCAAATTTTGCATTGCAGTATCCATAATCCATTTGAGCAATATATCAGGGGAAGTTCCATATTTTCTTGCCAGGAAGTTAATTCTCAACACATGGGAGATTGCTTTCACATTAATAAATTCTTTTCCATCCGGCTTTATGTTCTTTACTCCTTTCCTGGTTCAAATCCTCATGATCCATACATATACATGTACATATATACATATATACCCTAGGTCTTGGCAATTACTTCAGAGTAATTACTGTTTTCTCCTTGAACACAGACTAAATTCTTCCTCTTCAATTAGTTGTCTCAAAGCAATAAGGAGAGGAAGCAGAAGAAAGTTCAGAGAAGACCAGTATCATCTTGCAAAGCAGCTGCCTCTGGTGGTATCTTTGCTGGATCCCTACTCAAGTTGAGGTTATAATTGTCTAATTAGTATGGTGTAGGGGTCTTTTCTGTGTCAATATTGCTCAAAGGAAAATGTGGCTTCAAGATTTTATAGATTATCTAAATCAGTTTCCTCATCCCAGAGCTCAGATTTCCATGCCTTTTTCATCAAGATGTGGACTTTTGCATAAGGAATCTGTTGATGCTGCAAAATAAGTCTCCTTTGCAGTTAGTTCTGCCACATTTAGAATAAAATCCTGGAATTAATTTTCAGCACAAATTATACCATAGTTGTAAGAGATGGGAGTGTCTTCAAAGTTACCCTGGAGGCTTTCTGAGTAATTTTAGTTAACACTTAAATGACCTGGGCCTGTCATTTTCTTTTTATGACTTCTAAAGTAGTTAACAAAGCAAGATAATTTCACACATCTTTAAATAACATCCAAGAGCCTTAGTTATCTCATATCCCAAAGCTTTATCAGATTTATCTTCCATATAACCTTGATTCATATCAACACCTCTGTGAATTTTAGTTATTGTGATGCTGCCATATACAAGTATTACAGCTATTCCCCCTACCACCAGGACTCCTTGTTTTGGTCTGTCCAATAAGTGTTTTATTTCTAGAGTGCCTTGAGATTTGTTTTTAGGACTACTTCCAGTGCCAATAGTTTCAGCTTGAGTTCTCTACACCACCTACCACCTGCCTTTGCAAAAGCAACTGGAGGAAAGAAAGCTACTGTGCAGGTGCATTACTCAGGTCACTACTGCAGGTAACTGATGCTCAGCTCCTCCCTGGCCCTGTGGAGGAGCCTAGAGAATGACTCTCAGAAGTACTCAACAGTGAATTGACTTGGAGGAACATCTATTCTTTGGCTCTTGTCTCTACCCCAACATCGGTTGAGCATTGCCTAAGGGGGACATGATTACTATGCATTAGTGGGTTACTAATGTTCAATCATGCATAACTACGGGAAAAGAAAGTCAGTTTTAGCTTGAGGTGAGACACTTGTAACATAAGTTAAATTGAATCCTGCACAGAATTGTCAGCCACTAATCAAATAAGATCATAGATGAAGCTACAAAAGAAGAAGTAGGACAAAAGAAATGTCATATATAAAAACCTGTTTTGCAGTATACATGTTCTGCATGGTTTTCAAAAAGCAAGTATTCAAAGTGGAATTTATTTAAATATACACAAAAATAAATAGGCAACTAGATAAATAAGCAAATTAAAAAAAAATCATTTAGGAAAATCCACACATACTGAATGAAAGTAGAACTATAACTCTATCTTTATTCTTATTAGCTGACTTTTCTGAATTCTTGGCCAGTGCTAGACATTAAATCTATACAAAGATGACTCAGTATTTTAGTAAGATACTGTGTATTTTACACAGCATAGGAAGGAAAATAACCCTCAAGGCTCTCTCCTGTTCTTTCTCTAATCTTGCCTAGACAGCTTGGTTCATTTCTAGCACATTACCACTTCAATTAATTATTAGGTGTTAGATGCCATTCTATAGTGACTGTCCACCTCTGCTGCTGCAGACAGCAGGATTCCTGGGACCAGGGCCAAACTGAGCTCTGAAATGTTTAATAAAATGCTAATATCTAAACAATCCCTTTGCCATATGTATTACCTTGTAAATTCTATTCATTTTTACTTAATCTGAAGTTCAGAGATCTCATTAACATTGAATGGAGAAAAAAAGACAAAGGAGTTTTGAAAGAGCAGTATATGAATAAAAGATAGATTAAGGACAAAATATTTAAAAGAAGAGAATTTTCTTTTCCAACTTTAATTTGTAATAGAATCTGGGCTAAAGAATTGTTAAAATTTCAGTCTTCTAGTTTCTCTTTCTGATTAAATTTCATGTCCATATTCTGGTAAACTTTCTTCTCATTTCTTTTATATTTACATCATAACAACAGTCACTGAATTGTCCTAAGTACCTATTAGGAAGTCATTCATACATAACAATGATTTTTAGATGGAAGTGTAGGGGAGAGAAGTGAAGGAGAAAAGAGAGAAGAGAAGGGAAGAAAATATACAGGCCCAGGCACATATCCAGTAAAATGAAAATATCCATGGTTCTAATCCACATATTTTTTTACATGTTTCCATGTATTTTTATAAAATTTGCAATAATTTTGATGCATACCTAGTTTGATAATAATACTAAATGCTTTATCTTTAGTCATCATGTTAGATAGCTAGTCAGACCTGAGGGAAAGGGGAACAAAGAAATGGAGGCCCAGCCCAGAGACTGCCCAAAGAACACTCCATTAGTAGCTAAAGAATCCCTCCTGCATCCCAAGAGACAAAAGACAAGAGGGCCATAACCTATAAGTGGTTTAATCCGGCCACAGACACCTGCGCAGAAGGTACTACCCTAACCTGCCCACAACCTCAGCCTCGTTATACCATTATTATAATATCATGTTTATGCCCAGAAGTTCATGAATCTAATATAACAGACTGAATTCTGGATAAGCACATGCACACTAGGCAGAGTTATATAGCAGGGAAGTGTCAAACAAAATGACCTCATGTGTTAATCACCTAAGAACACCTTTGTAACCAATCATCTCTACCCTAATATAATACAGACCTTCCCATTTCTACATTGTTACAATTCTCTTTGCTGAGAACCTACTCCTCCCTTGGAGTGTACTCTATCTTTTATCTTTTCACCTCCCAAATTCCACAGGGCTACAGCCTTCCTTACCATGGCCTGTCTCCTTCTAAAATATACCTTTAATAAATCTTTTTCTAAATCTCGCTGACCTATAATTTTTTTTGCTGCACTGGCGGGGAAGAAAGAAGGAAAAATGCAAATTATACTTCTGCATTGTTGCACCCCCACTCCATGCTGCTGGGGTGATGCCAGAATTCAAACTGCCCCTAAAGGTAACAATTAGAATAATTATTTTAAAAAATATTTTAAAATGCAGGTTTTTGTTTTTGTTTTTGTTTTTGTTTTTGTTTTTGCTGAAGAAATTAAGACTTAAAAATAGAGAATTAATATTTTAAAAATTACCCTGAAAATTCATACTCTCAACCCAAATCTATATGCCCATTAGTTTATATAATATCTACAGGGCATTAGTTTTTTAAAAATTAATATTTATTACAGAATCCTCAGTATTTGTTAAAATCATGTCTTGTCTCTCTCTGTATCAGAAATTTAAAATATGGAGATTTTTAAAAAGAGCAAAACAATGTAAAAGATTACCATATTTGAGAAACTGGATAATATTAAAAAATGAATAAAAATAGTAGAACATTTGAAAGAGCTTGACACATTCAGTATTAAATAAAGCTCGTGAAAATGGATGGATGCAAACATGGATGACTATATGTAGACATTTCTGAAACAACATTGTAGGCAGACACATTTTGGGGCGGGTTAATAAAAGTGAGTGTGTTTAAATTTCTGTTTTTTTAAAAAAGGATAAATAGTAATTATACACACATGATGATGGCATGCTCTTATTATAAGGGCATTATAAAGACAAACTTATTAACATTTTAGAGAGAGAATCCATAAAAAACATATTCTTACATAATCTTTTTTTGTTTCAGAGCATCTATTTTACTTTCCTAATTCCAGTTGAAGAAATGTATATTTACTTTTATTTTATTTTTAAGTTCTTTCACATTCTTAATCATACAATGTATTTGATATACTATCTATATCTTCCTGAAGACATGTTACTAATGAATTGTTCTCATTTTCTGTTGGACGTTATATTAAGTACGTTATAAGTTTGCTGTTCATTTGTCGTATCGTAATGTAGTTTACATACTTCTGCTTTGGTATGCTTTAACTCATGTTTCCTCCTTTCTTAGATAAATATGGTAACACTTCCAAGTCATAGAAATTTGCTAGTTTTTTTCATTTTAATGTCTCCACAGTTAATGACTGCTGTTATACTCTTCCATTCCTTGATTAGGGGTAAGATGAAGGATTATTTTATCCTTTCCCATGTATAGTGATCTTTCAGGGATCTGCTCTGTAAATTCTTTTTTGGATGTTGATTATGTATATGGTTTATGTGATTTTTGCTTATTTACTTTAGGCTTTAAATATCTAAATGTGTGCATCATAAATACTTCTCCCTATTTACTTTTACTCTTTTAAATTTCATTCCTTGGAATTTATTTTGTTTTTGTATTTATCTTTGTGATTTTGTCCAGAATATTTGTATTTTTAAAAAATTATAAATACATTTATATGCATATGTACTTTTTTTCTTTATTGTCCTTGCTTTTGGGTTTTGTTTAAGAAATAAGTCTGTAGCTATGCTTCTTTATTTTCATTAATGGTTTAAAAGTTTTAGCACATTTTCTTTTAATTCATAAAGAAATGATTATTGTAGAGTATGAGCAAGAATTTAGTTTTACTTGTTTACTATATAGAAAATCGATGGTCACAAAAGAATGTATCAAATGTTTCCTAAGCTTTCTATTCTCTAACAATTCTCAACATAAATAAGATTTTTTCCTATGTCATTCAGTCTATTCAATTTATCAGTATTATCGGTTTATAAATTTCCTTTAAAATTATTTTTTAATTGGCACTCTTATGATACTTTATATTGCAATTAGTGAACATGGTATATCTTTTCATTTTCAGGTTTTTACGTATGTCTTTTAATTAAATAGTGTAACTTATGTTTTTTATGAAGGTCTAGCACCTATATTGTTAATATAATTCTCAGATTCATTACTGATTTAATGCTTTTATAAGTTATTTTTCTGTTGTATTTTCTAGTAGATATTGTTAAAACTTTGGTATATAATTGCTTATATTTATAGATACACCAATTTTGAACTACAATCACATTATTTTGGGTTAAGTGCCAGAATTACCTTCATTAAAAAAAATCTGTTACCAAGTTTTTTTCAAAAAACTTTGGATTACCCTCTTTATGACACATTATACTTTATTGATAAAATATGCCACACCTTCCTTATGCTACTTCCTACTAGCTTCTATTCTTTATTGATATGAGGGTTCAAAATCTAGACTCTTTCTAATCATTGTTAGATGATTCATTCACATGTTTAGTCTAATGCTATACACAGAACTAGCTGTTGATTAGACTAATGAGATATAGATAGACATCCCAGTAAGACCTTTATTAAAATACTCCAGCTATATCATTATAAAAACATAATATATCATTATGTTTCCACCATTTACTCACTATCTTTCTCAATCTCTCTTGGTCGCTCTCACTCTTTGTCTCTGAGAGGAGACCACACTCATGTCTGACTTTCCTTTTGACTTTAAAAACAAACAAACAAATAAACAAACAAAAACAGTATAAATACTAATGGTGAACTTCAACAAATACATAAACACACACACACACATATATTTGGTGACAGAATACTATAATATGTTATAATAGGAATTGTAAGAACAAGGTAAAACACAATGCAAGATGCTGGTATCTTTCTGTATTCCATTGAAATAGCTTCTTTGACAAAACAATATTTCTTTATGAGAGGCTTCATGGTCCATAAACATATGTCTTAATATTTATGATTACAAGCCATTAATTCAGAAATCTCTACAGGTTAAAATTTTATGCAGCTTTACACTTTTTTTTTTTTAAAGAAAAAGAAATCTTATATATGAATTCTTGATGTTCTTTAATGGGGGCTTTTTCTATAGAGACAAGTAATAAGTGAAATGTATATAATTAATTGCTGAGGAACACTGTGTAAAAAGTAATTTTATCTTACAATATTTTTATGTAACAAAAATACATTTTTTCAGAATGTTTTCCTGAAAATGACAAGAAATTAAAATATTCCAGCTATACAATATGGTAGGAAAGGTATTATATTTGAAATCATGAGAACTATCATAAACTCTGTTGCCTAACTGATTCTCACAGTCCTGCTACTTAGCACTACTGGATTTCCATTCCCTATGCTTTCTAGCAAGAATGATAGTATTATTTATTTTATTTTTCTAAAATACTTGAACTAAAGAGTAAATGAGTTATTGTATATTAAAATGCTAAATAGTACTCTATTTGGTATTACATTATATATTGTTATTATCCAAAATATTTATTATTCAATATTCAGAATATATCTTTCAATATTCAGAATATATCTAACAAAATATATAATGTAATACCAAATAGAGTACTATTTAGAGTGCTAAATAGTACTCTATTTGGTATTACATTATATATTTTGTTACCATCCAAAATATTTATTATTCAATATTCAGAATATATCTTTCTGAACATATTTGATCTAAACATATTTAAAAGAGAATAAGTAGCTTATAGGTAAATATGATAGACTGAACACATATATCTAATTTTGCTCCCCCCAAGCCTAAAAAGAGTTGTAAAAAATCCACAAAGATGAGTAAACAGGTATACAATAATAACTAAATTTTGGAAGCTGGAAGCAGATTTGCATTACTGATTTACTAAATTCCTGGAAGTCAAATCCTTAGCCATCAGTCAAGAAAGCTTATACCTGCATGATCTATAATTTGGAACCCTCAATAGGTTGAAGAACTGTGAGTAAAGTTGTGGTAACATAGAGAAGAAAGTTTGAGAAATGACTTAGAAATAATTAGATGTCTAGATGTACTAGCACTCTAATGAATAGAAAGAAGTTTATTCTCTATTAAGAGTAGCAGAAAGAGTCTCTGGACTGAAAGTTGCCACTAATAGTTGAGACCATGAATCTTAAATGACCTGCCAGATCTCTGATCCCCAGATAGGCGATAAGCAGATTACTCAATGAAAAAAAATGACTAGCCTCAAAGACCTAAAAACAACTGATACTAGGGTTCCCCAACAAAGTCTACAGGAAAATCCTAAGTCAAATGCTCAGAAGATTGTAGTCAACAACTTCTCCACTCTAAATATAGGCAAACACTCAGAGACTAAAATAAATAAATTGAATAAAGATGCAGAAGAAATAAAATATAGAAGAAAGAGAAAATATAGACAAATTTATTATCAATTACTCATAGAGATGAGATATTTCCTCCTTGAATTTTTTAAAAGGAAAATTTAGAGAATTAGAGAGCCTCTGGTCTGCGTGAGTAACAAGTCACTAATGCTGTGTTTGCACACTCCTCAGCTGACTTGCGCTGTGGACGCCCTCTGCAGCTTCACTCCACTTTTTGTTTGCTGGTTTGTTTTAGACATGTCATGTTTTCATATAACGAAACACGCATACGTACTTGATACCATTTAATATTTAATTCAAAAAAATGCTTACCATATCAAAAAGAAAAAAAAACGCAGAAATTCTCACTTCTGCTTTCAGTAAAAGAGAGAAGGAACTGGAGAGATTATCTAGAGAGAGAGAAAAACACCTAAAAAAAAGGAGGAGGGGAATGGAAAACAAAGATAAAAGATAACAATAAAGGACCCATCAGGAGATCCAATATCCATAACTGAGAACAAATATATAAGGAAATTTATAATTAACTGAATTATTCTAGAAATTGTCACAGCATCAAACACAAGTATCAAGCATACTTAAAAAAACTCATTTAAATTCATTTATTTATTGATTTGTTGTGTTGTTCAATAACTACATTGCGTGCTTCATATTTAGTAGGAACTCTTCAGAGCATTAGAGGTACAGCAATGAACACAAAGCAAAAAAAAACCAAAATCTACCCTCACAGAACTTAACTATATAGTGAAGTGAAACAAACAATAAGATAAATAAGGAAAATATACATTGTGTTATGTTAAATTAATTAAAGAAGGAGGTCGCCAGACTGATGTGACTCTAATGCCGTGGTAGCCTACCTTAGCAACCAAAAGCTAAGCTTGTAGGTGCCTCAAAATTATTAAATCAGAACATTAAGGAAAAACAATTACAAATAGCCAACTAGACTTTATAGCCAATTAATAATTTCTTTTCTTTGTTTCCTCACTTTCTCTTTATAAAGCCTTTTGCTCCTGTCTGAGAACACTCCAAACAATTTCCTGTTTGATATCGCTGGATTCAAGTTGATTTTTGTTTAGATAAACTCTTACATATTTTAATATTTCTCAATTTATCCTTAAACAGTTACATTAATTTAAATATTAAGGAAAAAATCAAAAGTAAGCAGAATAAAGAATGTTGGACGGCTGTGGTTAAAATTTTCCATAGTGTGGCTGGTTGAGGTTATCTTATTGAGGTAATTCATGATGAGAAGAAGGTAAGGAAGTAAGTCATGTCTTTTTAAAATAAAAATATTCCAGGAAAAAGGAGGAGCCAGTGCAGATTGGTTTTGCAGGAATGTGTATAGCATCTTTGAGGACCCTCAACAACGTAGTATGGATAAGCAGAAAGATCAAAGAAGGAGCATTTTCAGATCTATAATGTTTCAAAAAGTGTCAGGAAGCTTCTGATATTTATGCTTCATAAACATTTAGAATTATATCATGAAAACAGCAACCAAAGTCCAATAGAACTAAAACAAATCTTCAGGAAAAAAAATGGTGGTATGGGTTGAATTTTGTTCTCCCAAAAGGCAAATTGAAATTATATCCCTAAATATCACTTTATTTGGATATTAGGCCTTTGAAGATGTAATCTAATTAAGATGAGGTCATATTGGATTAGAATTTGCCCTAAATCCAATGATTGTTGTCTTTATAAGAAGGCCATATGATCATAGACATACACATGGATAAAGTCATGTGATGACCCAGGAAGAGATGTGAGTGATGTATCTACAAGCCAAAGAACACCAAGGATTACCAGCAACCACCATAATGTAGGAAGAAGCAAGAAAAGATTCTTTCCTAGAAACTTTGGAGGCCATATGGCTCTGCTGATACTTTGATTCTAGACTTCTAGCCCCCAGAACAGTGAGGGAATAAATTTTGGTTGTGTTAAGCCACCCAGTTTGTGGTACTTTGTTATGACAGCCCTAGGACAGTATTACAGATGGTAAAAGGGAGATCCCAGAATGCAATAGTGAACCAAGAAAAAAGATATATACTGAAGATTCTAGAAGTGTCCTAACAAAATAAAAGAATAAATTTAAAAGAAAGAGATCCAAAAATGACACAATCAACTCAGGAAAAAAGCAAATGTAATTATGGAATTATAATGAAATAGTCTTAGGTGCTAACTAGTATACATAGAAGATGAATGAGGGTTACAGTTATCTCTAAGGAAATAAAAAGGATCTGATGGATTATATTATACAATAACCCTTATAAAGCAACTGAAATGTGTTTGAAAAATAGCCAAAAGAAATCAAAGATAATGGAAAAAAAGTATTAACCCAAGGAAAAACAAAGGAGAAACATGTAATTAGTTAGACATTGATGGTCGGTTCTGGGTATTTATATAAACATAATAGTATAATAACCAAATACAGATTTAGCCTCAAAATGCAATATTGCATTGTTGAAAAAAGGTAGGTGTTCAGCAAAATAAATGCAAAAGTAAGAGACCTAAATTATTTTCTATCATTATAAGAAGTCAAGAGATAATACTTAAAATAAATTAATCAAAAATGACAATGTATATGTTTTATGAAGAAATAAAAGATATATAAATACAAGAAAAAAACCCAAAAGGATCAAATTAGTTATTTCTTGAGAGGAAGACAGAGGAGAAAAGGAAAGTTGTGGTAAGAAATGACCATTATAGGATTTAATAATATTTGAATTATAAAACCAAGTAAATTGTTTAAGAAAGTAAAAGTTAATTTAAAATACATAAACATTTATATCATGAGATTAATTAATGAGACATAGCAGTAAGAAAAAAGAAAATATTTTAAAAAATGTTTCCCTAAGAAATTAATATTTACAATTATATTCCAACTATTTACAGAATCTGGCTCTATAATTGTTTAGGGCATTAAATCATAAACAAGCAACTCAGGATTATGATTTCATTTGTTAGAGATCATATCACTTCAAATCTCAATGCCTTTTCTACACACATAAAACACAGAATTGTATTTTTCCATTATTTTGATCAAACTAAACCAACTTTTTAAATATGTATTATTTAAGAAAAAAGCAAGTGAAATCAGGATTTTTAATATAAGAAATATGAAAATATCCAGAAACACTGGGCTGGAAAAATTAAGTGAAGGTAGTAGATCAATCTCCACATCATGACATTAAAAATGCACTAAGAAGTGGAAAAGCATGCCACTGTCATATTAAGTGCCTCATTCCTTATTTGTAGTGAAATATGAACATTTTGCTGTAACAAACTATCTTAGAAATCATGGCTCCTAATCAAAAGAACTTTAAATACAGACTTCGTCAGATGCTATATAATGATTTTGGTATAGAAATACTTTTCTTTAGGGTGTTGCCTGCAGCAGATTTGGTGAAAGTTCAGTTGCCATGGTGATGTATTGTTTTAGTGTTTGAGATTTTTGTGCTGGAAATATAGATGATTATAAGTATGCTTTTCTTTATTATTAAAAATATAGTTCATTTCCATTTATGATAATTTAACAATCAAAGCTATGAATTAAACAATGGCATTAGTCTAGCACAAATCTTAGTGATTTTTGTCTATTCAGAAGAGTTTAATAAAGTAACATGACCTTATGATTCTATCCATTCAAATATGAACCCATTTGAGAATAAATATATGAAGGAATCAGTGGTGGTTAATTACAGACAAAAGACAGGAAGTCTATTAACTGAATGATAGTTATTAGTGAAAATTGTACTTGCTGAAAAATAGTAGAGATGGATAAAGAAAATTAGTTGTCATTGATTAATATCTGATTTAATTATACAATAGAAGATTCAACACCATGGACTACTTTGGTATTGGAATTTTTTTTTAAGGGTACATAGATGAGAAGGTGTCAACAAAGAAAATTTCTTCCTCTGATCACACTCCCTCAAATCTTGGTTAGGTGCCTTTTCTGTGTGCAATTCTAAGTTTTTTATCTTTGCACATATTGTACTTTATTGTAGACATCCTGCTTTTGTCACAAGAATATAAATTCCTTGGTTACAAAGAAACAATAATGTTTGTTTATTCTTAAACTTCCTCTTTAATTCTCTTAAAATTTTGTGGCATATATAAGGCATAGAAAGAACCTATAGAGTCTAGATAATTCAGAGCAGACTTTCTGCTGAAGAGAATAAGAAAGCCAGGCAACATTTGAAAAAGAAGAAGAAAAAAAGAAAAGCATTTTTTTAAAGCCATTGGAGAAATAATAAGAAATAAAATGCATTCTCAAAGAGGAATTTGAAATGTTTGATACTCAAAATGTGATTACCTTAGAGGGCAAAAAAACTAGCATTGAAGTCTGGAGACTACAGTAAAGTTTGTAAACAACACAAACTTTATGTTAAAACAAAAAAATATAAAACATAAGAGTAAAGCCGAACTGAAAAACAATAGTTATTTCATTTTTTAAAAATTTTTAATTAAGTTTATTGGGGTAATATTGTTTAATACAATTATATAATTTTCAGATGTACATTATCATTTGACATCTGTATATTCTATTGTGTGTTTATCACCCAAAGTCCAGTTTCTTCCAGCTACCATATATTTGATCCCCGTAATCCACTTCACCCTCCCTCTAAGCCCTATATTTGATGCTATATTTAACAATAGTTATTTCAGAGATTAAAATCCAGTTAGAAATAATTTCGAACCCTGAAATTAGAACAAGATAATAGTACTCTAAGCCTTATGTAATAAAACAAACAAATTATTTATGGAAAATATAATACTGCATTTTGTCTCAAACTATCTTTATTTTGTATATACATAACATCTGACATTTAATTCAGAATTATACCGAAATACAAGAAGATAAGGCACCATGAATCAAAGTAAAGACAAAAAGTAGAAACAGACAGATGCTCATATAATAAATTTTTCATAAATCAGTGTTAAAAATTATATATATTCAAGATTGGACAATTTAGATATTGAAAACAAAAATATAAGCCAAATGGAAATTTTACATATTAATAGAAAATAAACAAAGAACACAATAGACATTTTAATACCATTAAATATAGCCAAATAGAAACTTTGTGAACTGTAAATTGAGTCAGAAAAAAATCCAGATGAGTGCAGAGAGAAAAAATAAGAGAAAATATGAAAGCAAGAGTAATATATATGACATAAAACATGACAATTCTGAAATATATTCATGAGATCCCAGAAAGAACACAAATAAAATGAGAGACAACATTTAAACTATATAGTTGAGCTATTTCCTAATATGATAAAGTTGTAAATGTAAAAGATAGCATCAAGCCAGGGGAGAAGAAAAAAACATATACAAGCACATCATGATACAATTGTTGAAGATAAAGACAAAGAGATAAATTTTAAATCCTGGTAGAAAAAAAGAAATTTTTTTCATAGCAGTAATATGACTAATAATTCTAGTCTCAAAAGATTAATTAAACCCAAACATAACTGATGATATATTAAAGTACAGCAAGAAAATAACTGGCGACAAATAAATTTATCAATATACATTAAAAATATTATCAGAAAATGAAGGTGACCAGGTAGTCAAAAGAAAAGCATCTGCCAAGACCCACATTTTTTTCAAATACCCTCAACGATAATACAGAGAAATAAGAATAAAATAATAAAAATGAAATTAAAGAAATAGCAAGTGAACATATTGGTCTCTACAAAAAACTAATAAAATTTCTAAGCCCCTTGACAGACTAATAATGTATTATGAACAACTTTATGTACATGAAAGTTTAGATGTCGAAGAAAAGAAAATCTACTAAAATTGATATAAAATAACATAGAAAATATGAAGAGTTCTATATCTATTTGTATTAATTTGCTAGGGCTGCCATAACAAATTACCACAAAAGTAGTGGCTTAAACAACAGAAATTTCTTTTCTCACCATTGATTCCAGAAGTCCTTGAGGTGCTGGTAAGGCCACACTCCCTCGAAAGGCTCTTGGCGAGAATTTTGTCTTACCTCTTTCACCTTCTAGTTGCTCCAGGTGTTCCTTGGATTGTGGCTGCGTACATCCAATCTCTACCCCATCTTCACATGGCCTCTCTTCTCCATGTATCTTTCCTATGTGTTTCTCTTATAAAAACAATTGTCCAGGATGATCTCAAGGTCCTTAATTTTATTACATCTGCAAAGAACCTTTTCTAAATAAGATTACCTTCACATGTTCTAGGACATGGGAATCTCTTTTTGTCCATTCAACACAATATACTATCAAAAAACTTTGAGCCATAATTACAAATTTTTCCACAAAAATAACTTCAGACTCCAGTGGCAACATGACTACATTTTATCACATATTTAATGAAAATGAATAAAATTAAAATTAAAAATTTTTTAATTGTTTGATCAAATTATTTCAGAGAACAGAGAAAGGATAATATTCCTCAACTTTTTTATGAGGCTAATATATTCAGATGTAAAATATGCCAAGAAATATATGATGACTGAACATTATGAGATCTTGTAAGTCTCACTTGTGAACATAACTGCAAAATATCTTTACTAAATTGTAGTAAACTAATCCAGCAGCAGACAAAGGAAATAATATAGCTTGTTTAAGGTGACTCTTTCAGAAGTTCAAAGTTGTTTAAAATATTAAAAGAATTAAAAAGAACATTCAAATGATCCTGTCACAGAGGGGGAAAAAATACACTAATGATTTAAAAATAAATAAAACTCTTGTCAAAGAAATAGAAGGGAAATTTTTGAAAGTTACGATTAATAATGTCATTGTGTCATGGTAAGGACTGTCCCTTTCAGACTGTGAATGAGCTTAGAAACTATGCTATCAATACTTTTATTTGAAACCCAACCAAAGTTCTATCTTTTACTGTAAGACAAGAAAAATAAAGAAAGTATGTAAGAATTTGAACAAAATAAAATTTTATTGTTTGCATATGACATCATTTTAAATGTTGAAATGTTATAACAAAATACATATAAACTATCAGAAGTTAAATAATGCATTTAGCACAGTGCCTAAAAATAAATTTAATTTCTACATAAGAGCAAATAATAAATAAAATGTATTTTAAAAATTAAATTATGATAGAAAAAAGTAAATATTTAAAAAATGCAATAAAATATGTAGAGAATATTACCACTATAACACACAAACTTAAAAATATTATTGACAGAAATTAAAGGCATAGGGAAAGATACATTGAGCACACCATGAAACAAACAACATGGATTAGCAGCAAAAACTATCATAAAATAAGGTAGAGACAAAAAATAATTTGCTGAAGATATTTATAATTATGCATCAGAATATTTTAAGGCATACAAAATTACTCTTCAGGATTTTTGTAATGTGATTTAGGAACTAATAATATATTAAGTTTTCTGATTACTTCTAATATAGAGAGGGAAGAGATATAGACTTGAATAAATTAAAATCTTTTATGACAACTCTAGTAAAAATGATAGAATTTATAAGGTTAAACATTTGGAAAGTTGGGGTCATTTTTATATATAACGTTGTATTTCAGAGTTTTAAGTGTGCAATTAAACCACACTGGGATATAAGATACAGATGTGTATAGGTTATTCTCATAGTGTGAATATTAAATGTTAAGAGAATTGAATATGATATCAAATTTTATGGAGTTATTCAGGACAGTTGAGGAGATAAAATCTGTAAGGGTAACTGATCAGTTTTCAAACTTTTTAGCAAATGCTGAAAACTCTGATAAATATTTGTGATGAGGGTCCATAAAGAGGGACATTACTAGAAGAACATACTGCTATGGAAGAAATGGTATATGAGTTGTCTATGTATTCTTTGCTATAGAAAAACAAAATCTATTGAATGCTCCATTCACACATGATATATGGTTTGATGTAATAACACAAAATATATAACTCATTACTCAGTTTCAAAATTTATGACAATTAAGTATATCTTACCATTATTACATATCTGGACTTTTTTTTGCCATATTATAAATATCAATATCTTTAATCCTCAAAATAATCTCATTAATTAGGTTCTATTCCTAAATTCCATTTTACAGTTAAGGAAACTGGGATACAGAAGGGTTAAGCAACTTGCTCAAGATCACAAAATTAACAAGTGTCAAAGTCCACATTTAAATTCACATATTCTAGTTTGCTGATAGAAATACAGATCATGAAGCTAGAGTTTATAAGAAAAAGTTGGAAGAAAACTTTTAGAAATGCCCACATTCACAAAGAAGTCAAACTTTGGGAGCCAAGTATCAAAATCCAGGTTAAATGGAATCGAAACAAAACAGGGCTTACTGAAACGTAAAACAAGCCTAGTTGAGGTAATAAGAGTGTACAGTGATATAAAAACTGATGAACAACTTATGAGTCATAGTTTAATGCCTTTGAAAACTTGTTCAGTTTTCAGAAAGGTCATGACTTTTTTTTTTAACTTAAATAGTATTTGTGAGCCACAGTTCTAAGTGGATTTTGTTCAATAAGGCTCTAGCAAATAACATAGTCAATTAGTGTGATAGACTGTATTGCTGTTGACCAACTACTACGGTTTGCTTTCTATAAGCCCCCTCTTTGAGAGGAAGTTACATATCTGTACTATATTGATTTCAGAAGTTGCCATGTGATTTGCTCTGAATAATCAAATGTGGTATAACCTTCTGAGCAGAAAATTTAAGAATAAATTCACACTTTGCTATGTCATTTTTTCTTGTCACAAGATAGCAGGTGAGTTTTTTGGGGACATGTGTTATTGTCATAATATAGCTTATCTGACTGATACAATTAACAATAAATATACGTTTTTCACCTTGGTGCTAGTGACAACAAAGTGAACAACAAAAACAACAACAAAAATACAGTCTCTGTCTTCAAAATGCTTACATTTTATCAATGTTATAGAAGTCAATAAAGTAACATGTGGTTTCCTGAAATATCGAGAAAATAATTGGTTACAAACAGTCACTAATAATGATATCAAAAAATAAAATAATAGTTGTACACAAACAAATAGAAAAGATAGGCAGATCCCAGAGAGTTGCATTTAGTTTTTCTTAGACCAGGTCAGGAGGTAATAGAGTACATGTACTTCTGGGACTGTGTATTGAATATTAAAAACAAATCATTCTAATAACTTGAATTTTCACACAATATAAACATTTCTTTCAAGATATTGAATATAATGCAGAATGTTATCTTTTTAAAGGTATTTGATATCATATGTGTAATTAAAAATAAAATTTAACATATTTTCTTTTCTTCTCCCAGTCCATCTTATTTCCTATGCTTCCCAGTCCATCTATGCTCATTTACAAGTCAAAGAGTATCACTAACACCTTTTAAAAGTGAGTAAATAAATGTGGCTTATGGAATATGCTTCTTATTCTGATATAATTACACAGCAATTGTTTAATAGGATGAACAGATCTGCTATACTCTTTTTATTTATAAGGGATTTCCCCTTCAAGAATAGAAATAATTTATAACAGACCAAATAACCTGAGAGTTAATCATTTTTCCATATTAGTTTGTGTTCTGATCATATATGTAGGGCTTTAATAGAGTTTTAATAATTTTATAGCATCCTGGAATTGAAGGCAACTATTTGCAAAGCATTATTTGTAGCTACTACGTGATGTGTTAGTACTCAGAATTTGGTCTACCCGTAGCAAGGATGTGTCTCTAATCTCTTTTATTTGTTTGATGTTATATAGGCACTATTCTTATTATAAATGGTGCATTATTGGTTATTTGATGGAAAAGAACATTCATCAAAATCATACCAACTACTAGCTCGCTGAAAGTCATCTATGTGCTCTAATGACTTTTTTGAGCTCCTCGTGTTTACTGCAAATTATAATGCTACTGTCTCATGAATTATTATTATTTAAGAGCTGTTTGACATTGTCATTTCAAATGTGTCTAGAGCAAGATGTTCAGCATGTCTACCATATAAGTATAAATGGAATTATATTTGTGTTAAAATTTTATGTAGATTTATACATGTGTATATATACATATATAAAATAAAATAAAATAATATAATATAATATAAATATATGATATATAATATATATATTTTTATTGTTCCTTTATACTCTATTTTTTATTAAGATTATTGAGGTGACACTGGTTAATTAAATCAACTAAGTTTCAAGTGTATACTTCAACAAAATGTCGTATGTATATTGTATTTGTGTTCATCACCCCAAATTAAATTTCCTCTGTCACCAAATATCTGACCTCTTTAGCCCTATATACCACCCCATCCCTTTCTCTCTGTTAACCACTAATTATATGAATTTATACTTAACACAACTAGTAAAATTGATTCAATGTAAAGATGTATAACTGGAATGCATTGCTCTGTGTTCTTACACTTAAATTTTTTTAAAATTTGTAAGACATAGATCAGTTGCTGATTCCCTCCTTTTCTACTATCATTTTTATGAAAGTGACTTGCAAGTTTGCAGCTGCAGCTATGTCTTCTTTCCTGAGTTCAGATTCAAATTTCCAACAGTAGGCTGGACATCTTTTAGACCAGTGGTTCTTAACCTTTTGGCTCCAAGAATCGGTTCCCCCATGAGAATCTAATGGCTGATGATCTGAGGTGGAGCTGAGATGGTGATGCTAGCTCTGGGAAGTGGCTGCAAATACAGATGAAGCCTCGCTTGCTGTCCAGCCACTCACTTCCTCCTGTGTGGCCGATACCAGTCTGTGGCCTGGGGGTTTGGGGACTCCTGTTTTAGACTCCTATTCTATCAAAATGCAATAACTTTCAAAGACATAGATCATACCTGCTTTGTTCCCTTCTATAACTCCAGTGCCAGTGAAAACACACAGGAGATGATTAATAAATATATTATATTACTCATTCAACATATTATTATATGCTTTATGCCTAATATTCCAGGAGATGAAATGAGTTGAAGATAAATTTCTGTATGGCAGCTATAACGATCTTTTATATACACAAACTAAATAACATCATTCGATTTTTTAATACATCGGTGTCTCTCAGGATAAAATACAAACTCTAAAATAGTTTAGGTAACCCGTAATAATAGTTCTTCTGCTTACTATTTATGACAGTCTCTTAAAAGTCTTTGCTTGCTGTTAGTGCCGAGCTGATCAAGAAGAGAAGGCTTCGGTGGTGAGACGCCCAGTTGAAAAACATGCACAAGGAGACGAAGTGAGAATGAAACGACAGACACGAACTTTATTGTGGGGAGTGTGGACTTCTGCACTAGGAGACCGCACGGGCTTTATATATGTCAGAGAACAATAGTGGCATTCTGCCACACACGCATGATAAACGATAAGCTGATTCATACTTACACAAGTTAGGTGCAGCACCTTACTACATTAATGTAACATTTTACATCTGGAGTTCTAACCCTAGCCACAAGCCTGGATCACAGCCAGACCTGGGACCCACATCTGCTAAGCTCCATTCATGTTCAAATACTTAATTTTCTCCTTGCTGGGACACCTTCCTCCTCTGTACACTCCTATTTTCTTCCTCATCTTTAGCATATGAACATTTTCAGACTGCAACTTGAAAGCCATTTCCTCCTAAAAATGTTTATTCCCTCCACTCTATATTACTAAACTATCAGTTTTTGTAATATATATCATTTTGTGTTGTAACTACTTCTTACTGGTGGGCCATTTTCTTCAGGGAAGGCCTTTCGAGTGGATGATATTTGAATTGAGATGAGAATTACAAGGAATTAGACATTTAGAATCTTGAAAAAAGATTAAAAAGGGCAGCCAAAAGAACTAGTGCAAAGAACTTTATGTACAATAACTGTGTTCTGTTTGAGGAAAGGAGAGAACTTCCTCATGAGTGACACTGATAAGATGACAATCTCTCTTTGCCTTCGTGGTATCATCTGTATAATGTGTATAATGATTCTTATCTTATGAGATTGTTAAATTGTTTCACAAAACATGTTAATATTTGTAAAGTACTTAGAGCCACATAAGAAGGTAGTAAATGATAATTGTTTGCTATTAAAAATCTAGATTAGATGAATTGGTATATATAGATAGATAAATTGGCATAGATTAAAAATTTGTATTAGTTTTTTATTGCTGCTGTAACAAATTACCATAGAGTTAGTGTTTTTAACAATACAAATTTATTGCTATACATTTAGGAAGTCAGAAGTTTAAAATGGGTCTTACATAGCTAAAATCAAGGTGTCTGCAAAGCCAAGTTCTTTCTGAAGGTTCTAGAACAGAATTTATTCCTTGCCTTTTTCAGCCTGTAAAGCTATTTGCACTTTGTAGCTTGTGGCTGATTCACTCCGAATTCTTTTTTTTAACTTTGACTCTCCTGTTTCCCTTTTATAATCATTTCGATTATATTGGGCTGAACTAGATATTATAAGATATTTAATCACATATGGCAAGTCCTTATTCCATGTAAAGTACCATATACAGAGGTTCTAAAAATTAGAACCTCTAAAATATATTAGAATATCTTTTGGGTATAATTATTCTGTCTATTATAGATTATATATATAATCTCTTTACATATACATATACCACAGATATACATATATAGAGATTGATATATAGGTACAAATTAAATAACAAAAAGTTGCATGGAAAATTAAATATCAACAATAAAATAATAAAAAATAAATTTGTGTTAGCTACAATCAACCAGGAAAAGAAACCCTGTCCATGGTGTCCTACAGTTTATTTCTGAAACTTGGATCACTTCACATATTGAAAGATGTTTAAACATTTCAGTGGTTAAAAAAAAAAAAAATCAGTTTGAGAAGTGCTAAATTCAAAAAGCGGCTTTTCATTTTGGACTTGTGCTTAAAATGCATACTAAATATCCAAGTTCCTGTTGTAAGTAGTTAAATATTTGAGTTTAGAACTAAAAGGTAGAAGTCTGGGTAGAGGTATGGGAAGTATTTAAAGGCCTTTGTCTTTATGATATCATTATGTGTGTTGAGTAAATTTTCTTAATTGCTTAGTATAAATAGATGTGGGAGAAAATCCCAGCTCTAATACCTGGGGCATTCCAGCTGTTAAGAAGTCAGAAACCAGTACCTGAAACTGAGAAATATAAGTAATAGTAATACCAGTAAAGTGTAGTATCTTGGAAGTCAAAGCAAAAAGAAAAAAAAAAAGAAAAGTACATCAAAGAAGTGGACATAGCCATGGCACCAAATTATTAAAACTGACCAAATTAGGTGAGTCTTCCAATTTGCCATTGTATTGATCAACGAGTTATTTTTTTATTCACCAAAAGAGCTCTTTTCAAAGTGATAGGATTCAGAAAGGAGGCAAGAGAGGATCTGATATGAGAATCCATAGATAACCTTTGAAATAATTTTGTTATTAAGGAAAACAGAAACAGGACGGTAGCTGATGGGGATATGGAATAAAAAGAGGTTTGTGTTTTCGATAAAAAGAGAACTTTCAGAATGCTTTTGTGCTGATGGGAATGATTTTCTACATACTGAAAATTTGATTAGGAGAATCAGCAGATAATTTCTAAAGCTATCACCCTAAACAGGCATGGGGAAACAGGCTCCAGTGTCAAAGTGGAGAGGTTAATAGATAAAGGACATACTATTTTATCCATAGTAGCAGGAATGAAGGCAGAATATACAGGCATTGATGAAAGCAGGTAGGGTGAGTGGTTCTTATAGGTAATATTCTAGTTACATATATAAGTTTTAAAGTAATAGAAAGCAAGATCATCAGCTGATGTCACAGCGAGAAAGAGTAAAAAATATTCCAAGAAGAAAATAAGAGCGTGAAAAAGTAGGACTGGTTGACAATACTAGGGACTATGTGAAGTCTATCATCATGATTCTAAAAAGAAGACTAATCAGTATGATAGTGGATTTTTCTCCAGTCACTATCAGTTGTTCTGTGGGCTCATGCATAAACTAGACAGAGTAGGATATAAGTAAGATTTGTACTTTGCCAGGTAATGTCCATGAAACAAGAGAAGAACAGGAGTGTTCTAATCATAATTATGAACCAAAGAATCTTGGTTTTATAAAGAAAAAGGAAGGATGTGGGCATGAAAGAGAGAGATGATATGATACATTCAGTGTATTATGTGTCTCAAAGGGTTTATGTATTGTAGGAATTGATATAGAAAGAGAGTGAAGTGAAATTTTAGAGGTCTGGAGCAGAAAATGGGATGTTTAAAATTTCTCTTGTAGAGCCATTCCAATAATTAATAATAACCAAGACCAAAGAATGACCATGTGTGCTGATCAAGTAGACAAAAGTGTCTTTGGAACAAGGCACTGAGAAGTCAGAGAATTAGAAACATTATGTTTGTAGATGCCGAATTCATAAAAATTGTTCCCATAATTTGTAGATGGTGCAGAAACTAGCATAAGAAATGGTATGTAAATTGTTGATAAATTTCAACCTGTATTTTTATAGAGATAGGAGGAAGAATGACCTAGAAGCAAGACTGGGGAGTAAGGAAGATGCTGGCCTTAAATACAAGTCCAGTGATATGAAGGACATGGAAAAGAAAAAAACTATGCCTGGGTACAGTTACATGACAAACAGTGACCTTAGGGATTGCTAGATTTTAATATATTAGTGATTGAAGTTAATCTTTATGAGAATAATATGTTAGTATTTTTAGATAAGATCTTTTAAACCCCATTAATTTTTGTGCTGCTCATGAAAATGATATTACACACTGAACTTAAATCAGCCTAGCTAATGGTAAGATTTTGGACTCTGAAGGAAGAAAGGTTGAGTATGGTTTTTATTATTTCATATGACCAATGTGTGACCTTAGGCAAATTGCTTAATGTCATTGTGAGATTGTGTTTTAGAGAATGGTGCTTTACAGTCTGCAGTTTTAAAGCTGCATCTATATATCTCTCAGAACCAAGTTATTTTTGTAGCTCCTTAGTCACCTTGATACATAAGAGACCTAAAAGGAGGATTTCCTCATTTGGGATATGGTAGCGAAGGACCAAAGTATCTCAAAAAAATAGCTTTTATATTCTAAGTCAATCGCATAGCCTAACAATGGCAGTGAGGTCTGGTGCTTCATAAGAATGTTCTTTTCCAGAGACATAACTGAATATTTTGAGAACAAAAAAGACTGCATCCCCTGGTGAGATTATTTCAGAATACTTAACACATTTGATAAGAAAATCCTTCTGATTCAAGGTTCTTTGAGGTAAATCACAGCAATGACTTCAAATCTCTTCTCAGCAGTGTTAGTGGTCAAAAGCCAGTGCCAAGTTGTACAAATGAGCAAAACACCCAGTGCAGAAAAAAAAAACAAAACATTTATTGAAGAAAATTCTTGATTGGGACAGAAGAAAGTTAAACTTAGGGGACATAGAGGTTGAGGCATAATTCCAATTTTCTCCAACTTTTTTGCCTAATTTATTTAATTTTTTCTTCTTTATATGATCTACTCTCTGCTACTATTTAATAATACCTCTGGCTGTGTCTATTCCTGTGATAAATCTTAAATTGTTTTAAGACAGAATAAACAAATTAATAAATATTACATAGTGTACTTAATCTTAATTGAAAAGGAAAATATAGTGTTATAAATGCAAACGCAATACACTTAAGTATAAATGTATAAAAGAATACCTTGGTTTTTCTAAAGTATATTTATGCTTGTTTTTAAAATGTAAAAAATTGCCTTTTAAAAAATTTATAAATCTGACTCCTTAAGGCAAAAAAGAAACGCCTTCTTTGTTCTCCAAAGATCTCTACATTTTAGTAAATCAGTATAATTTTTCCTGCAATTAAATAATTATATTTCTATTTTTTCACCTATATTTAAGGGTCACCACCTGCCTAATACTTAAGCCATGAATATGCTTCCATTCATATTCTAAAATACATTTAAAAGAAGAAAATCTACAACTACTACCAATTTTTTTTGTTTCATCTTAAAAAGGCTTCTATCTCTTTCCAACCCAGTCCTAACTGCTTTATTTCCAACTTTTATCTGGATCATTAAAAGTGCCCCTTAGCTGGTTTTCCTGTCTCTAGTCTTGTTCTCCTACTTCCAACAGCTATCCTGCTCATAAAGTATTATAAAATACAAGTTAATATTGTGTTTAAAGCATGCTCATTGTTTTTAAAATAACATGCAAAACGCTGTGTGATTTGGCCTTTATTATATTTTACACTTTACACTTAATGATGTTGTTTGTATTTTTCTCTATATAGTTTACTGGCCTCAACATAACTTATTCCTGGAATGTCCTTCTCCTATTTATCCTCATCCTCTAACACACATCTCACCAGTCTAATTCGACTTACACATTTCAAATAGCATCATCTTCTCCAGAACGCTTTAATTCTTTTGGTACATAAGTTAGAAGAAACATCTTCTCTGGTACCACGCTGTGAACAAAATAAAAGAAAATTATCCGTCTATCTCTACCACAGAAATCTTTTTAAATCCCAGTCCTGATATAGAAAGCTATCAAGCAGAAAGAATAAACTAGATAAGGTAGAAAGCAGTAAGTGTATACAGGATTTGAAACTTAAAGCTGCAGGTGGGCTATGGGAATATAGACAGAGTATTCACATACACTATGAAGAATTTTTCATATTCTTAAATGCCTTTTTGTATAAAAGTGGCATCAGCTACAGACTTACAATCACAGTAACGTTCAGCAAATATAAAATGTATCTAGTGAGTTGTGTCATTTTATATCTAGAGTCATCCTATTTTATTTGTAAATAAGCCATTTAAATATACAACAACAAAAAAGTTAACTCCTTCACTATGTGAAGGTGGCAATAGCTGTTTTCAGTTACTTTATTAAATTTCCTCCAATCGTGGTTTTTTTTTTTTAATTTTTAACTGTTCTTTTAAAATGACAATGATCAAAATGTATATTTTTAAGAATAATTTTCACTCTATTTCTTAGTTTGAGTTAACAATAGAAACTATTTGATGAGCACCTAAATTTAAAGGATTCAATTATTGTTGATTATTGTTAATTTAAAAGTAACTGATTGCAGACTTCATCTCTGAAAAAAAAAAAAGGCACTTAATCAGAATATTTTACTACCAGCTCCTGGTTTCTAATTTTCTTCATAACTTTGCTAATTTTTGTTATAAAAATCACCATTTTAATAGTTTTATTTTGAGTAGTTCCAAAATGAATATGTAACATATTTAAATAACTATGATGTGCTTTCTTCATTGATATGTTTATTGAACTAAAATATTTTTAAAAAGGAAGTTATGTTCTTCCTTTTTCTCTAATCTCAACCCACCCGAAGAAAATGAAATAGAAAAAAGTGTCTTTTTTTCCTACTAAGGAAACAATGTGATATAACTTTAGTAGCTCTTAAGATCATTTCATGCATCTGTGCCCTAAGCTTCAAAAGACTAATTAATGATACTGAAAAGAATAAATTGGCTGATATTAAAAATATATATTAAAAAAAACATGAAAACTTTGGTAGATAGGTTAAATTGATTCAAATTATAATTTTGTAGTCACTAATCTATTTATGAATCCATTTAAAAAATGTATTATGCCCTTAATATGTACAGCTATTGGGGAGAGCATTGGACAACTAGAATGACTATGGAGACAAAGCCTATGCCTCTAACTAAATTACATTCTAGTGAGGATGAAATTTATTAACCAAGTTCTAGAGTGAAAAAATATATTTAAAAACTGTATTAAATGCCATGTAGGAATGGAGTAGAGTGTCATAATTCCAACTATCAGAGGGACTTGACCTAGTCAAGACAATCAGGAAAAGTTTCCCTGAGGAAACGATATTTAAGCTAAAACCTAAAAGAAAAAGAAGTGAAAATAGAAAATGAGTAGAGGCATATTAACTAGATGGAAAAATATATAGTGTTCTGGAGACTAAAGGAAAGACCAATATAGGTAGAGCATGGGAGGTGAGTAAACTATGGGCTGAGTCATGAACATTCTTATAAGTCATATTAAAATTATTTTTTCTGGGAGCAACAGTAAAATATTATTTGATATTTATTGATTTTTGGCTGTCCAGGACCTTTCTCCATAATTCTGGCAACAGTCCCAATTTTCATTTATAAATCCCCCTATCGGTCCACAAGGCTCAACAGGTTTCATTCTCTTGACTTAAGATATACCTCTGGCAAGTCAATCATATCCATTACAGCTCAACCTTTTGCTTGAACCCCTGGGAAAAGAAATTTTTCTCATTGTTTCTAACTTGAAAACAGAAGCATAAGCCTAATCTACCAATGTCATAATGTACATGTAAATATAAGATGAAAACAACAGAAATAGAAGAAAAGATCAAAGAATTGGAGAATAGCTAGGGCCTGATGGCATTATACTATCTCAATTCAGGCTCCATAATGAATATTTGAATTATATTAACCAAAGTTCCTTTTTTATTAGGGCTATTTTTTTTACTTGTAAGGAGATCAGATATAAAAATGTAAGAGTTCAATCAAGAGAGTGAAATGACTGACTTTGATTTTTAATTTTTAGTTTTAATTAAAAACTAGGTATGAAGAATATGTTAGAGAAAAAAACTGCATTAGAAATGATTTCGTAGTGGTACAGACAAGATATGTTGCACAAATAAACTACGGAGATGATGGTGGAGATGGAATACCATTATGTTTAGAAAGCAAAATATATGTGACATTGAATTATATTGGTTAAGAACTAAGATGAAGGTTAAGAACTAAGGTGAATAACTTCTATATTTCAGGGCTGCATTTCATGGATACTTATTTTCTAATTGCAGTACAATAGGAAAAATATATGAAATTGATTTTGAATTGAGTTTTAGATGTGTTGAATATGTCCTTGACATACTAAAAGGAGTTTCTAGAAAACAATGGTATTTATATATACATTTTTGAAGCCACTGGAATATAAAAAATACATACATTACAAAAGTTGTATATATTTTGAAGTCCCTGGAATATAAAAGAAATTAAGTGATAGGATACCAAAAAAATCAAGATGATGATCTTAAACTTAAAAAGATAGTATTCAAGATAGAAAATCCATATAAAAGACTAATACTTTCTTATAAATGTATACTAGAGTACTGACTTTTTTGATTCAGGGAAAATGTGCAATAGAACTCAGAGATAATTAATGAACATTATTGTTCTCTATTAGAGTCTATTCAAAACTTGGTATGCCTCTCTGTTCTTCCTTGAGTCTTTTTATGATGTGATCTAGATATTTCAGGAAAACAAAGCAGAGATAATCAAAGACTTTATCTTTCTTCATTTGTTATCAATGTGGTCATCTGACAAATGTCAGACTACACACTACCCCAAATTTGGTTCCAATGTTGAGATTAATGATATTGCTCATACACAAAAAGGATATGAAAGCTTTACTGCTCACACAATGAGGCTCTCTGAAGAGCAGAGCAGCCTTCACAAGCAGGTCAAAAAAGGACTTGAGGAATCCAGGAAAGGAGAGTGATTTAGGATTTTTACGATATTTAATGGGTAAGGAAGGGTGAGGGTTGTTGCATAGGCCTAGAATTGCATGATTTGAACTTCTGGTGAGAGCTAAAGGAAAGAACTTTTATTCTTTTTACAAGCTTTCTCAAAAGAAGGGCAGAAGGAGAAGGGAAAATGTAGTGGCTTGAAAGATGTCAGCAGTTAATTTTCCGAAAACAAAATCTAACTCTTCATTATAACTATCAAATACAATGATCACATTATTTTTCACACTACTGTAAGCTCTCTGCTAAAAAGTAGGAAACATGAACAGTTCACATGATGCTAGGCTCTGGAAGTGGAATTGCTCATTGGTGATGGAGATCAATTTCAGAGGAGATGCTTAGCAACTCTGGAAGATCTGGTTAGTAATTTTCAAGGCACTGTTTCAGAGAATGAAGATGACAGGTTTTATGAACTGTGTGTGTCCTCACAAAATTCATATTTTGAAGCTTCCACCCCCAAAATGATGGTATTTGGAGATGAGACCTTTGAGAGGTAAATATATCATGTGGATGGAACCCTCATGTTTGGGATTAGTCAGTTATAAGGAGATGCAGAAAAGAGATTAAAATCATTTCAACTACATTTTTTGACAACAGTGAAATGAAACGAGAAATTAAAAACACTAAGAAAATGGGAAAATTTAAATGTGTAGAAACTAAACAATACACTCTTACACAACCATTCAATGAAAGAGGAAATAAAAATTAAATTGTAAAAATATCAAGAGAAGAAAATAAAAACACCATATACAAGAACTTATGAGATGCAGAAAAATCAGTACAAAGAAGGAAGTTTACAACAATATTTGCCTACATTAAAATAGAAGAAAGATTTGAAGTAAACAATCTAACTTTATATCTCAAGGAACTAGAAAAAGAAGAAACGAAGCCTAAATTAGCAGAAGAAAGGACATAATAAGGAATATAGCAGAAATAAGTGAAATAAAAACTACAAAATAATAGAAAAATATCAACAAATTAAAAATTGTTTCCTTTGGAAAAATAAATTATCAAATCCTTAACTAGACTAAGGTAAAAAAAAGACTCAAATAAATAAAATCAGAACTGAGATAGGAGATATTATAACAGATATCTCAGAAATAAAAAAGATCATAAAGAATTGTTATGAACAATTATGCACTAGATAAACTAAATAATCTGAGAGAAATGGATAAATTCCTTGAAAAATACAACCTTTCAAAACCGAATCAGAAAGAAATAGAAAACTTCTGATCAAGATAGCAGAGTAGGTAAAAACTGTGCTTTCCTTCTCATCTAACCACATCAAAGTTACAACTAAACCACAGAATAGCCATCATTGGGAGTCACCTGGAGTTTAGCTAAACAGAAGTCCTACAACTGGGGACACACAGAAGAGACCACTTCAAGACTGGTAAGAAAGGCAGAGACATAAAACAAGTTGGTCCCATGGCCAAGTGTGGTGGTTGAGAAATGGGAGAAACATCTCAACTGCGGAGGTTCCCCCTAAAAGAGAAGTGTCCCCAGCCCCACACCGGGATCCTCACCCCAAGTTTTCAGTGCTGGAAAGAGAAGTCCCCATGACTTCTGGCTGTGGAACCCAGCGGAAATTGTGGCTGAGTGAGACATAAGGCTGAGAGAATAGCAGACTTTTCTCTTCTGGGCCTGTGTATGGACTTATAGCTGATGAGCTCACTCACTTTGAGCTCCAGCGCTGGGGCAGCATCTCAAAAGATGCCAGAGATATACAGGGAGGAGCTGAGTTGTCTGGCTTCAGGCAAGGGCTGGAGGGGCAGCTTTCTCCCAGATAGAAGTGCATTGTTCCTTTGTTGAACCCTTCCCTACCCGGCTTGTACACTCAGGAGACCGCCATATCTACATAGCTAACACTGGTTGCCCAACCCTGATGAGACCCTGAGACCCTGCCCCTCCCAATGTGTGAACCCACCCAAGGTGCTTCCAGTGGATTTTACATACAAACCGCCTGTCTTGGCTCATGCTGCAAACTTTCCTAAAATCTCTCAAAGGTTCACAAAACCTAAATAAGCTACATCTGGCCTCAACATTACCCGTACCTCTCGTTGAGCAATCCCAAACCCAGCCATAGCAGCAGCTTTGTGACTTGGCCTCTCCAGGCACTTCCAAGCCAAACGTGAGTGGTGGCCATCTTTGGATTGATTGGTGGCTCATGCCAAATGGCCTCGGACAGGGCACAGCCTGAAGTTTAACTTGGCCTGGGGCAAGACCCCTCCCAGAAGGCCGTGGCCAGCACACCCAGTGACTTCAATCTGAGCCAGAGCATCACCCAGAGTTACATATGAGGTCAACAAATCAAAAAGGCAGACAGGACAGGTACAAGAGTCCTGTTAAAGTGAATCCTGTTCCGTAGAGTCGGCCTCTCATCGGCCAATTCTTACAACCAATCAGCCTTCAGGTCAATCCCTCCTACTGACATGCAAACAGTAACAAAACCTCAACTATAATAGGTAGGTACACACAATCCTTGAGTGACACAAGGGACACACCCTAGGGCACCTAGCTCAGGTGACCAGGGAAGCCTGCACCACTGGACTCTACAGGACACCTATTATATAAAGCTACTCTACTAAGACAAAGAGACATAGCAGCCATACCTAATATATAGAAAAACAAAAACAAAAACAAAAACAAAGAGAAGCAGCCAAAATTGGGAGACAAAAAAAAACATGTCCCAAATGAAGGAACAGAACAAGCTCCAGAAAAAGAATAAACAAAATGGAGACCAACAATCTATCAGAAGCAGAGTTCAAAACACTTGTTATAAGGATGCTCAATGACCTTAGGAGAAGAATAGATGAACTCAATGAGAACTTTATCAGAGAAATAGAAAACATAAAAATGGAGATAGAAAACATAAAAAAGAACCAGTCAGAAATAAAGAATACAATAACCGAAATGAAGAATATCTTAGGAGGAATTAAGAGTATATTATGTGAAGCAGAGGATATAATCAGTGATTTAGAAGATAAGGTAACAGAAAACATCCAATCAGAACAGTTACAAGACAACGGAATCCAAAAACTGAGAATAGCTTAAGGGGTCTCTGGGACAACATCAAGTGTACCAACATTTGCATCATAGGAATACTAGAAGAAGAAGAAAAGAGAGCAATTTCAAGAAATAATGACTGAGAACTTTCCTAACTTGGCAATGGAAATAGGCATACAAACCCAGGAAGCATAGAAAGTACCAAACAAGTTGAACTCAAAGAAGCCCACACCAAGACATATCATAATTAAAATGCCAAAGGTTAAAGGCAGATAAAGAATCTTAAAAGCAGAAAGAGAAAGCAGTTAGTTACCTATAAGGGAGCTCCTTTAAGACTGTCAGCTGATTTCTCAATAGAAATTTTGCAGGCCAGAAGGGAATGACAAGAAATATTCAAATGATGAAAAGCAAGATTCTACAATCAAGATCACTCTATCATTCAGAATCTAAGGGCAGATAAAGAGCTTCTTAGACAAAAAAAAAAAAAAAACTAAAGGAGTTCTTCACCACCAAGCCAGTATTACACAAAATGTTAGAGGGACTTCTTTAAGAAGAAGAAAAAAAGAAAAACAGAAATAAAAAATATGAATAATAAAATGGCAATAACTGCATATCTAGCAACAATTACTTTAAATGTAAGTGAATTAAATTCTTCAATCAAAAGATAGGGTGGCTGAATGGGTGAGTAAACAAGACCCTTATATATGTTGAGCAGACACTCACTTCAAATCCAAAGACACACATAGAGACTGAAAGCAAAGGAATGCAAAAAGATGTTTCATGAAAATGGAAACAACCAAATTTAAAACAAAGGCATAACAAGACATGAAGAAGGACCCAGTTATCCCACTCCTGGCTATTTGAAGAAATCCAAAATGTTACTTCAAAGAGATTGCATTTCCTATATTCATTGCAGCATTATTAAAATAGCAAAGATATGGAGGTAACCTGGGTGTCCATCAGTTGATGAATGGATAAAAAAGAGGTGGTCATACATACATTGAAATATTATTCAGCCATAAAAAATAAAATAAAATCTTACTATCTGCAACACCATGGATGGACCTAGAGAGCATTGTACTGAATAGATCAAGTCAAAGATAAATGTCATATGTGAAATCTAGAGGACAGGATAAACGAACGACAGAAACAAGCTCATAGATATAGAGAGCATTTTCATTGTTGTCAGATTGGAGACTGGAGAATGGGTGAAGTGGTAAAGGGGATTAAGAGGTACAAATTGGTAGTTACAAAATAATCATGGAAATGTAGAGTATAGGATGGGGGATATAGTAAGTAGTAGTATTGTAATAACTATGTATTGTGTTAGATGGGTACTGGATTTATCAGGGTGATCACTTCATATATTATATCAATATCTAACCATTATGTTGTGCACCTGAAACTAGCATAGTATTGTATGTCAACTTGAATTGAAATAATGTATAAAAATAAAAAAAGAAAGAAATAGAGTGAACAGACCAATAACAAATTTAAAACTTTTCAACAAAAAAAAGCCCAACACCAGAGGGCTTTTTGGCTGAATTGCACTAAATATTCAAAGAAGAATTAATATCATCTTATAAACCATGGCTGAATTGCACTAAATATTCAAAGAAGAATTAATATCATCTTATTAAATTATTAAAAAAAAAAAAAACAAAGAAGAGTAAGCCCTTCCAAATTTATAAGCCCAGTATCATACTGGTACTGGATGACAAAGACACCATAAGAAAAAGAACTACAGGCCAATATACTTGATGAATATAGATACAAAAATTCTCAACAAAATACTAGTAACCCAAGTCCAATGGCACAATAAATCTCACCATGACCAAGTAGGAATTATCCCTGGAATTCAAGTGTCAACATATACAAATCAATCAATGTGAAATACCGCATTAATGGAATAATGAATAAAGATCATATGAATGTCTCAAAAGGTACAGAAAATGTGTTTGGTGCAATTCAATACTTCAATACCTTTACATGATAAAAACTATTAACAAACTAGGACTAGAAGGACATTATCTCAATATAATAAAGGCCTATATGCAAAATTCACAGCTAACATACTTAACAGTGAAAAACTGAAAGCTTTTCCTGTGAGATCAGAAACAAGGCAAGAATGCCCACTCTAGCCACTTTTATTCAACATAATACTAGAAGTCATAGCCAGAGTAAGTAAGGAAGAAAAAAAGAAAAAGACATTCAAATTGAAAAGAGAGAAGTAAAATAGTACTTGTTTGCAGAAAACATATTATATAAAGAAAACCCTAGACTTTATAAAAAAAACACACAACTTAGAAATAAGTTTGTTGTAGAATATAGAATCAACATACAAAAATGAATGTGCGTCAATACTCTAACAACTATCTGAAGGAAATTAGGAAATCAGTTTGATTTACAATAGCATCAGAAAAATTAAGAAGAATAAACTGAACTACAGAGGTGAAAAATTTTATACTGAAAACCTCAAAACATTGATGAAGAAAATAAAGCAAGACAGAAACAAAAACATCCTATATTCAAGGATTAAAAGAATTAATATTGTTAAAAGATCCATATTACTAAAAAGAATCTACAGAGTGAATGCAATCTCTATCAAAATCAAAAAAAACTTTTTATAGAAATGGAAAAAATTTTCTAAAATTAATAATAAATTACAAAAAGCCTCCCATAGCCAAAGCACTCTTGAGCAAGAACAGCAAAGCTAAAAGCATCACATTTCTTGATTTCAAAATATATTATAACCCACAGTAATCAAAACAATATGATACTGGCATAAAGACAGACTTTTTATTTCTTCAGGTTTTTTCTTTCAATTATATCTTTTTTCTATATGACCTATGTTTACTTTGTTTTGTCTTTCCATGCTTATGCTTTTTCCTTCAAATAGTATGAACAGTTTGCAGATGGCTTATAGATCAAATGGATACCATTATTAACACCATTTTTGACTTATCGAATTGAAACTGTATCTTTTGACACTTTACTATAAACGTTAGGAAAACCAACTCTCTTAAAATTCATGCCACCTCTTACTACCTTCTCTTTCTCATAATTCTTAGATTAATAATTTAATGTTTTAATTTATTCTTATAGTTATACTTTTTGCATTCAAAAAAGTGAGGGAATCACCACAGTTATTTCATAATCTTCTTTTTACCACTGTCATTCACTTGTGGCTTGGCATATTAGTAAATTTAATTAGATTCAATGCTCAGTGTTGATTCTTTTACCTTGTCTTTTTGACTGGAGTTATATTTCCAGTAAGATATTGTGCTACATTCTCTGAGTTCTAGCTCATTTGACAAGTGACTTTCTAATTTTTCTGACTATATAATTCTTAACTAAAACTAAAATTATCTGAAATTTTTATATGTGTGTGTGTACTCCTTTTCAGATTCACTATTTATTTAAGAAGACCATGGCGTATCTGTCTTCTTTTACAAGAAAAGTTGTTTTTAGAAATTTTTCTGAGTGATAATTTTTTGCTCTTTCTTTCTCAAAGTCTATTGTCTCATAGATACAACTCAGGTTGATATTTAAATGCTCTGAGAATTAATTGTCTTGGATGTTACCTAATGATCAATCACTTTCTCAAAACATGAAAGATGCGGTGTGGTTTGATATCAAGAGCATTTTAGCTTCATTAAGATTCTCTGCCAACACTCTACATTTAGATACTGACAAAAAACCAATAACACTTGTTTTAGACAGTATTTGATTTAGCATACTTGTTTTAATATAGGTAACCATCCCAGGCACATATTTCCCTGTTCCTTTAATATTAATAAATGTTATCAGTGACACCATGATCCAACCAAAATAATCTTTATTTTGAATTTTAAATATTGGGGATTAATTATTTCAATCTTCTTTCCTCTTCTAAAAGATCCAATTTTCTTGGGTAATTTTATCTATATGAATTTCAGTTTTCAGAGAGGAGCATTGTATTTATTTATTTAGTTAGTTAGTTAGCTAGTTATTAATTTTTTGATTAAAGTTGACATTCAGTATTACTTTATATTAGTTTCAGATGTACAGCAAAATAGTTAGACATAAATTTGTATAATTTATGAAGCGATACTCTGATTCACCTAGTATCTACCTGGAATTATTCATAGTTATTACAATATTATTGACTTTATTTTCTATGTTGTACTTTACATACCTGTGACTATTTTATAACTACCGATTTGTACTTTTTAATTCCTCTACTTTTTAAATCAGCCACCTAACAGCCCTCTCATCTGGCAATCACCAGTTTGTTTCTGTATCCATGAGTCTCTTCCCGTTTGGTTTGTTAGTTTATTTTGTTCTTTAGATTCCCCATATAAGTGAGATCATATGGTATTTTTCTTTCTCTGTTCGACTTATTTCACTTAGCCTAATACCCTCTAGGTCCATCCCTGTTGTCGCAAATAGACCTATTGTCTAACAATGGGCATGTCCATACCTTGGCTATTGTAAATAGTGCAGCAGTAAACATAGGTGCATATATCTTTTTGAATTAGTGTTTTGATTTTCTTTGGATGAATACCCAGAAGTGCAATTGCTGTATCATAAGGTAGTTCTATTTTTAATTTTTTGAGGAAACTCCAAACTGTTTTCCATAGTGGCTACACCAATTTGAAATCTCACCACAGTGCATGAGAATTCCCTGTTCTCCACATCCTCTCCAGCACTTATTTTTGATTTATTGATGTTAGTCATTCTGATAGTGTGAGGCAATATCTCATTGTGGTTCTAATTTGCATTTCTTTTATGATTAGTGACGTTGAGCAATTTTTCTTATGATATTGGCCATCTGTAAGTCCTCTTTGGAGAAATGTTTAGTCAGGTCTTCTGCTCACTATTTAATTGGATTTTGTTGTTGTTGTTGTTGTTTTGGTGTTGAGTTGTATCTATTTATACATTTTGAATATTAACTTATCAGATGGAGTTATTGGCAAATACATTCTCCCATTCTGAAGGCTATGTTTTCGTTTTATTGATATATTCCTTTGCTATGCAAAATCTTTTTAGTTGATACAGTTTCATTTGTTTATTTGTTCTTTTATTTCCCTTACCCAAGAAGATATATCAGAAAAACAATATGTTACTGAGAGTAATGTCAGAGTGTTTACTGCCGATATTTTATATTAGGAGTTATGGTTTGGGGTCTTACATTTAAGTCTGTAATCCATTTTGAGTTTATATGGTGTAAGAAAGTGGTCCAGTTTCATTTTTTGCATGTATTTGTCCAGTTTTTCCAACACCATTTGTTGAAGAGACTGTCTTTACCCATTGTATATTCTCACCTCCTTTGTCACGGATTAAATCACCATATAGACTTAGATTCATTTCTGGGCTCTCTGTTCTGTTCCATTGATCTATGTGTCTGTTTTTTTTTTGCCAATCACATGCTGTTTTAATTATTATAGCCTTGTGGCATAGTTTGATATCAAGAATTGTGATACCTCCAACTTTGTTCTTTCTCAAGATTTCCATGGCTATTCAAGGTCTTTTATTGTTCCATAAAAATCCAACTTGATTATGATATATGATCTTTTTAATGTCTTGCTGACTTTGGTTTGCTAACTTTTTAAAGGATGTCCACACCCACATTTGTCAGAAATATTGGCTTATCATTATCTATTTTTGTAATATATTTGTCTAGTTTTGGAATCAGGGTAATGGCCTCATAAAATGAGATTAGGAGCTTTTCTTCCTCTTGAATTTTTTGGAATAATATGAGAAGAATGAGTGTTAATTCTCCTGTGAATGCTTGGTAACATTCACTGTGAAGCCATTTGGTTCAGGACTTTTTTTGTCGGCAGTTTTTTGATAACTGACTTGATCTTGTTAGTAGTAATCAGTAAGTTCAGATTTTCTGTTTCTTCTTGACTAAGTCTTAGAATATTCTTTTTCTAATTAATGTGTTCATTTCTTCTAGATTGTCCAATTTGTTGGCACATAATTGTTCATAGTATTTTCTTATGATCCTTTGCATTTCTGTGGAGTTGATAGTCGTGTCTCTTCTTTAATTTCTGAATTATTTTTAGCCCTCTCTTTTCTTTCCTTGATGAGTCTGGTTAAAGGTTTATCAATTTTGTTTACTTTTTCAAAGAACCAGCTATTGGTTTCATTGAACTTTTATGTTGCTTTTTTAGACTCCTCTATCGTGTTTACTTTTCTCCTGATCTTTATTACTTCCTTTCTTCTACTCACTTTGGGCTTTGCTGTTTTCTTTTTTTAATTGTAAAGTTAGGTTGATTTTTTGAGATTTTTCTTGTTTCTTGGGCTGGACTTGTATTGCTATGAAGCCCCTCTTTGGACTGCTTTCGCTGTGTCCCATAGATTTTGGATCATTGTGTTTTTATTTTTCTTTATCTCAAGATAAATTTTGATTTCTTCTTTGATCTCACTGTTAACCCATTCATTGTTTAGCAGCATGTTATTTAGCCTCCATGCATTTGTGTATTTTTCAGTCTTTTTAATGTAATTGATTTCTAGTTTCATACCATTGTAATCAAAAAAGATGCTTGATATAATTTCAATCTTCTTAAATTTATTTAGACTTTTTCTCACTTAATATATGATCTATCTTAGAAAATGTTCCATGTACACTTGAGAAGAATGTATATTTTGCTGCTTTGGAGTGAAACGCTCTAAAATTATCAGTTAAATCCATCTGGTCTAGTAAGTCATTTAAGGCCAATGTTTCCTTTTTGATTTTCTGTCTGGAAGATCTGTCCATTGGTGTCAATGGGGTGTTCAAGTCCCCTACTATGAGTGTATTACTGTCAATCTCTCCCTTTATGCCAGTCAACATTAGGTGCTCTTATGTTGGGTGCATAAATATTTACTAGAGTTATGCCCTCTTGTTAGATTGATCTCTTTATCATTATGTAATGTTCTGCTTTGTTTCTTATTTGCAGCCTTTGTTTCCAAATCGATTTTGTCTTTTATAAGTATTGCTACCCCAGCTTTTTCTTTTTTCTTCATTTCCATCTGGTTGAAATATCTTTTTCTATTCCTTTATTTTCATCTGTGTGTGTCATTTAATCTGAAGTGGGTCTTTTATAGACAGTATGTGTGTGAGTTTTTTCTTATACATTTGGCTATGCTTTGTCTTTTGATTAAAGTATTTAACCCATTTACATTTAAAGTGATTGTTAATAGGTACATAGATAGTTATTGTCATTTTATTTTTCATATTTATGATTTTTTCCTTTCTTTTTTCTTAAAGAAGTTCCTTTAACATTTCTTATAATACTGACTTGGTGGTGATAAATTTCTTAAGCTTTTCCTTTCTAGGAAGCTCTTTATCTTACCTTCAAATTTAATTGATAGCCTTGCTGGGTAGAATAGTCTTGGTTATAAGTTCTTGTTTTTCATCACTTTGAATATTTTGTGCCAATCCCTTCTGGCCTGCAAAGTTACAGTTGAGAAATCAGCTACAGTCTTATGGAAGGTCCCTTGTAAGTAACAAGCTGCCCTTCTCTTGCTGCTTTTAGAATTCTCTCTTTGTCTTTAATCGTTGCTATTTTAATTATAACGTGCCTTGGTGTGAGTCTGTTTGGGTTCATCTTGTTTGTGACTCTCTGTAGTTGCAGGACTTGTATGTCTGTTTTCTTCCCTAGGTTAGGAAAGTTTTCAGTCATTATTTCTTGAAATAGGTTTTCAATCCCTTGCTGCCTCTCTTACTTTCTGGTACCTCTAGGATGTGAATGTTGTTATGCTTAACGTTGTCTCAGAGGTGCCTTAAACTATCCTCATTTTTTCTTTTTTCTTTGACTTTTCCGATTGGGTGTTTTCTGTAATCTTGTCTTCCAAATTGCTGATTTGATCCTCTGGTTCATCTAATCTACTGTTGATTCCTTCTAGTGTATTATTTATTTCAGTTATTATATTCTTTATTTCTGACTCATTCTTTTGCATGGTTTTTATGTCCTTTTTTTATGCTTACTTTCTCTTTCTTGAGGTTACCTCTGAGATATTCTATTCTTCCCCTGAGTTCATTGAGCATCCCAGTTTTGGCCAGGTGGCTTTATGTAGTAGGTGCCCTGTATCACACAGTGGCACAGTCTTCTTGAACATCTGTGTTGAGTGCTCCAGGAGTGTCTTTTGTGTAGGTCATGTGTGTCCTCCTATTGTACTTGAGCCTTGATTGCTATTTGCACATCAGTAAGTGAGATTGACTCTCAGACTGACTGTGAGATTGAACACACCCACAACATATGAGCTGCTGTTTGGGAGTTGACCCTACAGAATGTGATTTGCCCCAGCAGGCTCATGTATCTGTGGAGACCACTCTTTGGGTTTGCTGTTTCTGGGTTTAAACAGGTAATGCTCTGTTGTGGTCTAGTGCCAGCCTCCAGGTGTGTTGATTCTGGGGCTTCTTGGTAGGGAATCCAGTGCAGGACAAATCAGCCACTTCCTGTGACCACCCAGGACTATCTGGTAGAAATTACAAAGTTAATCATGGCTGGTTACTGCCCGTGCTGGTCCTGGAGGCATGTGGGAGAGATCACAATGCAAATTGAAGCCAGCTGTTACCAGTACTGGGCCTGGGGCAGCTCAGCAATCGTCCCAGGGCACCCCAAGGCCTGTGGTTGCCTGACACCTGCCCATAAGGTTCAGCAGCTGAGAGAACCTCAGGTGGTATTCAAATTGAGTGAGACAGGGTTCCAGGGAGTCACCAGGGTGGAGCAAATTGTGTTCTCCAGGTTATTGCAGAGCCTAAGATGCCAGTGCTAAGACTGTGGCCACTCTTAAAATCGCAGATCACACTGAAGCCAGCCTCTGCTCTCCTCGGGCCCATAGACCCCAGAGATTTGTTCAAGAAATACTGAAGCTCAGGCCAAGACTAGTTACCCACCACCAAAAGTGACTCCAAAGGCTTGGGAGCCTGATTGCTATTAAAGGAGCCTCCTGCAGAGAGCCGAGGAGGGAAGTAGGGGCAGGTTGTGGTTGCCTAGCTACAAAAATGCCTCCAGCACTGTTTGAATTGGGTGGGGTGGGGTCTAAGGGAGTCACCAGGTGGAACGCATGGAGTTTACCAGGCCAGTGAAGATTCTGTGTGAGTGGAGGGCTCAACACAGGTAAGATGGTGCCTACTTATAGTCTGTACAGGAGAAGAACTTAACAGAGACAATGGTTGCTATCCCTCTAGCCCTCCTCCTGAAGCCACACAACGCGGTCTTTCTCAGTATGTTCCTGGTGCCTCCTAAGCTACCATCCCTCCACAGGAGCTCAGGATGATTGCCTGTGAGTGAATCTGTGTGCTAGCCCTTTAAGGGAATGTCTAAGTTTTCAGCAGCCTTCTGTGTTACCTGAAAGATTAAAATCTCCTCTGATTTTCACAGCCAGATTTCGTAGGGGCTCCTCTTATTTGCAGTGGAACCCTGGGCTTGGGAGCCCTGTTGTGAGGTTTAAGCTTCTTACTCCTTGGTGTTTGGAGGACCTCTGCAGCCAAGATATCTCTCTGAATGCTCAACTGCCACATGTAGGTTTGGGGCTTGCCCTTTTTGAGTCTCTGCTCCTCCTACCAGTCTTGATATGACCTTTACTTTATATCCTTAGTTATAAGAGTCCTGTTCTGCTAGTTGTTGGATGTTTCTCCAGGTTAATTGTTCTATAATTGAGTTGTAATTTTTATGTGGTCATAGAGAAGGCGACTCTGCCATCTTGCTTGGAACTGAGGAAAGAACATGCTAAATAACAAATTACAAATGATTCTCTTACACCATTTATCCAGTATTATGGTGATTCATCTGAATGTTGTTCTGATAATAACTAACATGCCATTTGAGGCCACCACAAAAAAAATATACTAATGGATTGCGTAATTTCTCATATTACACATACAGCATCACTTTGTTACTGAAATTTGAGAGATTTAGGGAATGGTAATAGAAATATGTATAATCCTTATTTTAAATGAGTAGCCAGATACACATCACAACTATTATGCAAACAAATATCTTTTGAGCCTCTTTTTAAATCCAAATACTTATGTTTTATAAAGATAGATTTGACTAATTGGGAATTTGGAGTATTAAAGTAGTCTTTGTTGCAAATGTTCCAATCTCTCAGTACATTTTCCCTCTTTGACTTTCATTTCACATATATGCTCTTATTTTATTTATTTATTTTAAAATTAATTTATTTTTATTATGGTGACATTGGTTAATGAAATCCAGTAAGTTTCAGATGTACAATTCAAGTTGCTTTTTAAAGGAAAGAAAAAAAAATAATTGGGAATATGCTTAAAGAGGTTTAATGAAGAAAAAAAATCATTATGCAAAATATTCATTTTTTTAATATTCCCTTTACACATAACCCCTTTGTTTTAAAGTTCTAGTTGTAGAGACTTCATAACTTGTTCTCTTTCACACACTTACTAGTATGCATTGTTTATTCTCCAGGAAGAGTTCCTTGCTTATGATTTATTTATAGTGCTTTGCAACTCATTCAACATGCATTCCTGAAATTTTGGCAGGACAGGGTCTATCCTGGATTCTTCCTTTTCTTATAATTTTTTTAGATGCTCAGGCATGGCTTGTCAAGGAAAATTGTTACAGACATTCTCTCCTCTTCTGGTTTTTGGAATGGTTTTCTGCCTTACAGCATCTGACATACACTATTATTTTTACTGAAATTAAATACAAGATAATGTATTCCACAACCCCATGAATCAATGGTTTATCTCTGGGTTATTAAATTGTCAACAGTATATATCATGAGAATCATTCTAAATTATTTATTGTAAACTTAAGGGAAAGAAGGAAGCGAAGCTCTGTTTTCTATTAACTGTGTTTTTTCTTTAACTACCAGAAAAAAAAAATATTGAAAAATAAAACAAAGAACTGTTGACAACACTTAACCTTCAGGCATGACAAGAAGTTTTCATTTCTATCATGCATTTTCTATTCTTTGATCACATTCTATGTTAAAATAAATAAGCCAATTGTAACCAATGCTTTTTTCTAAAAGAATCTATTTTACAGGATGAGCTGATTACATTTTCAATGGATTTTTTTTTTCAATGGATTTACTCCTGTTGTTTTCAAACATGCACTTTATTTTTATTTACAAATATTTTTTGAGTGAACATTGTACACATAACACAAAACTACTTACACAAGAATAACTGACAGTAAAATATGGATTTAGATCTTAGAAGACAAAACAAAGTTTCTCAAATTCTCTATTTTGGGGAGATCTTTGTATCCATATTACATGGTCTTTGAGTCACAAAGCTCTGGATTTGAATAGTTATTCCATTTTTAACCATGAGACCTTAATACATATAATCAATCATTTTAATCCTCAGTTCTATTATATATAAAGGAGGGATAATGACTTTTTTTAGATTGATACCGAGATTAAGTAAAATTTCACACAGACACAAACACACCGAGTATAAACATTGTGTTTGCCACAAGAAACATACCACAAAAAAGTATGTTAATTTTAATATTATTAACTATTCCAAGTAATTAATAAATAATTTTACCTAAGTATGGAAACACATCTTCTGTCACTTGCAAATTAACATGTAATATTAATATGCTGCCAACTGATTATTAATATTAAAGAAATTATATTACCACCACAGCTAATTAAATATGAAAATAAGAAATTTTTTCCAATTTCTATCCTAATTGTGAAAACTAAGTTGTCAGAAGACATGTGTGTGTGTCTGTGTGTATATTTATCATGCATATTAGCTTAGTTCTTTTGTGTCTTTTGAAGATATCGCTAGTTAATTTTCAGCGAAAATACTGTTTTTTCCTCCTCTAATATATAGGCAAGAATCATCATTTTTGCAAACTTTTTTGTAATTAGAAAGAAATTTTTGCCATGAGATATTAACTATAAATATGCTGTGGATGCTTGGAAAATATTTTGTATTCCTTTTTCTGGGAAACCTCCTACTTCTTACTTTGGAGCTGCATAAGCGATCTTGTGCCAGTGAAGCACAATGCCAATGGAGCTCCCTACTGCTATTTTCCTTATTACTTGTGAAACTCTAATTGATTAAACCACATGATATTTTTTGCCATTTGCACCTAAAAGTATTACTAATTATTGATATATTATGCAAACTATGCAAGGCTTACTTAATCATTTAATAATCCAAAGAATTACAGATTTTTTATAGCAATATGGAAACTTAAAGATCACAAAGTCAAATATTTCATCGCTTTGTCCTAGTATATTGGCGAAATAAAAAAAGTCAAGGCATTTGGTTCAACTTAATACTCATTACTATTGAATTAACATAATTTCTTGGATGTTAGATTTTTGCAAACAATGTCTGATTTATCAAATAATATCAGATCTCTTTCCTTATAATAGTTTACATTAAAGTGCTTAATTTGCATGTTGAGGTAGCTATTCTGGGTAGGTAATTTGGAAAGGATCTTCTAGCCAGAAATATTTTCTGTAAAACAAAAATAACAAATTGAAATAATTTTTACATTATTCATTCAGTATATGACAATAAGATACAGTAGTAATACAAATGATATTATATTTAACAGGCAGAGATGAAGCAATCAATCGCCAGAAACTAGATTTACGATTATATATTGAGAGCAATAACAATAACAAATGATGTATAATGAATGAGAAACAGGTACAAAAGTAACTCAGTTTATTAATGGTTCATAAATGCATGGATGAGGAGTTGAAAATATGCAAGTTCAATCAAAATTATGGGTACATTTAGGAAATAAAATTGAAGTAACCATGTAGTTGAAATAAGAGAATAGCATACCTGAATATTTTAAAATAAGTATTTTATTTTAAAACAGTTTTAAATTTATAAAATATAAAAATACTATTAAGAATTACCATATACCCTACACTGTATCTCCTGTTATCAATATCTTATGTTAGTATGACCCACTTGTTATAATGAATGAACTGATACTAATACATTATTATTAACTAAAGTCCATTCTTATATCTTATAGGTATTTACCCAATTTCCTTTTTCTGTTCCAGGATCCCATCCACTATACTAATTTAAATTTAGACTTCTCTTGACTATCATAGATTTAAGACTTTGTTTTTGATGACCATCACAGTTTTGAGGAGTCTGGGTTTGGCATTTTATAGACTGTCCCTCTATTTGAAGTATGTGATATTTTTCTCATTATATAACTGGGTTGTATGTTTTGGGGAAGGAGACTACAGAGGCAAAGTGCCATTTTCATCTCATCATATTAAGAGTACATGTATCCACACAACATCACTGTTTATGTTGATCTTTTATCACTTGGCCGATACAGTGTCCGTCCAATGTTGTGTCCCCTTCTCTTTCCATTCTTTACTTTTTGGAAGAAAGTCACTGTATACAGGCTACAATTAAGAAGTGGGAAGTTGTGTGCTTCACCTCCTTGAGGGATACTTACATAATTATTTGGAATTCTTCTTTGTGGGAGATTTCCCCTTCTCCCACATTTATTTATTCAATCATTTATTTTTATCTGTGTAGATTAATGGAAATTTAATTTATATTTGAGATTCTAATGTAACATTAGGTGGTCGATCAAATTTTTCTATCCCTGGCCATCTAGAACTCTCTCAGTTGGCTCCTGTATCATATGTATCATATTTTTAAACCTCAACTTATTTTTTTCAGTCCTATAATATGCTCCAGGCTATTATATGTTTTCTGCCCAGTACTAGAATTGGCCACTTCTCCAAGGAGTTCTAGTTCCTTTTATTGTAGAATGGTATTAGATACCAAGATCTGAGTGTTAGATGTGCTCATTACTATTGGAGTTACAGTGCTGATAGGTTTTCTCAGCTCACACAGTAAAAAAAAATATGTGCACATAGAACCTATATACATTCGCATATTTAAATATAGTTCGACATATAATAATCTACATTAAAATAAACATGAGTTCATACCGATGTCTCCAACTCTAATCCATCACCACATGGGTCATCTAACCTCTTTTTCTTCTATGTAACCATCCGCTGTAACAGTTAGAACCCTGGCTCCTATCACTTAACATCCATTTCCATAACTCTTCAAATTCAGTGGACATATATAATGGAATTACAATGGTCAACCCATATTCCAACGGAAAACAAAATTACCAAATAAAGTACAGTACTTATGAACAAAATGTTTGCTTTGAGACTGTTATAGACTGCCTATTTCCAAATTTAACATCTGTACATTTTTCTTCACCCCCTTCATTGACGTTATTTCAAACATTTGTAACTATTAGATCATTTTGTCACATTCTTCATTCTATCCCAGGATTCTTCAAACTCCTAGATGCTATTTTTGAAATTTCCATACATTAAGGTTCACTCTTTGAGTTGTAAATTTTTATACCTTTTGTCAAATGCAGAGTGTCATGTATCTACCATTATAGTATCCTTAAAAAGTTTCACTGCCCTAAAAATTTCCTATGCTTCACCTTTTCAGCTTTTCCTTTTTCTTCTTTCTCCTTCTAACTACTGATCTGTTCTTTCACTAGGGTCACACTTTATCCAGAATATCATATAATATGACTCATAAAGCATGTAGCCATTTCAGCCTGACTTGTTTGTTAATAAATATGTTTAAGATTCATCCATGTCTTTTCATGTACTATTTTTTATTTGCATTGACAATGAATAAGAGTTCCTATGGCTTTACATCCTTGCCATCAATTGGTACTGACATTTTTCATTTGTATTTCAGTCATTGTAATAGGTGTGTAGTGGTAGATTTTGTTGTTTTAATTTGAAATTTTCTAATGACAAATGATGTCGAGCTTCTTTCAATATTCTTACTTGCTTTATGTAGACCTTCTTTGCTGAGGTATCTGTTCAGATTTAATTATAACAAATTATAACAAAATACAGTTCATCAATAATTTTTTTCATTCATTATGCTTTTTAGTGTTCTATCTAACAACTCTTAACCAAATCTCAGATCATCTATATTTACATCTGTTATATTCTAAAAGTTTTATAATTTTCTGTTTTACATCTAAATCTATGATTCATGTTGTTATTATTATTATTATTGTAAAAAAGGAAAGATCTATGTCTAAGTTTCTGGGTATGAATTCTGCAAATTAACTTTGGTTTTCCAACACCTAGGCTTAAAATAATTATTATTCTTTATTGAGTTTCTTTGCTCCTTTATCAAAAATGAGTTGAAAAACTGTGGGATCTATTTCTGGCTTTCTATTCTGTTCCATTAATTTATACTTGCATTCTTTTGACAACACCATCTTATCTAGATTTCTGTCGCTTTCTATTAAGTTTTAAAATTGAGTATTGTGAGTCTTCCAACTTTACGTTTCATTATTGTGTTGCTTTTCTAGGTCTCTTGCCTTTTCATGTAAATGTTAAAATATATTTTTTATATCTACAGTTTTTCCTCATCTAAAATATGATTTCAGAGACTCTTGGACATGGACAGTGGATTAGTGGTTAACAGAGGAAAGGGGGGTGATGGAGGGAAATCTAACTTTGGGTGGTGAATACACAATGCAATATGTATATGACATACTGTTAGGTAGTTAGACATGAGTGACAGGGGAATAAAGGAATAGAGGCCCAGCCTAGAGACCACCCAAAGATCACCATATTAGTAGTTAGAGAATCCCTTCTGCATCCCCAGACACAAAGGACAGGAAGGCCATAAACTATAGCTGGTTTAATCAGGCCACAGATACCTGCACAGAAGGTAGTGCCCTAATCTGCCCACAATCTAATGCTCATTATACTGTCATTATAATACTATGTTTACACCTGGAAGTTCATGAATCTAATTATAACAAACTGAATTCTGGGTAAGTACGTGCACAGTAGGCAAAGTGTTATATAGCAGCCAACAGTCAGTCAAGGTAACCTCACTTTCAGGTCATCTAGGACCTCCCATCATGGCCCAAATATAAACAGAACTTCCCATTTCTGGGGTGTTACAGTTCTCCTTGCTGAAAACCAGATCCTCCTTTGGGGTGTACTCTGTCTTATCTCTTCACTTCCCAAATTCCACAGGGCTGCAGCCTTACTTAGTGTGGCCCATCTCCATTTAAAATGTATTTTCAATAAATCTTACTGTTTCTAAATCTTGCCAATCTGTAATTCTTTGCTGCTTTGGTGGGGAAGAACCGAGGGACAACACACCACATAACATTACATGACCGCCGACTCCTCCCCTATGCCACTGGAGCTATACTGGACTTTATACCACCTCAGCGCTAACGATATTGTTAAATTGTACACTTGAAATGTATTTGATTTTATTACTCAATTTCACTTTGATAATTTTAATAAAAGAAATAAAATGTGGTTTGCTGGGTTTTCAATTTGGATTGGTTTAAATCTAAGATCATCTTGGGAGGAACTGACATCTTAAAAATACTGAATCTTCCAATCCATGAACGTGGAACTTCTCTCAGTTAATATGATCTTTGATTTCTTTCATTAGTTTTATAATTTTATGTATATTATATATATATATATATAATATATATATATACTTATATATATATAAATATTTAGGTATAAAACTTTATATATATATATATATATAAAGTTTTATACCTAAGTATTTCAATTTACTTGGAGTTATTGTAATTTTTCAATTTTACATTTTAATTTTTAATTGCTGATATAAAAAAGTAATTAAATTTTGTATCTTACTTTATATTTTTTAGTCTTTCTATATTCTTATTAGTACAAAAATATTGTTGATTATTTGGTTGTTTCTACATAGACAATCATGTCATCTGTGAACAAATATATTTTGATTTTTTATTTTCTAATTTGTATATTTTCTTTTTCTTTTTCTTTTTTTTGATTATGTGTCTTTTTTTCTAAGACTTTTAGTACAATGAATAAGAAATATAATAGGATATACTTTCCCAATCATTCCTTACCAATCATGGAATGAAAGTGCCTGGTTTCTCACCACTGAATATGATGTTTAGTGTAGGTTTTTTTTGTATGTGTTCTTTATCAAATAGAGAAAAGTTATCATTATTCCTACTGTGTTGAATGTTTTCTTTAAATCATTAATGTTAGATTTTGTCAAGCATTTTTTTTGTATGAAAATAATATGAACATGTTTTTTCTTCCTTATCCTATTTTAATTTCTGTATATTAATGTCCTGTGCAGAGTGTCATATATTCACCATTAAAGTATCATACAGAATAGTTTCACTGTCCCCCCAAAAATTCTGTAATTCTCTTATTCACTCGTGGTGGATTACATCGATTGATTTTTTAAAACTGTTGAATCAGCACCAGCCTTGCATAATATATGAACAGACATACATATATGTAATATCAGCTATTATTTTAAGTTCTAAACTTTCTGTTTAGTTCTTTTTCATATTATTTTAGTTCATTCCTAAAATTTGCAATATTTTCACTCCTAGTGAGTGTGTTTTTCATTATCTTATGAAGCATAATTACAATGGTTGTTTTAAAAACCTTGTCTGAGATGATAATTCATCCCAGAGTTTTTATTGGCTGATTATCTTTTCTCTTGCAGAAAGGTATCAGTTTTGGCTCTTCTAGTTCTCTTGCAAATCACATAAAACCTTCATTCTAACTTCAGAATTGATCCAAAATGAGAACTATTGTAAGACAATAGGGTGATTCTTGGAAGTCACTTTTGTAACTGTGCAAATCTTGACTTCATTAAAATGACTTTTTAAAATTATTTTTCTCCTTGATTTAAACTGATCTAGGACTCACCTGTTTCTTTTCTTTCTTTATCTTTTTGCAAACTGCACAATTGCTTCCTTAATTATTTAGCCCTTAGGTCGATATCAAACAGTCTTAGTAAGAAAGCCTCAGGTCTGTTGATCACAGAGAGAGTTTCTGTCAAACTAAAGATAATATCATGCAGCTCTACACCCATGAAGGAAGGAGAACCTTACTGGCATCCCCTTGAAACCAGACAGCATTATGTCATGAGTGACATCAGGACCTGATGCAATGATCAACTGCCTCCTACCTTAGCTTTGACCAATCAGTAGAGCCCATGACCCTATCTCCCTTAGCTACCATCCCTTAGCTACCATGGCCAATGAGTTTTCTTGTCAGCGATCCCCAACCTTTTTGGCAACAGGAACCAGTGTTCCTATGAGAATCTAATGCCTGATGATCTGAGGTGGAGCTGAGGTGGTGATATTTAAACGGAGGAGTGGCTGCAAATACAGATGAAGCTTCTCTTGCTCACCCTCCGCTTATCTCCTTCTGTGTGGCCCGGTTCTTAACAGGCCATGGCCTGGTACTGGTCTGTATATAACCTCTAAGAGGTAGGTTATATAGGGCCGGGATCCCCAACATCTGAGTCTCCAGGCTTAGTGCTGTTTCCTTAAATAAACCTCCATTTTCTTTGTTCATCTCTTCTTTGATTTGATACATGCAGGCAAAAGGAATTCCTTGAGCTTGGTAATACTTTTCACGTTTGAATTTCAAGATCATGTAGGATTTTGACAGAAAATACAAGATAAATGACGTTCATTTCATGATATATATATATCACCTGTTTCTTTTGTATATATGTATATCATGATATATATATATCATGAAATGAACGTCATTTATCTTGTATTTTCTGTCAATAATGTCATATATTATATATATATATATAAACACACACACACACACACACGGAAGTGGAACTATTAGGCAGATAACTAGACATATATATATATATATTCATATATATATCATGAAATGAATGTCATTTATCTGTATTTCTGTCAATAATGTCATATATTACACACACACACACACACACACAGAAGTGGAACTATTAGTCAGATAACTAGACATGAGTGACAGGAGAATGAAGTCTCAACCCAGAGGCCTCTCTTAGGAACTCCCTGAAACACCCATTTTATGATTAAAGATTACCATTACATCCTGAAATACAAGGCAGTAAAAACCACAAAACTAACCGCTGGTTTAGTTGGCCACAAGCACCTACATAGTTAGTAAATATAATGTTTCACCTTAGCCTCATTATACCATCATTATAATATTGAACATATGCCTGGAAGTTCATAAATCTAATTATAACAGACTGAAGTCTGGGTAACTGCATGCACAGTAGACAAAGGGTTATATTACAGCCAAATGTCAACCAAATGACCTCGTGTGCCAATCATCTAGCACCACCCATGTAACCACCCATCAAGAACGAATATAAAGTACACTTCCCAAATTCTGCAGGATTATGGCCATCTCTTATGTAGCCCATTTTTCTCTTGAAACAAATTATTCTGACATATTATATAATACTATATAATATATTATATTATATATATTTCATTTCAGGTTATATGCAATATAAAATTCTTGGCATATGTTAAGGTCATCAAATCAAATCTGTCCTCATAATAATAAATCTTCATGATCGAAAATAAATAGAAAACTGGAGAATGACTAGACAAATGTGATTTAAACTTTAGCTCTTTGGTGTATCATTAGTCATTGAAACATTAGACATTTATTAAGTGCCTACTAAATTCCAGGCATTGTTTTAGGTGTAAGCAGTAGAGTAACAAACATGACAGTCAAAATCCTGCTCTCTGTGTAATCTAACCCGATAATAAGAAAGACATCTTTCTCAATGGGATAGGCTAATAACAGAGAAGCTTCCTATGACTTAGCTGCTGCAAAGGGTTAGGGTAACAGGATATTTTCAGGTGTAAGTCTCCAAAAGGCCAACTGAGCTGCTTAAATAATAAAGAAATGGTTTATTCAGCAGCTCAACAATGCCTTTCTGTGCTATGTCACCACTATTGGCTTTATCCTCAGGCTGGTAGAAATATGGATGCAGCAGTTCTGAAAATATTAAAGAGACAGAGCAACCTTCCTTTTAAGGCACTTTTGCTTATACTGTCTGTCTTGGTGTATATATCAACCCTACTAACCATGTATAACAGAATTCATAGTCCACATGCTATGATAAAAAAGGGAATTAAGACAAGAAATCTAGTCTCCTCATGCATGGTCCTGAATACATTCTCCAGCTCTCATAACCGCCCTCTGTTAAGCTCTGGTTCTTAGTTAAATATGGGACTTCCATCAAAAATTATGTCAAACATCGTAAGTGTTTTCCACAGGATAATCTCCAAGGTTTTTACTCTTGTGACCTAATATCTGTCACTTCTGCAATCTGTGATCTCTGTAATTTGGTTTTGAAACCCATTTGTTATTCTGAACTTCTGACTATTTAATATTTAATACTGCATACCCTAGTGTAGAATTATATTTATATTCTATATTTAGAAATAATTATATTTTAAAAATCATCTTGAATTGTGAAATGTTTAAATTCTGATAATCGGCTAGATCTTCATTCAGCTACAGGTAGCAGAAATACCTAGTTTAGCATAGAAACATAGTCAATAATATTGTAATAATTAGGTGTATTAGATGGGTGCTAGACTTAGCAGGGTAATCACTTCATAAGTTATATAAATATCTAATCACTATGTTGTACACCTGAAACTAATAATATTGTATGTCAACTGTAATGTAAATTTTTTTAAATATAAAATTTAAAATATAAAAACATAAAAATTTTAAACTGATAATAACCTCTGTTATTTTTCTGAGATTCATGATATTTGATGTATTTGTAAGCTTTTGTAAGTTTGTGATATATTGTAATTTCTTTTTTCATTCCAAATAAATATTCACTTACATACCTAAAAAAAATAAAGTAGTTTTATTTATTAAACAACTATGTTAATAAATAAAGTAAATTTATTAAAATAAATAAAATGAAAAATTTATTAAAATAAAATTTCATTTTATTTATTAGAAAGAAGACAGTAATAACTCTATGTCTCATGGGAAAGAAACCTGATGGTAAGTAGTCCAGGATTTAGTACAGTGATTAAACAAGATAGACAGAAAATAATAATCCTTATTTTTCCTTCTTTGCCATCTTGAAATTTGGTTCCACCTCAAGGAAGCAAGATGGCAATTGCACTTTCAGGCATCTCATGGTCGTTCCAGAAAGAAAGAAGTAATAAGCTGGTAAAGGGAAGTTCTCATCAGGGATTGATACCTATATCTCATTGCATTGGTCAGAAATGTGTCACATAGTCACTGTTAGCTGCAACAGGAGCTAGAGTATTAATTATGTTCAAATTTTGATCCTCCAAAGTAGAGAAAGACAAGGGAGAACGAGATTGGAATAAGAATTATAAAATACTTGCTACACTGAATGAATTAGCAAATGCAGATGAATGAGTGTATCACATACTATATACAACAAATCTCATAATCCTCTGGAATTGAGAAATCTTGTCCCAAAGATATAAAACACATGTGTTTTTGACAAGTTATAAGAATGAAATTAATTATGTCTAAATTTATTGAGTAGCTACTATGTCCTTGTTGTTTTAAGTTTTTTACTTGTATTAACTAATCTGCTCATAATTTATGAGACTAGTACTATTATTAGACCCATTTAACAGATAAGGAAACTGAGGCAGGAGGGGAATTTACTTCTTATTCCAATTATTCACACAGATGACTATTTTTTATTGGTATAAAGGAATAATCTAGCACACATTTTAGGTTCATATGGCATTGATATAATAAATTTAAAAGAATACATGTTAGAATACCAGAGAATATAATCTGGAGGATATGCACAGAATGTGGTTGTTATTCATAGAAACAAACAAAGAAGAACCAATTATGTTATTTACTTCTTATTATAGCATAGTTTCATATTACAGATGTTTGAAAAAGTGATCTATTATAACATGAGATCAGTTCTCTACTCTTGTCATGGGTCAGCACTTTGTTAAAATATAAGCAAATGATAGTACCATAAAATCATATATTACTAACAATGAGTAGTTAATCATTTCAATTTCTTGGTCATTAGTATTGTTTCACTTTGTAACAAAGACTAAGAACTTTACTGATAAAAAATAGAAAACAATGTAATTTCCTTCTTCATGTTTCAGCCTATAAGTTATATCATTAAACCTATATAATTGAAATATAAATTGTAATCTGACCCTTCAAGGTAAATTTTATTAAAAAGGGGTCAAAATTTTTTATTAGGTTTATGAACTCATTTTTAATGCTGAAGTATAACAATGATTGTATAAAATTTATAGTTATGCATTTCATTAACACTTTCAGAGTAGGTTATAAAACCATGGTATATCTCTATTATCCTTCAAAGTTTTCTTGAACAGATAAATTGTCTATAAATTGCCTGTGGTTTTCCCGCTAAGTAGTTACTAACTTTGCCTTTGATTAAAAATGAGAATAACATCAAGATTATATTTGGAGTGACAATTGCCATTATTGGCCTTCTTCCAACCAGCTAAGTGGTAGATGCCTCTTCTTTGTCTCTTCATCCTACTAACATAGGGAGGGTGTGAGCTTCCCCATAGCCTGAGTCTTTAGGTCATGTTTTGAGGCAGTCTTCTTTCTCTCCACCTCTTCAATCATTTGATGGATCCCAAGTACCATGGTATCTGAGCCAGAACAATGAGAATAAGATAACTATGTAAGAAGTACTGTGTCACTATGTCATTGATAGCTGAGTACTATTTCACGAATTCTTCTATCACATAGGAACTTTTTTTGTTTACTTTTTGGGATTGATGTCTTTCTTTTCTTTTCTTTTTCTTTCTTTCTTTCTTTCTTTCTTTCTTTTTTTTTTTTTGAAGCTATTGTCTCAAGGCTCTCCTAAGCATAATAAGAATACAATTTTTTAGTGACATTCTTTAATATTTTTGTCATTTTTAAAATTTTGACTATCAGCTAGAGTTTTATAGCCAGTCAAAGCTTTGCTCAAATGTAAGTCTATAACAAAAATAATTCTCTAGATTATAAAAATATATTCAAAGAAGTATTGAAATAAGTATGGAAGTTAGAACTTGGGTCAAGTTCATGGTCCTCTTCACGTTCAGGTGTTTCCCTAAACAACCCAGCAGTTCTTAGTAGTTTTGTGCTTCTGATTTCTTGTAGAATATAACTGATTCACCTTGGTAATTGGCTTCTACTTTCTTTATTCAACACCAATTTCAAATGTCACTGCATTCTTTGAGTTTACCTAATCCACCTTGTTTTCTTTGCGCTTTCAAAGGAACACCTCTTTTATAACACAATTTTCTACCGTGAATTATAGGTTTGTGCATAAACTTTTGTATGATTTCATACTGGTCATGAATAAGAATTTTTTTTAATCTATAATACAAAGCTAGTTAAAAATTTTACATTTTGTGATTGAGCAAAAAATTTGCTAAGTGGTTGAATGAGTGTACACAGTGACTTTTATTCTGCATATATATATATATTTTTTTTTTTAATTAATTTATTTTTTATGGTGACATTGGTTAATGAAATCCAATAAGATTCAACCGTACACTTTAAAAATAAGGCATATATATATTTATACTATGTATTCACCTCCCACAGTTAGATTTCTTTCTGTCACCACATATTTGACCCCCTTTACCCTGTCTGCCTCCCCGCTCCCACCTCCCCCTACCCTCTGGTAACCACTAGTCTATAGTCCATGTCCATGAGGCTCTGTTTGTTTGTCCTGTTCATTTATTACTTTTAGGTTTATATCCCACATGTAAGTGATATCAACTTTTTCTGTCTTGCTTATTTCACTTAGCATGATTATCTCGAGGTCCATCCATGTTGTCGCAAATGGCAGTATTTCATTTCATCTCTTCTTATGCCTGAGTAATATTCCATTGTATATATGTACCACAGTTTCTTTAGCCAACCATCTATGGTAGGACACTTCGGTTGCTTCCATGTCCTGGCCACCGTGAATAATGCTGCTATAAACATTGTTGTGCAAATATCTTTTCAGATACAGGTTTTCAAGTCTTTGGGATAAATACTCAGTAGAGGGATTGCTGGATCATACGGTAGATCAATTTTTAGTTTTTTGAGGAACCTCCATACTGTTTTCCATATTGGCTGTACCAATTTATTCTGCATATATTTTTAACTTCACTCTGTGTTCCTAGATTTTCTTCCTCTATCTTCAATTTGTCTACTGTATACGAAGAAAGAAAATCATCTACTCATAACCAATATCTGTAACAACTATGCCAGTGAAATCTTAAAGTAGATTTTGATATAATTAATGACATAATAAAAATATCTAGTACTTTTTAGAAACTTCTCCAAAGTCTCTATCTACTACTTCATCATGAATAACTTTTTTGAACACCAAGAATTAAGATGTAAAATAAAATTTATGCATTATTCCTTTTCGGTATTTTGTTAAATAGCTACTATTAAAAGGATGCAGTTTAGTAGAGTGTTAAAAACATACAGTTTACTGGAGTATTTTGTTTTAAATAAGTATTTTATTTTGCTACAATTTTAAGATGTCCTGTTATTCTGTTGACTACTTAAAGTGTTTGTACTGGTTATGTATTTTGAGTCCAAAATATTTATCAGTACGTTGGATGCTATATTATTATTATTATTTACAAAATGTATTTGTCTATTTGCACTAGTAACTTCTGTGAATATTTAATTAGATGACTAAATTAAGTGTTTATATTTAAGTATACTTTATAGCATTTTAATATAGCCTTAAGGTCTATGACTACAGAAATGTGATAGGTCCTATTTTGCTGCCAATTCTGTAGTTGTTTTCAGACTCAACAAATCTCTTTCAAAGTTTCTAATGTAACAATAATGCTTTGTTCAAGTGGAGTATTGAGGTAATTATTCCTTTCATACTATCTACGTAGGTCATTAGGCTATTTCTACAATATGTTGGTTTTTAAAATATCTTCAAAATTAATTTTCATAGTAAACCTGGAATATAGAATTTATTATCAAATTATTACATATGAGGAAATAAGGCCTAGACAAGTGAATAAGCCTTTTTAATTTTTTTCAGCTAGAGAGTCCACAAATGTAAATTTAGCCTAAGGATTTTTCACAAATCTCATGCATTTCCCATATCAGAACCATCTATTGTTGATGGGGGTTTCAGTGGATTACTACTGCCTTCTATGCCTGCAGTCTCTGTTACTGATATTCTTCTGGACAGAAGCTTTATCAGGAGTGCTCTGAGCATTTGATGTCAAGTAATTTACTTTTCATTTTAGGGGGAATTTTCAGGTGGTGGAAATACCTTTTTCACTTTAGAAGTAATGATTCATTATGATGTGCTTGAGTATTGTTTTTAATTCTCCGAACAAGAGAATTTAATGACTTTCTAGTTGGTTCTCTAAATTTTGGCTAACTAAATCTGTAACAATAAAGTTCTTGTTATCTTATGGTCCCAGAGAATTATAGAATCTCTAAAGTAGAAAACACAGATAAATACTTCAAAATTTTTTTAAGAACCATAGAATTGTATAATTTTTCTATATAAATTTATTCAAGTGAAAAGTTAGTATAATGAAATCATGTAAGATACTGCATTAAAAGTTAACTCTTCAAATTAGTTTCCAAGATGTGCTTTGCTTAAGTTTTGTTTTGTTGCTATTATTTTATTTGGTTGGTTGGTTGTTTATTTTACTCTTTGATAAAGGGATTCTAAAACTCGGGCATATAAGTATCTTGCTGGCTCATCCCACAGGGAAACACAATAAGGGACTGAAACAGAAAGCTACAATCTGAACAGCAGCCTTCATTTGTCCATGCAACTTTCCCATATATAGTTATCACTATATCTGTATTTGCTTTCTAGAGTACATCTTATTAAGAATGTATTAAGAAAAATAGAGTTCTCAAGAACTTTTAAAATCTTCTCTTGTCTAATACCCTTTAAAATTATAACCAATAGAAATTACATAATACACAAAGATGAAGACAAGAAGAGAGAAAGAGAGAGATTAAATATCCACATCAGAGAGCTTTCAATATTTTGGAAACTGGCAGGCAGGAAGAGTAACTGTAATCCACATCCTGGAATAGTGACAGGGTCCATTGGAGCAGAGTAGGTAATTGACCTTCCTGGTAGAAACCCTGAGAAGCTCCAGACCAGGAATGGAAGCAAGAATAATAATTAGGATGATAGAAAAGCAATTAATTAAAATTCTATACATAGAACAGTAGCCAAACTTGAGCCTTCCCAACCTCAGTGAACTAAAAGCCTTGTAGGGCATATACTCTACAACCAAATAAACATAATTTTTTCAAAATTTTATTAGATAGTATGGATTTAGTCTCCCCAATTTATATGGCCCCATATTCTATAATTAGAAAGGTCAACTTTGTAATGTCCAGCAAAAGTAGTATGGATTTGTAAAATACATGAGCATTTCCTCTCGATTATCAAAAATACTAATTATTATCTTAATAAAATATCAGAGTTATTGTATTGGTCAAGATTAAACTAGAAAAACATAACATATAAAGAAAACAGAATCATACATATAATATATATGGAATTATTTAAAAGGATTGGCTTACACAATTGTAAGGTCTACAGACAAGTCTGAAATTTATGGGGCAGTCCAGCATACTGGAAACTAGGGCAGAAGCAGAGGCTGCAGTCCACAGTGAGAGTTTCTTCTTCTTTGGAAAATTTCAATTTTGTTCTTATGGCCTTTCAAATGACCAGATAATGTCTAATCTGATTATAGAGGATAACTTTAATTTAGAGTGAATAGACCGTATACATTAACCACATCTACAAAATATCTTCACAACACCAAGATTCACGGTTGATTAAATAACTAGAAACTAGAGTGTAGCCAAGTGGACCATTAAACTAACTACCACAGATATTCTGCAGTCATATTTGATTGTTAATAAGAAAAAAATATTCCTGATGGTAGGAGAAATTAGAGAAATTCGACTATGCATACATTATCTGATTTAAACTTCACAAGAAGGCTCTCAGTATATGTTTGCTTTTGCAAAATTACTAATGTCAAAATTACTTTGATTTCTGAACATATGTGGTCCTCAGGGTTTTGGATAAGGAATTGTGGATCTGTTTCTGAATTTACTGAGCACTTATTTGTGGCAGACTGGAGATTTATAAGACACATAAAATTCCAATGTACTAATAGAAAAAAATAAAATTAGATAAGATAAAATCAAATAAGACAAAAAAATATTCTCAGGTTGCAAAACACATGCCAGAGTTAGAAAAAAATGGATGTTGGGTACTTTAAATAGGAATGTCAGGGAACACCTCATAGTAAATGAGAACTATATGTCAATAGGAAATGTTTTTTATGTTCAAATTTTTAAGAAATAACAAAACCAATATTGAATTTGGCGAATTTCAAAATGTGTGCAATTATAATTAACTGATCTTATGACAATTTTGTCTTTCATAGTAAGCATTCCTTCAAAAGCAGTACTTGTAACAGTCACACAGAACTTCTATACTAATGTTATGTCATAAATATTCAACAGTATATAAAAATATGTAAACTGAAACTTGAAGGTAATTTCTAAGTTCAATAAAACTCATTAAAACCATCAGTTATTTAAATATAGAGAGCAATTGTATTAGGTGTATATAAATAGATAGGGTCTATTACACTGATAAGATAATGCAATTTCAAGGCCAAAGGACATTTCTTCTCTTGTTACTGCAGTGTCCAATGTGAGAGTCATTATTCAAGTTATCACATCTGTTTAAATCGATTCAGATGCCACTCTGAGTAGTGCAGTGGGTTAGAACAAGGTGTTATTGTTGCAGGTTTGGTCTCAGGTTAATGTGAAAGCCCTCATTGACCACTCCTATAAAAAATTACTGTAGTGCAAGAGGTTGCTAGTAGAATAAAGAAAATCTGATAAATATCTTAATACAAATCCATCACATTTTAATAAAAAAAACAAATGTTTTTTCTACAATATGTGTACAAATATGATATTTTGCTTTCATAATTCTGAATATTTCAAGGAAATGTCAGGAAATAAAGATCTATATCAAATTACCAGATTATTTACTCATTTTCATTTCACACACACAGAGATACAACAGTCACCCTTTATCCATAGGGATACATTCTAAGACACCCAGTGGATTCCTGAAACCATGGATAATACCAAAGCCTATATACATAGTTTTTCCTATACCTTCATACCTATCATAAAGTTTACTTTATAAATAAAGCATAGTAAGAGATAACAATAATAACTAATAATAAAATAGAACAATTATAACAATGTATTGTTATTAAAGTCATGTGAAGGTAGCATTATTAAGCAAAATAAAGGTAACTTAAACACAAACACTGTTATACCATGACAGTCATTCAGAAAACCCAAAAGGCTACTAAGTGACTAACTGGTGGTTAGCATATACAGTGTGTGCGCTGGACAAAGAGATGACTCACATTCCAAGCTGGAAGGAGTGAAACAGTGCAAAATTTCATTATGAAATTTGTACAATTTAACAGCTACTGTTTACTCAATTTTTTATTAAATCAGTTAAGAAAAAAAGAATAATTACATATATTGGCTACTGTCTTGTAAGAATCTATGCAATCACCCTTACCAGTGGTCTTTCCACCCTCCCTCTTTTTACTCCCCATTCTTTCCGAGTTTTATTCAAAAAAAAGGGAAGGGGGAATGGAGGGACTACGATGTCCATGAAGGGTAATCATTATCATTGTAATATTCAACTAGACAAAAATAGTGAGGACCCAATTCAGTTAGTACCATCCTACTTTCCCACTACAAAAGTTAAAATTAAGTCAATGATTTCTTTCCCAATGTGGAAGAGTAGGGCAGCTTTTACACTGAAATGATGCCTCAAGTGAGTTATAAAATCCCTGATTTTGTCTTCTATTTATCCTTTCCTTTTTGTTCTTTTTCTTCCTTCTCATGCTCAGCTTTAGCTTCTTCTTCCTCGTTTTTTTGATCAACGATTCCACTTCCTTTTTTGAGAACTCTCATGATCATCTTTCCACTCTCTCCTGTTAGTGTGGCAATTTTCACTTTTTCGGCATAGAGTTTGCTAATATTCGTGGTCTTATTAAAAACTTTTGATAGCTAAAGCAACTGCTGACTTCCGAGTCATGTTTCTTCTTTTTAGTCTTGTTTTAATGTTGACACAGCTGCAGCGCTATTATTTCCAATGCATGTGGCTTTCCATCCCCCATTATTTCCGCTAGCATAGCTCTGATAGAGCTAAAAGCCCTAGTGCTTATCCTAGCCAATGTACAACAGTGAAACATCAAAGTGAGGTTTTCCTCCAAACTGTGCATAAGCTTGTTTGCTATCACACAAAAGTGTCGTAACCAACCACTCATAAAGAATTGGCTCCTGATACTGTAATAAGTACCTTTGAGCAATAAGCCTCAATTCATTAGTCAGAACATTAGCATCACAGGTTATGCCTGCCACACTGCAAGCCATGTCCTCATTGAGTTTATAAATCTCTTCAGAAAAAAAGACATCATCAAGAAGCTTGTGGATTTTCCATCTTTCTACTGCAAGCAAAACACCATCATCTGCTAAAATTTCCAAAGAGGTGCCTGCATTGCTTCCAAGTCATTCAACTTGGTATAAGCGACTTTCTGGAGAAAATATAGTGGTCTTGGAGACATATCTTTGAGACATGGTTTCTGAACTTTATTGTTCTGGAGGGGACACACTGGAGTCAAAGTATACAAAGAAAGCTTCAGTCGGGGAGAGAAAACCACCACTGCTGTTGGCAAGTCTGGGGCCAATATGATCAGTGGTCTTTACTTCTTCGGAGTTATCATCCTGTGCCACAAGTGTATGTGCTATGTTTAGAATTTTTAATATTTATTCTGGAATCATTCACTTTTATTAATTTCCAAGTCATATGAGGTATACTTTTAGGACTTTAAAAGTTTATCAAGTCCTTGAGTATCTGACAATGTTATAAAATTGCATATGGTTTTTTTTTTAATTTTTCTCCTATGATTCTATAGACACTTCTATAAAAAAAAAATTAAATTGAATTGGTTCTCATTTAAATACTTTTCCTATCTGTAAGCTTCTAATATTTTAATCCTTTTAATTAACTTGTTATGTATAATTTATGTTTATTAAACTACTTTCAGTTTTTTTTTCTCATCACAGTATATTCTCTCTGCACACTCAGTTCTTACTCTACTCCAGAACCATTTTTCTTTTTTAATATTGACTGCTACTTCTTATTTAATTAAAAAGGGCTGTCTTCAGGATTGACTCTTTTTCTGGTGGATCTCTTTTCATCTTACTTTTTATCACCTTTCTTTCTTCCTTCTTAGATTTATGTTTTATTTCATTATCTCTATACTGCCCATAAATGTTTTATGAGTTTCCTAATCATGTTGTTTTTAATTTTTCACATTTTTAAGTTTAAATTGTATGTCTAGTACCTATTTAAATTATGTTATTATATGTTAATTAACATCTTATATGTAAGCAACTGAAAACAAACTGTTAAGGGAAGTGAAAAAGTAGATTTATTAGAAGAATATTTGGATAGCTTAGAAATTTCAGAAATAAAGAAACTCTGAGGAACCTCTTTAATAACTATTCCAGCATCTAATGACAACAACTATCAGACTCTATGCTTGTCTATTTAAATTTTATATTGCCACAGAAAAAAAGTGTTTTAACAAAATTAGGTTCTGTGCTTGTACCTTTGAGTCAATAAATTATGATCAGAGAATGGGGTCTGGTTCACTAAAGGAATGTTTGTAACTTTGGCAATAGCGTGTGGCTAAAACATTATAGATCGTACTTAAATTGTTCCCTCATTATTTGATTCCTTCTAACTCTATTTGTATTTTATTATAACTTTTTCTTTATTGGATGAAAAATGTGATGTTTCATGACTATGAGGAGGAAATCATGAAATTTTTGTTTGTCAAGTACAAAAAGTAGATACAGTCTACTTCATTTTAGTTTCTAGTAAAAAATACACTATTTACTTATATCATAAAATATGTATCTTTCATATTTTATGAAACAAGTGCTCGGTTATTCATAGATCTAACTGTACTAAATCTCTTTTTTATGATTTATATTCTACTTTCAGAATTTACTTTTTCTAAAATACATACACATAAACAAAATATTTATTAAAGAGAGGCAGAGTGTGTGAAAGTTAATGTGTTTTGTAGGAGAAAAATTTATCAGATAAAACAATTCTAACATATTATTTAACTAAATAAATAGGTCACAGGTTTAGAAATTGCATTAACAATACATTTTGGTGTACAAATCAATTACGATTATAAACTTTGTCTTGTTCTTTCAGTGTAACAAAAGTATGCTTGTTATTAATCCTGTAATACAGATAAGAAATGGAAGCTCAGGGAAACTTAGTTTACTTGGCCAATATTGTAGAGATATTAAAATAAAAAACGCAAGATGCTCTTCTGAAAAAATAATCATGTGCCTTGTATGCAAAAATATCATTTTTTGTTGTTGAACTCTTGTAGTTCCAATTTTCATTGTTGATTTGAAATAATTTGAACTTCCTACTCCATGGCAAAGCACCTAACAGATTAAGTCTATAATTCTAAAATGAATGTGTGAATTAAAAAAAATAATTACTTAAATCAATTATGACTAACAGTTAAATAGTAATATTAAGACAAAACACAAAATTTAATAATGGAAGCTTTTAACTTCAGTTTTCCACACTCTTTTCTACATACAAATAACTATAGACTAAACTACTTTCCTGAAAATGATCATTTGGATTTGATTAAAATTAGTTTTTTCAACTGTAATATTATTGCTGGAAATTTAAATTATTGTATGAGAAATAAATTGAGAAATATCCATTTCTAGTATTGGGTTGTAGGGGTAGAAAGTAAGGTACCTTTAAACCTACATCCCTTATCCAATTTAAGGAAATATGTGTTGTATTAATTTGACATTGTAAATAAGTAATAAAACAATAAGTGAATATATTTTTATATTTTGTTACACTTTATGGGAAGATTTCAAAACGTGTGCAGTGTATTGTAACAACTTTTCCCAAAAGTCTCCCCATTATTGTTAAAAAACACTGTTGACTGCATCATGTCATAAAAGAGAGATATTACCCTGCACTTGAAGTGTACAGGACTCTTCATCCCTGTGCTAAATATGCTCCTTGCATTTCAACTCTTGTTCTCCTGCATTTTTATAGTATTTTCCATACTTGTTTTTACACTTGTGTCTCTCAGTACATTATCAGTCTACTGGTTTCATTTGAAATGTGCTGCTATAAAATGGGCACTCAAAAATAAACAAAAAAAAAGTCTCTGATTAATCTTAAATTGTTAAGAATTTTGACTGAACTTTCTCTGATACATTTTAATATTTGAGGTTGCTGACGATTTAACTACTAGGGAAGTGATGTGTAATTTTTACAATTCCATTCGTACTTACCAATATATAGATAGCTCTTAAAAAGATTTTCTTCTGAATCAAAAATCTCAAGTTGAGAATACCATAAAATTTTTCTATAAAGCACCCCCAATAGACATTTTATATATACAAATATAGATACATGGTAAAGAATTCAAAATGAAATTTTCTAGAGTAGAAGACATCTATTAATTAAGAGAGTGATAGTGATATCAAAGAGGTGAACAAGGACTGCCAAAAGGTCACACTAGACAACAGAGAACACCTCGGCTGCTTGCTTCAAATGGAACAATTTAAAGGGCCATCTCAACTCCAGAATTTTATATAATTCAGTTAAGGCTTCTGCTGTAATTTCAAAGCAGTTCAAACTCTCTATATTTCTATAATATTGAAAGAAAAAGAAAAATTGTCAATGCAGAATTCTGTATTTAGTGAGTTTATTTTCCAAAAATAAAAGTGAAGAAATGAGGATCTACATACTCTCTCTACTTACTTTTTTTATTTTTGACAAACTCCAGATCTCTGTGCAAGCAGAAAGAACTCAAAAAGACTCAACTGAAGACAAAAGATTTGAACTGAGATAAAACTACTCCTCTTAACATGCTAGATAATGAGCAAAGGCAGATAGATTTTGGTAAAGAATATACATTTGCTTGGAGGAGGTGAGACCCAGAGCTATACAACAAAGTTCTTGAATCCATGGCTTTTAGCCCATGGGTAACTGAAGTTTGCATGGCAGCACCATGACCACACTGTGCAGGTGGAAAAATTTACAGTTATTCTGTTCTGGGTTTCAGAAAACTATAAGACAGTACACTATGAACATTAAAGAGAATAAGGGTGTCCTACAAGGATAAGAGCTGGAAAAGGAATCCTTTATCTTTGTTTTCCCATATCCTGACATATTCCCAAACCATGAATATGCAGAATAGACTCAAAGTGACTAAGGTAAAATAAGAATAAAGAGAAAAAATCTGAAGTGAGGCAGAGATGCTGCCTTGAAACAGATTTTTCAGTTCAAATCTAGCTGTCAAAATTGCCTGCTAAAACAAATCAAATTACACTCACTTATAAATATAACAAGATTTAAAATCTCCACAATTTGACATTATATGTCCAGGATATTATTCAAAAGTATTCAACATACTTATAGAATACAGTAGATGACATGGACTAGTATTAAATGAACCAATGAATATCTTCAATATCAGCTGTTATGCTTTACTAAAATAGATCGACATAGTTTCTCGTACTTGATATGTGCAATTCTTTCAAATCCTAATCAGAAAAGCAGTTCACATTCACTTGGAAAGGGCAGCAGTTCCCATTCACTATTTATTACAGGGCTATTAACAGTAATGCGATCACATTATAGTTCCAAATCCCTGATCTTTCTAATATTGCACAGCTAGTGGTCCAGTACACTGAAGATGTAATGCTAATTGAATATGCTTAAAGTGGGAGCAGCAAGCCATCCTAGTGCCCTAGTTAGACACATGCATATGAGAGGGTGAGAGCTAAACTCTATATGTTTCAAGGGCATGACATATCAGTGTAAGTTTTAGGGTAAAAAATAGGGAATGCCAGGACATATTGAAAAGGTTAAAAAAAAAAAAAGGACAACACTAAAAATGTTGCACAGCATTCATAGAGTTATTTATTTATTTATTTATTTATTTATTTATTTATTTATTTATTTATTTAATGTATTTAGGAGAGAAAATATACAGCGTTTGGGAAACTTCACTGATCTGTCATCTAAAGACTCGGAAAGTTGCCAGATTTGAGAGAGGAACAAAATAAGAGTAGACTCTGCCAGTTCTAAGCTTTGGCTAAGCTGTTGGTCACTAGGATTACATGACTTTTTAATCCAGTTCTGTTATTATTAATTGATCTAAATATATTTGTGTTGTGTTTCTGAGAAGCACCAAAGAAGAGTTCTGGGTTCTGGAGAAATGCCATGCTTTCAGTGGTTGAAAATTGCTCACCATTTGAAAAGCAGTTCCTGACATGATACTAACACCTAGTATACTAAATGCCTGACCATGGGAAATAAGTGACTGTAATTAGAATTGCCCATCAGAAGATTAATATTATCAGAGCAATCAAGTCTTAAGGTCAGAGAAATGCAGTAGCAATCTATTGTTCTATGAAAATGATATATGGAGTCTGAGTAGATACAGAGGACAAACTAAATGTTTCATAAAAGGTGGCTCAGAATCTTTTATGCAACATTGCTACTCTCGCAACTCAAACCTATGGCTCACACCTAATGTGACAAGCTAATGAAAGTGATAAAAAAAAAAGGGGGTGTTCTGGTTCATAGAAGGGTCTGCTCAATATTTTGTGCAAGGCTTTATATCATATTACAACCCCACCTTGTATGAGGTGATGAGGAAAGATTCCTTCAGAGGGGCAGAGGAGTACAATTGTTTTTTTTCTTTTGTATGAAGAGATAAGGGGCTTGGGGTAAAAAAAAAAAAAAACACATAAAATGTTGGATATTTTCAGATGGTTTTACTGGTGGTTAGTACTTAGATGAAGCAAAATTAGACAAATAGGAAATTCAGAAAAATGTGTGTGAATAGACTTGTGGGATTGACCTGAATGCATGTAGATCTTTATGTCTCATCTCAGTGTATATCAGAAAACATCTACAGAAGAATCATTGAAACTAACCATTTTATATCTAAAATGAACTTTTTTTTAGAAAATTATAAATTACTAAAGTAGTTCCATAAAAATAGAAAATATAAATATATCAATAATAATATAATTTGAAACTTTATTTAATGATTTAGTTTATCCTTCTATCCAAATACCCGACTTAGGCAGTAGTTTTATGACTAATTTATTATAATGTTTTATAATATTGATTGTTCTAATACTATACGAATTATAAGTGTTAGAGTTTTGCAGGCATATGTAAGATCCTGAAAATAAGTGGATATTTAGGAGTCACTAAGGATTTCACAATAAAGTTAATCAAAGTATATCTAACTTATTGCCTCATACAACCCAAGATGCAGGCTTCAAAATTCTATACAATAGAATAGGTCAATTCTCATAGGAAAAATAAGATAAGGTTGCTAGAATACATCTCTTAGAAGTAAAAGTATGAGAAATTTTTATCTTATTCTTTCTTATATTTTATTACTGTTTATTTTACTGTGGTTTTTTTTTTTTTTTGCAATTGTGAGAAAATGACTTGTATTATAAAAGAAGAAAAATCAGTAGAAAACAAAAAAATTGATTTTTAAAATAATAAATAGTCAATGTTTTGAAAAAAGGAATAAATATAAAATATTCAAACATGTTATTCTTTCAGGCCCTATTTACAGTCTGACTTTATCTAGAATAAGAGTAACAGCAGTTTTTTTTTCTTTTGCCCTTGAATTAAAGAGCTAACCTTTAAATTACTGTTTTCATGCTACAAATAAATAATTGGCAAGACAGGCATTACCAGTTTGCAATATAGTTTTAGAAGGTAAATAACCCCATAACTTGTTCACTGAATTACAAAATACTTTGACCAATTAAAATAATTTCTGGAGGTTGTAGATTTTATTAAAAACATTATTTTGGGTTTTGCATCATATTAAATAAAGCAGAGATTCAGCTATTATATAACTAAATTAACTAAAAAAGCCAATCCAAAACATCCAATGAAAATAATAAAATGTTAACAAGCCTTTTAGTATATTACTTGAAGCTTTAAGTTACTCAGACTACATAAAAATGTTGAACACATTAATTAGCTAAAGTGTTCACTATTCATAGTTTTGTTTTTATTTCTATCCAAATATAATTTGAAGTGAGAAAACTATGCTGTTTTCCTAAAAATGAATTATGAAAAATTTAAATATATTATAAATTATAGAATAGTAAAATAGCCATTTGTAAACCTTTCATCTGTAATGAAAAATGATTATATTTCACTCTATTTGCTCTCTCTATCATCTATTATCTATCGTCTATCATCTATCTATCTCCTTACCTACTTACTCAACTAACATTTTGCTGAATCAATGGAAAGTAAATCATAGACATTGGCATGACACTATACCCCTGCATATCCAGCATATATCCCCTAAGAATAAAGACATCCTCATTCAAAGTCAAATTTGCATTATCACACCTAAACCAACAATAATACTATCTACTCTCCAATCTACACATTTTCCTGCGTTGTTCCATGAATATCTTCTATAGCTCTCTCTCCTTGTGCCTCTGTGTGTGTTGAGCTAAATCAAGTTAATCTAATCAAGATTCACTCATTCAGTTGCTATGATTTTATAACTTATTCTAGAAGAGCTCACCCTACTTTCTTTTTTAATATTGTTATCATAAAGGTTTAAGTTCAGTTTTCTTGTGGAAGATTGCAACTTCTGGCTTTGTCTTCATATAGATGGTAACTAGAATGTTAGCTTTATTTAAAACACTTTCTATAAAAAAGACTTTATAAAATTCTTAGTACAAAATGCCTCTAAAAACAACTGAGCTTGGTGTCAGTTGCTAGGAGAAAAGTTTTATTATCATTTCAATAGTTTTAATATATATTTATTATCTTAAATTTGATATTTTTTATTAAGGTTATGAAAAACTTTATTTTTCTATGATAGTATTAATTTCCTTTACATTTTCAAATGTATTAAATATAATTTAACATATTTTGAATGTTTTACATTGTATTGTATCCTACTTATTAATCTTACTTGATATTTTACTATTTTATTGTTTTTTACATTTAATTATGAAACCATTAAGTCATGTTCTCCTTAATTACATGTTTCTTAACATGATTCTGTTATTCCTTTGATAACAGTAGTCCTCTTTACCCTTGAATTAAAATCATTAGTTCAGTAAAAAAAGTTTTTAAATTATATTTTATAAACATTTATAAGTACACATTTTCTCAGAGTATCTTTTTATCTATATCCTATGAATATTTCAATATATACTTTTTTCTATTGATTTTTCTTTTAATCTATGAATTATGTAGCCTGTTTTTTTGATGATTTCAATCAAAGATAATTTCTTAGAAACCTCTTTATTATTGATTTCTAATTAAATTACATTGTGAGTGGAGAATATTTACTCGATACCCATCTCCATTCTTCATAATTATAGAGACATCTTTAAGATTTAGTGTGCAAAAATTTTTGTAAATATGTTATACAATGTTATTTTTTATTTTATTTTATTTTATTTTATTTTATTTTATTTTATTTATTCAAATTCACTGGATGTTTTTATGTATGGATTGATTTATAATTATTGTGCAGTATATTTTAAATGCTTTTGATTTGAAGATATTTTTATTAATAAAAATTCCCAACAATTACCTCTTCAAATATTATTTTTAGGCCCTTAAATTTTTCTTCTTCTGGAACTCCTATTTTGACAGTTGTTGAATCCCCTCAATCAATTTTTGATGTCTCTAGCTGTTCTTTCATTTTTGAAATTTCTTTTTTCCTTCTTACTTATTCAGAGAAAGTTCTTCACTATCTCCTTGACATTTACTGATTCATTATTTGACTGTATTGAGTCTAAAGATTATGATTTCTATATCATTTTTATTTCAATGACTTTACTTTTCATTTTATATTTTTCTAATAGTTTTTCTTTGTACCATCTGATATTTTTCATTTCTAAAGACATCTTTTTTTAAAGGAACATTATACTTTGATTATTTTAAATCTCTTTGAGAGCTTGTTTAATACCTCTAAGTATCCTCATTTCTAAAATTAACAAAATTATTCCTACCTCATACTTTTGTAAAGTATTTGAATAAGATAATCTATTATAAAATGTACAATATAGAAAAAGTGATCATTAGATGTTACTATTTTTCCCTCTGTAATTCAAGATAATTTTGTTATAGAGCTATTCTTAACTAGAGTGTACATTTCATGAATTATAAAACAGGCTTTTGAACAAATCTAAATATGCATTATGCAATAACTGATAAGGACTCAAACTGAGAGAACACATAATTAGGAAGATATGTTTATTATGCTGTCGTTTTGGTTACCCTTTTAGTGTTAGAAAAAATGAAAGCATAGTAAAATGTTGGATTCATCTGTTTATTTGAGATGAGAGAGATTTTTATATTTCTGTACATAGTTCATTCATTCATTTATTCAATGAATGTTTACTGAATATATACTATGTACCCATTATTGGGGCAAGCAACAGGAATACAGAAATGGATGAGTTCATCTGCTAAATTCAGCTATCTCAGTAACAGAGGAAAATGTTTACCTCTTCAATCACAACTCTTTCTTCAGTTTCACCTATTGAAGGAAACCATCCTGAAGCTTGCTTTTTGGGATATTATTAAGAAACAAAACACTTCGAAAGAACTTTTGACCCTTCTTGCTTTCCTGCCTAAGAGATTCAGATGGAAAGGCTTGCTTCAGATAGAAAAATCTTAGGATGTTCATTTTAGCCTAATTTGAATTAAGTATGGTAAATCAGAAGGTATTAAGCAGGGACCTGAAAGCTTGATCACTCACTGTGTTGCACTGAAGCAAAAATATGCCTGCCATTTGTGTTCCATTCTTCCTCAATAACTGAGGAAAGAGGCCAGTGCCCCTCAAGGCTTGAGGCTGCCTGTCAGTTGTCTATATGACTCTGCAACTAGAAGGGCCTCCGGGCGATATGTGTGTTTGGTGGTGCAAGGATCCAGGGAGTCACCTGGATATGTTGCGCAGATTTCCCTGGGCCACTGCAGTGTCACCTTACATGCTAGTGCTGTCCCTGTGGCTTCCTGTAACAGTTTCAGATTGCAGCAAGGCAGCAAGGCCAGCCGATGCCTGCCTCGGGTGTGTAAACACTGGAGATCTATTCAAGTAATACTAAAGCTCAGAGATGGGTTCGTGGCCTGCCACCAAAACTCTTTCCCGGGATGCATAGGCTTTGTGTGGGCTGCACAAACTGAGTGCTATTGTTTACTGTCAAATTCATGTCCCAAGGAAAGTACAGAATGTGACTGGATTGACCTGGAAAAGACTTGTCCCAGGTAATTTGTGGATTGAGTGGGGCAGCATCTCAGTGAGACACGGGGCCATCAGACCCATACGGCACCAGATGTGCTGGCAGTTCCGGGCCAGCGGGGTCCTGCAAAGGTCACAGATCACTGTAAGACCCGCTGCCATCTGGGACTGGCCCACGGACCACTGCGATCCCCGCAAGCGGTATTGTATTTTGTGCTGGCAGCAGTGGTACTCTGCCACATTTTCCTAGAAATGCGTGTACTGATCTAGCAGAGGTCTGTTGCTTTCATGGAATGTGAAACACCAGAAAGGAGCAGGGCAGGGACTATAACCGGGCATCAGGCTGCCACAGGCAATTTGTAGGTTTGGTGGGGCGGGATCTTAGGGAGACATGGGGATGTCAGGCCAATACAGCCTTAGTTTTGCTGCAAGTTCTGAGTCTGTGGGTTCCTGCAAAAGTCACATCATATCTCAGTGAGACCAGCTGCTGTCTGCGGCAGGCCCACAGACCCCTGCAATTCACCTGAGCTTGTGTTGGCAGCAGTGACCCACCTGAAATCATTTTCTCCAAAATGTGCACACAGTGCTGGCCAAGATCTAGAGCCTATACTGAATGTTCAACACCCCCTGAAAGGGGCAGGGCAGGGTCAGCTGCCAGGAAATGAGCCACCCTGAGCAATCCGTGGGTTGGGTATGGCAGGCTGATCTTCATGGGTGAATTCAGCTTCAGAACTAGCCGAGTGGGGAGAGGGTTCAGCACAGGCAAGCTGGCACCCATCTGTAGACTGCCCTGCAGTGGGGCCCAACTAGGGCATAATGGCAGCTACCCCTCCAACCCTCCATGGGGTTCCATGTAATGCAGTCTTTCCCCGTATGACTCTTGCACCTCCCGGGCCTCTGTCCTTCCTCTGGCACTCAGAGTAAGTGTCTGTGGGCGAGAGAGTTTGTGCATGGGCCCTTTAAAAGGGCATCTGGGATTTCCCTCTCCTTCCCTCTCAACTGGACAGCCAGAATCTACACGGATTTTTAGAGTTAGACTTTTTGGGAACTCCTCTTCCCTGAGCTGGGACCCTGGGCTGGAGGGCCCCCATATGAGGCCAAGACCCCTCTCTTCTTCAGGGTGGCCTCTGCAGCCACCCTCTCCCAGTGCTCCACCACCATGAACAGGTGTGGGTCCAGCCGTTTCACTTTTTTGCCCCTCTTACCAGCTTTGATGAGGATCCTTCTTTATATCATCAGACGTATATGTTATGATCATCTGGACTTTAGGTGATTCTCCACTTTGATTATTTTATAATTTGGTTGTAATTTTAATGTGTCCTGAGAAGAGGCAAACTCCATTTTTACCTAGTCCACCATCTTCCAGACTGATTCTCAAAGAAATGTTTCTTAGATAATACTATCAAATACAAAACAGTACTGTTAGTCTATCAATGTAATTATGATTCAAATTTCACTTGTTTAAAGAAAATCTAGCTTAGCAGATTTTTGAAAAGTAGCATAAAACCAACATTGTGCGACAAAGCCAATGGAAATAAACTCCTTTGCTATATGATCACTTTTATTGGTGATCATATAACATACGAGTTTATTGATCACTTTTATTGGTGATCATATAGCATATGAGTTTATTTATACTCTCAATTTTTAAATTAGTATTCAACAGTACTGATATAGACTGAATGTTTGTGCCAAACATGAACTTATGTGATTTAACGTGATGAGTTTACTAAGGTCTCCAGCAATCTATTTCACGTGCCCAGGGAAATACAAAGAACAGGCCATTGAAAGTGAAGACACCGCTCATATCTGTCAGGGACTCTGTTCTAAGGCAGCACAAGACAGCTACACAGAGGAAACCTTTCCTAACTAGAGTATTTGCTTCTCCTTAAACTCTTAGAATTCTTATTGTTATTTTATTTAGTTTATTTTGCTGAGTGTTCTACCTCATTCTTGAAAAAAATTGCGATAATTACTAATATACTCCTGGTTTTGAAGGGAACAGGAAAACTTTTTTCTGGAAATTTTTGTAAAGGTTAGTTCTCCATTATATTCACTGCGAAGTGAAGACCCTAACTTTCTCCTTGGAATTTCTTTATCACGTAATCTGAAACCAATTGTGTAATAATTACCTCACCCTTCACCGATGCTATGAAAGCTCACCCTTCCTGCTGCTTGCAGTAAGAGGAGAGCTCACACAGTGAATGCTTTCAATACAAGTGTCCTGGCCTTAAGAGTGACATGGGTTTGTCCTGAACTGTAATGGATGCCCTTAGAGTTCAAAACACATGAGGTAGAAAGGAAAATAGTTACCCTAAATATAAGTACTATAAGACCAAATGTTTTTGTCCCCCTCCCCCCTACCCCACCATTTATTTGTTGGAATCTAATCTCCAATGTGATGATATTTGGAGGTGGGGCCTTTGGGAGGTGATTAGATCATAATGGTGGAGCCCTCTGAATGAGATTAGTACTTCCATAAGAGACTCCAGAGAGCTCCCTAGTTCCTTCTGTGGGCCATGCGAAGACACAGTGGAAAGACACCAGGATGTGGGCCCCCACCAGACGCTGAATCTACTGCCACCTTAATCTTGGCTGTGAGAAATATATTTCTATTGCTTATAAGCCACCAGTTTATGTTTGTTAGAGCAGGACAATTCCTTTCTATGTTTATGTCGAAAAATAAAGCAAAAAGGGATAAGAATATTTCTATCAATTTATTGGTTTTTTTTAATCTTATGATCTTTTCAGAACATATAATTGTTTGATAAATATATTAAAAATAAAATTAATCATATAAAATAAATTTGATTTTATAAACATGTCAGTTGTGTCCTCCAGGAGGAAAAAATTGAGAAAAAATTAAGAGAGTAGAATTTATTTTGAGAATAAAGTCTATAACTTATAAAAGATAAAAGGAAGTGGGGGAAGGATGATTAGAGAATGAAAGCATTCAGATTGCCATGTGAACCTGATGGCTGTGAAAAAACGGGAGGAGAAAGCAGAAATGAGCAGAGAAATGATTGGTCCATGGTGCAGCTCTGCCCTAGTCTTACATAGCCTAGCATGGAGGTATGGCACACATTACTCACTGGAAAAGTCCTGCATTGGGCGACATAGCCAGGCCCTAGGAATTCTACCATGCTCAGTCATTGGGTGGAGCTGCCTTAAGAGAGGAGGCCTCAGGTTGAAAACAGAAAAGGAAAAGGGTCCTAAAGGCACTAACAGATGGAATCTGTCAGCTAATTACAATTTGCATCTTAATGATAGTTTTCCAGAAAACCGAAAAAACACTTCTCTTTGCTGCCATATATATTAAATTTGTTTTAATTGATACAGTACATGAAATTTTCAAACTGTCAAAAATTTTATTAAATGAAATTCTAGAACAAACAGTACTAATTTTCTATCCAAAGGAAATGAAAATAGGATTTCAACGAGATATATGCACTCCCATGTTTATTATAGCATTATTCACAATAGCCAAGATACAGAAATAACCCAGATGTTCATCAAAGATAAATGGATAAAAAGTTCTGGTATAGATACACAATGGATTATTATTCAGCCATGAAAAAGGATGATATTCTCCCATTCGCAACACTGTTGGACCTTGTGCACATTATATTAAACAAGATAAGTCAGAGAAATATAAGTAGTATATGATATCACTTATATGTGGAATCAAAAAAAGAAGTTAAACCTGTAAAAAAACAGAGAATAAAATGATAGTTACCACTGGAGATGGAGATAAGACTGATGGTGTTTAAAGGTATAAGCTTGTAACTAGTAGATAATCCATAGAGATCTAATGTACAGTATAATGAATATAGACAATAATGTACTATAATTATGTAATATGAAAAAATACTGCTGTATTAGCAATAATATTACAACATGTAAATCTATCAAAATGACATGCTATACCTTAAACTTATACAATGTTACATGTCAAATTTATTTAATAATAGATAAAAATAAATTTATAAAAATGGTGAAAATGATAATTTAATACTTCTTTCATATACTTGTTTGAAAGACTAAGTGGAATTGTGTGAAACACTCAGTGTAATCTCAGATACACATAAAACATAACCAGTAAATTAACATTAGGTTATTTATTGGTATCTCAACTTTCCATCCATCATTTATGTTTTGCATATAAGTGTGAGTGCATGTGTGTGTTCGTATGGAGATATTCATTCAATAATATTTATTGGATTCCTGCATTCTACATTGGAGTGTATGCATATAAACAGTGTATTTTTAGAAGTAATATAATTAGTGGGGTGTTGAATTCTTCTATGGTATTGAAGGAGACAGGTAGGATGATAACATACTATTTTATCCCATGTTCCCTAGAAATGACAGAGTCTGAGACATAAAATGAAATGCTTATACTTTGCTGGAGAGTGAAATTCTAGAAAACATCAGTGAGGGAAATAGAACTCTGTGGCAAAGAAGGACACAGTGCCAACATAAGAAGAATGTTAGTGAATTGCCACAGATTTATAATGCAAATCGTTGACCACTGGTACTCAATGAACATCTTTAGAAATGCTGTGTAAAAGAAAAGAGAATTTATCTGATAATTCAATTTTATCTCAAGTCCTTCATTCATCGGTCAAAATGTAAGCTAAGTTGACTTCTTTGTGGCATTTTCAGACTGCATTTCCTGGACCCTTCAGCAGCCACTGGAGAAAATAATAGATTGTGATGATTTCCTGCAAATGTTTGTGATACTAGGACTTTTACTCTAGAGGAATCCATACAAAAGAAGCAGCTTTGTGTCATTCTTAAGAGTAAATATTTTGAATTTAGACAAATATGAATTTAGAATTCATGTAGTCCTTTAAATCTGTTTAACTTTGGACAAGTTACTTAAGTTCCCTATTTCCTAGAATATCAATCTTTAAAATAGAGATCATATCAGTGTTTGAATCATAAACTTATTGTAAGAATTAAAAATACTCTGAGTGTTAACCCAAGATCTGCCACATGGTAAATCCTCAATAATATTTGTTCTTATTGTAATGCATTACTATAATATGTTATTATTATAATGCATTAGACGTCTGTTACTCTAAAATGGATGGAAGGCATATATAATCACACTATTGATAATATATCATATTATCAATAACGGCATATTTGGGGCTCTAAGAAGATTTTTTTAAGGGCTAATAATAACACTTTGCAAAACTTGATGTACTGGAAGAAAACCTTCAACTTGCCAATAACTATAATCTTGGCTGGCCTAATTGTGACCTCAATTTCTGTATTTTTTGAAGAGTTTTTTGAAAACTCCAAAGAAATGAAAAAAAAAAAAACTTTTTGTTTAGGTAATAGCTGTACTCTAAGACTAAATAGAAATGTGCTGATTTTGAATTTCCTTGCGAAATTTGATAAACTTCAAATCAGTGACTTTTATAGTAAATATTAAGTGAAAAACTCAAGTCAGTTTTGTGAACAGTCTTTAATATTTACAGAATTTTTAATCTCATTACATTTTCAAAAAAACATTTTTAAAGTATTTTTTCTTATATAATATAATTTTAATACACACTAAATTTAATTTGATTTGATTTCTTAAAAACTACTAAGGCAATTAATTCTGAGACTTATGATATAATTGAATGAGAACACTGTAACAAGTTATCTTGCTATTTTTTTTTATGAGAAGTAATATTTTCTACCCATGTAATTAGATACTATAAGAGACTCTAAATGGGTCATCCAATAAGATTAACAACTCCCTCCATCAGAATTCTGAACAAATAAAGAATGAATCAAGAAGTATCAGGTAAAGGCCAGAATATTCCTTTTATTGCTATTAAATCCCAGCTATAGAAAGAGGACTAATGTGATAGCTGCTTTCCACATGGTGACAGATAGCATGCTCCTGGAAGAGTGGCAACATGTGTGCTACCTGTGGGCAGTTGGCTTTCAAGAAAAATGTGGATGAATCAAGAATAGCTAGTTACATTTTTTCTAACATAAAATCAGAAATGTCATTCTACTTTTTTACAGGCATGAGTATGGAGAAGAGAGAGCAGCAGTGTTCTAGAGAAAAATCTCTCCTCATGGAAATCAAGAATAGGAAACGAGTATTCCCCTCAATGAGAATGATCCGTAAATGCATAGAATTCTATGTTAAACGTGTATTTTAAGCAAAATGTCTTACAGCTACAAAGCACTAACTTCTTCACAATTCGGAAGCTGTAAAAAAATAACGACAAAAAATACTAGGCCTAAGAATGATGTTAAATAAATAAATTCTTTCTATAGCACTTTAAAGATTTATTGACAGTTTTATCAAAGTACATGACAGTTTTCCAAAGATTTATTGACAGTTTTATCAAAGTACATTGACAGTTTTCCAAAGTCTTATAAATATTACTCTGATACAAATATAGAATGAACATGTGCCACATTTTGCTAATTAATGAATGAAAGAAACCTTATGATGGTAAATTTAGTTCAAAAGAAATTTTGACAGATTAAGTATGTGAAAGCACTGAAAAAAAGAATTCTAGAATGAGATTAGTAATTTAAATACAAAGCTGGTTAATGGGATTATAAATTTTATAAATCATTAAAACAATAACCTTTGGTGCTATCTGAGGTAATTCACAGAAATAATTTTTATGTCTATCAGAGAAAAATCTGTAATGTGTCATGTTACTTTGGAGAGTCTGATTCAAAATTAAAGATAAATATTAAATGAATCAAAGCATGTTTCCCTAGAAAATGCTTTGACCCTAAAAAGATGTGCAGTCACTCTTTTGTCTAATTTTTAATTTCTGCACAACTCTTTAAATTTCTCCAATGTGTTAATTCTTAAGAGTATTTAATAGAAAGCAATTTACTCATGAACTTGTTAAACGGTAGAAGAGAAGAAAATAAAGATTTTGAACTGTGAGGCCAGCACCTTTTCCCTCATATTGAAAGTAACTTTCCAACAATATCATCCTCAAAAATAAAACTATCTAAAAACTATTGTCCAGTATGCAGGGGACAGTTTTTAAAACTTAAAGAGCTGAGGCAACAAGAACTGTATTCTCAGCATAGCCAGAACTGAAATCAATTTCTTCACATCCTGAAACACCTGCTAACCATTCAATTTTCCACTTTGTTTGAGTACTTAAACAGTAATTTTAATTTTTAGCATAAAAATACAAAATACATTTCTAACTTATTCCAGTTCCAACAGTATTGATGTGAAATGGAGTAAAAAGAATAAATCCAATAGTACCCAGTGTGGAGAACAGTTAACTAAATTTATGGATGGTAACTCTTTGGGTTTAAACTAGTTGACACATGAGAATTACCCATATGAAAAATTCTGTTAGAAATTATTTGTTTATAAATTGATTTTTATAAACATATTTATAAGTGTAAGCTGTATGTTTTTAGAACAGAAACATTTATGCAATATTCTGTAAAAGCTTTTAATATATCAGATGAAATATTTAAAGAATCCATTCCCTGAAAGCATGAATTGTGAACACCTATTCAACATGGTATGTACTTTTTAAACTTTCACTGAGATGATTTTTTAAAGACTACTTAGCATACTCTAGTTTATAATGAGAAGGGATTTGTGAATAATCAAGAACAGGATGTCATATCACATTGTATCTATGTAAACCTTGCAAACATAACTCTTACAAAGGTCTGAAGTTCTCTTAGAGACATTTGCCTCTTCAGGACGTTTTCACAGTATTCTGAAAGGATAACAGAGATATATCCCTAGACTTTCAGATGGGAATATAAAAAGCTCGTCTTAGAGGAAATTTTATAATTTCGACTCTATTAATAATTCAAGAAGAGTAAGTTTTATTATAGGGGGTTGTAGAGTTCTACCTTAAGTGCTGAAATTTTATATTTGTAAGTACAATAATCAAAATTCTGTTAGCTTATTGCCCACTCATACTACATATGAGAATTAAATATAGTTATGCCCAGATCAAAACACTCAGCAAGGTATAATATCACTAAATATTTTGTGACAGACTATCAATTGGAATTTAGCTCCCAATATATTATTCGTAGTAAAGTTGAGATAAATACTATAGCTGAATTTTCTGGCTTTTGAAAAGAAAAAGTATTTTGAAAGTGAGTCAACACATATTAATAGTTTCTCAAAATGAGTTTCAGGGAACCTCTAGTGCAGCGGTCCCTAACCATTTTGGCACCAGAGACTGGTGCTCCTATGGGAATCTAATGCCTGATGATCTGAGGTGGAGATGAGACAGTGATGCTAGCCTTGGGGACGACTACAAATAAAGATGAAGCTTCGCTCTCTGCTTGCACTGCTCACCTGTGTGGCCTGGTCCTAACAGGCCACGGACTGGTACCGGCCCACAGCCTGGATGTTGGGGACCCCTGCTCTAATGTTTTCTATTGATTTATTAGGATTTTTTCATTGTTTGATTCAAAGTTAAATGTAAAATGTAATTTAATTTTTAATATGAAGAGTAAATTTTTTTGATTTTGTAAGAAGAGTAGAAATTTAAATTTTATTATATTAAACCTTAATATAGACAAGGAATATGCCAACTTCAGCTAATAAGTCAACTGAGAATAAAGCTTTTTAGTCATTTCTGAACATATATTTAAACTTCTTATGAATGTGTCGTTAACTTGGAATGTTATAGCTCTGCAACCGTCTATTTTTAAAAATGAGGTCATGGATATGTCCATTCATATAAAATTTAACAAAGAGCACCCACGTGGAGCATAAATCTCTTTATTTGAATAGCTGGAAAAATTCAGATTCATATTCTTGAGGCATGCACTTATCATGATTGAATCAAAACACATGTAATAATAAGACTATATTACAAATATGATATCCATTTCAGTTTTACACACTTGTCATTTGGCTTTTATATTTATAACAATTTTGAGCAAGTTTTAGACATTTTTATCCTCCTGAATCTAAAATATCCTACTGCTGATATGAGTTTGACTAGTTTAACTACAAATTAACCTGAGTTTCAAGGTTTAAAAATGGATGGTTTCCAGATTTATTTTACGTGATTTTTAAAAACTAACAAAAGTTTAATCTCTCTGTTTTCTGCCAATTTGTAACCTACATATTTGGCAGTTAGCTATGCATTTCTGCAATGGGTTTTATTATTCCTGAGTTATACACACTCAGATCTCCAGCTCAAATAGCACTTCCCCAGAGTGCTTCAGATGACTCTATTTAAAGATTTTTTGTTTCCTATTTTTAAAAATTTATTTATTTTTCACTTCTATTGAGGTATAATCGAGAAATAAAAATTTAGTGTGTACAATGTGATTAGATATTACATATACATTGTGAAACAATAACCACAATAGAGCTAATTAACATAACCATCTCCTCACATATTTACCATTTTGTGTGGATGTGAGACACTTAAGATCTAGTATAAGCACATTTCAAGTATACAATATAGTATTATTAATTATAGTCTTAATATATTATATTATATAAAATTATTGTAGAATTGGTTTTAATGATTTGTCTGTCTAAATTTGCTATGCTGGAAGTTCCACAAGAAAGAAATTTTGTCTGTTTTATTCAAGAGTGTCTGAAATCAAGTATACACTAAGGAGAGATTAGGAAGTAAGGACAATATGAATTGGCAAATAAAATGTATCATTTTATAGACACTGAAAGGAATTTGTTTTTTACTTATAAAGAGATCAAAAGACACTAGAGGGCATGATGATACTCATGTTTCAAAAAGTTCATTTGTTTTTTTTTTTTTGAATAAGTTTGTGGGCAAAAATGAAGAGATATAGGAAAAGAAGTTAAAAATATTAAAACATAATAACAATATTTTTTTTATTGGCTGTGTTTAGCTTGTTTTCACCAAAGTAATCATTGTATGTGGATGTAATCTTGCATAAAAGTTAAAAAAGGATATTAATATATCCCTGAAAGTTTGACATCTTTTAACCAATATAATACACATAATATGTTTCGCAGTTCAAATTCATACTATAGATATCACAGTATATATCAAAAATATTATTTTTATAAATAACCAGGGTCAGAAATTTAACATATCACTATTTCACAGTAAGTTTCTAAAATCATTGCCTATAAAGTTCTATGCAATTAGTGCTGTGGTCCCTAAAGGTAGACTTTCCTTAGACATATATACATCCTGTTCTTACTGTGCTTAATTTCATCACCTCTTTTCTATAACTTACTTGACTATATTTTCATTTATAAATAAGATGGATTATGGATAAATTTGTTAATCTGTGATATATATAGAAAAGCATAATAATTAGTTGAATGTCTACATTTTGTCAACACATGTTAGTTATTTCACAATCCTACAAGAGAAGTTCAACTTTATTTTATAAATGAAGAAATTTAGATCCACAGGAAATAAAGTATATCCACACGGCCATTCAACTAGCAATATTTGGGGGATTTTAATTATACTACCTGACCTCAAATCTAAAATGAGAAAACACTAAAAATAAAGGAGGAAAGAATTGTGGAATTGTAACTGCAGAACCAGCTCAAAATGATCCTATCCTGTTTCTAATGAGATACTGTGTTATCTTTCAAAGACAACAGATGGAAACTGCAAGTCATGCAGCTGAAGCCTATGCAGAGGACGCAAGTATGACCTCCAGCGGCAACCCGAACCAAGCTCCATGGAACAAAAGAAGCGGGACATAACTGGAACCCTTTTAGAAGTGAGGGGTTTAATTATAAAAGTTGTCCAGGAAGATCTGGTCCTGAAGCCCCTTACCATAAATGACCAAGTTCTAAGGTCTCTCAATTAAAACTTGCCCTGTCAGCCATTCCTCATACCTATAACCCTTAACCCCTTAAAAACTTGCCCAAACTCTGGATCTGGGAGACAGACTAGGGCTTTCTTCCCATCTCTTCATTTGGCTGCATCTCAAAAATAAATAATTTCCTTGTTGCACACTCGATTCATTAGTGATTGGTCTTACTGTGCATCGTGCATACAAACTTGTGGGTTCAATGACAGAATGTGAAATATTATGAGAAAGATAAGTATCATAAATAACTCTAAAATAATATAAATATTAATTTCGTTTAAGAGACAGCAAAGCATTACTTAGGTGTTGAGAAAAGATTTTGAAAATCTGACTGAGTTCTCCCCCACAGGAAAAAAAAAAAAAGATTTCTAATGACAAAATAAATAAATTGAGCTAAGATAATATTTGAATATGAAGATATATAATATGTGTATATATACATATATGTATGTATTTCACATGTATCAGAATTTATAAACACTAGAGTTTTCTCCAAGACGAAATGGTAATAAGTGAGCAGGTTCTGAAAAAAAAAATGTTAAAACATAACCAGGTGATATTTTGAGATGTGATTTCAGAGATGTATTTACCGAAAATGAACCTTCTGACTGCACATAACAACATATATTTTTTTCTAGAGCCATTGTAATTTATTTTATTTATAATCAATTATCATGTTATAATTTGAGTATTTTGAAATGATTACTATTGGAAAAGTATGACCATTGAAGACTAGAAATTTAAATGGAATTAACTTTATAGTATGAAAGCAACAGTCCATTAAATAACTAAACAGTTTGTTCTCCTTACTGTATTCCCATATATAATAGGCAGATTTTATTTCCTGATTTTAATTTTTTTAAAAAGCATCATAATCTGATGCTACCTGTAAGTACACAGTCTCACCCAGCCTTTTCCATAAGAAATGAAAAACAGCAAGATATTCACATACTTTACATTTATTCTTATTTGTTTTTTTATAAAGCTTTTATTTAGATTTTAGGTCAAGCAAAACAATGCCATCTATGTAGAAAATATCCCTGATACTTACCTATCAGAGCACTATTCTGGGCTACTTGAAGAAAGGAATAAAAAGACAGAAGGGAAACGGATGAAAAGAAGTTAAGGTGCATGTTCACATAAATGAAAGCATTTTCATTTACTTTTCGACTGTACATTTTAACTTTAAAAATAATTTTTTAAATAATTCAACAAATACAAGCTTTAAAAAGAAATTATAAAAGTAATTGGAAAATACAGAACTATAGGTAATCTTGTGTATTAGAAAACAAAAAGCAAGAAGTTAAATGCGCTAATTTCACAAAGGGTAAATTGCCGCAGTGCCAAAATAATTTAATTTCTATTAAGGTTATTGATCTTAGTCTTAGTGCAAAATTTTGGAAAAAAGATAAGTTCTTTAGAATGTAACAGGTCAGTAAAAAATCATGAATTTTAGATCTGGAAGATGATTTGTAGGCCTTTAACCCAAGAAGCTGCATAGAGTTCAAAGAACATGTTTGACTTGGATCTAAAAAAGTGATCATTGAAAGAAAGATTTTCCAAATGCCTAAGAAAAATTTCCCTATCTTTTAAACTATTGAATATCCATTTACTTATAATATTTATCATCCACATTAATCAAGATCTATCTCTAGACTGATATTTTACTTAAATACTCTGGTATTGACATATCCAATTGTGAACAAAAAAGGGGCCATATACTATACCCATCAAGCTCAGTGGAGGCCCACAAACTGGGTCTTATAAACACAAAGACTGAAAGTAATCACATAGGATTGTCTGATCACGATTTTCTAAATGGCCAGGTCATAGTGGGTAGTCATGTCCCAGGCCTTTAGCCACCTTAGTGAAGGGCAATCTTTACCTTAAGTGAGCTCAGTCTGTTGTTTTTATGCATCTAAGATAACATATTTTTGAAATGTCGGAGTATTTTTTGTTTTGGGGGAGTTTTTTGTTTGTTTGTTTGTTTGTTTGTTTGTTTGTTTTTTATCTCTTGAAGGCACAACTGCCAGTACCAGAACCTAAGATCACCAGAAACGAAACCGCAGAACCCATTATTGTTATCCTGTCCCCAGCTCATCTCTATGAGCTGTAAATGTTAATTTTAAACTATCCTATACCCACCAATGTAAAAAAAGTATGCGTTTCTTCATTTTACCTTTTATCCAATCCTAGAGATTTCCCCTGCTTTGCTTTCCCCTGCCTTCTTAACTTCCACCAATAGATTTCATGTAACCCTCTTTACATCTCCTCCTTTGATTCTAATGTATAAAATAAGCTGCAAAACTACAATTCTCTGGAGCATTTTCGCAAATCCATTGAGATTTTTCTTCCCAGCAATTGTCATCAGTTTGGCTTAAATAAGCTCATAAAAATTCACTACAGGTGTTACTGAATTCAAGAGGTTTGTTTTGCTTGCACACATCAAAGCTAAAAGAGACCTGAACAGGAGTTTGTAGCAAAGAAAGTAAATGTTTATTTAGGCCAAGCTCAGAAACACAGGTAGATAGAACTCAAAGGCTGGTCCCAGATGGCCTCTAGGGGATAGGTTATATGGGGGAAAACTCATTAGCCATGGTAGCTAAGGGAGTTGGGGTTGTGGGCTCGACTGATTGGTTGGGTCTAGAGTAGAAAACAGTTAATTATCACATCAGGTCCTGATGTCAGTCACAGCAGAAGTTCGGTCTGGTTTCAAGGGGATGCCAGTAGGGTCCTTCTGCCTTCATGAGTGTGATATTGCAAGATGTTATCTTTAGTTTGACTGAAACTTTCTCTATGGTCGACAGAGCTGAGGCTTTGTTTGATGCTAACTTAAAAAAATTAATGATTAGGGAGTAGTTGTGCAGTATGCAGAAAGATAAGGAAGAAAGCCCCAGGCAGTTTGAATCAAGGAGGAAAATAAGAGAAAAAGTCATTTTAAAGAAGTGTAGATTTGTACAGATACACTAGTTTGAACCTTTCTTATATAAATTATTAGTAAATTATTTTATTGTTTGCTATTTTGTCACATTCATCCCACCATTTTCTAATTTACTCTGACCCATTTGAGAATCTCCTCACTCACAATATCAGATAATGCAGAGCCTCATGGATTAGCATCACACAATAGAAGATGCCGGTGATATATAAAACATTCACTCGGATTGGTCTGCACCAATATTATAAAGCCTGAAGGGGACCAAAGTTTCGCCCCCAAAATGTATCTCTTAGAATATTGATTTTAAGCTGGCTATTAAGAAAAAGCCTTTGACCTTCCTCCTTTACTACCTAAGGGAATTCAGACAGAGAAGACTACTTCAGGAAGGAAGTCTTAGCTTAATCAGTTTAGAGTTTTCACCTTAGCCTAATTTGAATTAAGAATGGTAAATAAAAGGGATCCATGTAAAACCTGTTCTGCTGGATTCTCGCCTCTGTCCCACAGTTTCTGGGTTGCCTAGCAGAAATTCGTTTGCCACACCTTTCATTTTTTCTCAGCTACTTGCGAATTATCTATTTCTCCTTCAAAATCCCAGACACCTGTCACCCCATTCTTCACTGCCAAAGTGCCATATAAACCTCACTGCCCAATGCCTCTTTGGGTCTCATTATGACACCCCTGAATGTACATTTTGTAATAAACTCTGAAAATTTTCTTCTGTTAATGTGTGCCTGTTAATTTGATTATTAGCCCAGGTAGGAAAAGTTAGAAGGTAGGAGGAAAATTATTTTTAACATCCCACAAGATTTCTAAGTGTTTTAAATTCTAGGTTTGAGAGATCTGGTTGATTATGTCAGGTTTATGTATCTTTTTCACATTTCTTTATGTATACTTCCAGAATGTCCATTTGTTTATATGTCAATATCTTACTGTTAGGTAGTTAGGTAGACATGAGTGACTGGGGAATGAAGGTCGCTCCCAAAGACCTCTCTTAGGACCTCTCTGGAACACCCATTTTATGGTTGTAAATAATCCCTACATCTTGAGTTCAAAGGAATGAAGAGCCATAAACTAGTAACAGGTTTAATGCAGCTGCAAGCATATACCCAAACAGTACTACACTAATCTTCCCATGACCTAGCCTCATTATAATATCATGCCTATGCCTGGATGTTCATGAATCTAATTATAACAGACTGAATTCTGAGTAACCGCATGCACAGTAGGCAAAGGGTTATATAACAGCCAAATGTCAATCAAAATGACCTCACGTGCCTATCATTTAGCACCACCCTTGTAATATCTCATCACGGCCCTAATATAATGCAGACCTCTCCACTTCCAGGCTGTTACAGCCCTCTTTGCTATAACCTGTCCCTCCCTTGGACTGTATTTTAATAAATCCTAACTTTTACTTTTGTGTGGTTATGGCCGTTTTCAGCGTAACCTGCTTGCCTCTTGAAACGTACTTTAATAAATCTTACTTTCTCTAAATCTCGCTGACCTGTAACTCTTTACTGTATCAGCGAAAAGAATTGAGGACCCATTCGTGCTACTGGGGTAACAACAAATTTTAGATTGCCCCAACAGTGACACTATCATTAAAAAAATTATAGTTTTTCTATCTAGTTACTAAATAATTGTGTTCCAAAAATATTCACACATAAGGAATAATTCCTTCATTTTTTCTAATATTTACTGAACACTGATTTGCCAAACGCTATACTTGACACTTAGAATACAATGTTAAATAATTAAGCCTTCTTTCATTATATGACACATAATATATTTTATCTTCATTCTGTATTGGAAGTTTCAAAAGCACAAATGTTTAGCAAAAGAATATATAAATGTATAAATATATCTAACTATATCTTCATGATATATTAACTAATTGAAAAATAAAAATTATTTTCTGCTTGGTATTAAAATAAAATATTATAAATATATCAAAAACATATAGAATGCTTTTATATGCATGAAGTTATTACAAATCATTTTCTAGAAAATATATATAAATCCTAGCACTGTGTGGCACATAGTAGACATTTAATAAATGAGAAATATAATTACTATTCGAGTTGTGCCACACCTAATATTGTTACCAGTCCAAAGTTCGTGTGTCCAACACTTTAAAAAGCCAAAACTCAAAACGTCAGAGTTTGGAGTAAGAAAAGGTTGATCAAGAAGACGCCAGCAGAGTAGATGGGAGCCCTAGTCTTACCTCAAATCCATCTACCCAAGTATAGAGTTTAGGATCCCTTTATGTCAAGGGAAGGAGAAATCAGAGGGGCTGTTTTTGTAAAACTAAGCTGTAAGCACAATTCCTTTAATGATTAGCATGTCTATAAGGAAGACTAAGCAGAAGCTATTAGGCCGAAGCCATGGGAACAAAGCAGGTTTGAACAAGATGGAGTCAGAGAGGCCAAGAATTTCATTCCATTACAATATTTTCTTTTATTTTACTTCAACTAAGAAAAGAGAGTTTCTCTTTTTTTTTTGCCTGGAGATGTCTTTCAAGCCTCAAATAATACCTATAATTTTGTAATTCTATGATTTGGTACATAAGATATCATTCAAGTAATGTATATAGTGCTTGTGTTATTACTCATCAGCAACTTAATATGTACTTTACTCATAAAAGTTTATTGAACTGATATTAATTGAAAAGTACAAGATATTCACTAAAAGCCTATTCATTCTTACCTCTGAATCAAGTTAAACATTGATATAAAAATATGATGGAGATTATCAATTTATTTATAATGTCAGAAAGTCAAACTGACTGGAAATTCATCTGGATTGCCTATATTGATCAACTGACTTTTTTTTCTTTAATTTTAAAAAGTTAGACATTTATACAATCCATGAAGTGATCTCCCCGGATACTCTCACACTCATCTGACATTACACACAAACATGACAATAATATTGACTATCTACCCCATACTCTAAATCTCCATGACTGTTTAGTAACTACTAATTTGTACTTCTTCATCCCTTCAATTTTTTCACCCAGTCAACCAAAGCCCCACCTCTGGCAATCATCAGTTTGTTCTTTGTATCTGTGAGTCTGTTTTAGTTGAATTCGTTTGCTTCTTTTCTTCCTTAGATTCTTCATATAAGTGAAATCATATGATATTTATCTTTCTCTGTCTGACTGACTTATTTCACTCAGCATAACACATTCTAGGTCCATTTATGTTGATGCAAATGGTAGGATTTCATTTTTTATATCTGAATAATATTTCATTGTATATATGTATCATAATATCTTTATCCAATCATCTATCGATAGACGCTTAGGTGACTTCCATATCTTGGCTATTGCGAATAGTGCTACCATGAACATAGGGGTGCATAGAGGTGCATAGATCGAACTACTGTTTTGGTTTTCTATGGATAAATGCCCAGAAGTGCAATTTTTGGGTCAAAGGTAGTTCTATTTTTAATTTTGTGAGAAACTTCCAAATTGTTTTTCAAAGTGGCTATACCAATTTGCAATCCCACCAACAGTGCACGAGGGTTCCCTTTTCTCCACATCCTCACAACATTTGTTGTTTGATTTATTGATGATATCCAATCTGATTGTAATTTTATTAGATTGTAGTTTTAACTTGTATTTCTCTGATGATTAGTGGTCCAGTTTCATTTTTTCGGATATATCTGTCTAGTCTTCCCAACATCATTTGTTGAAGAGACTGACTTTACCCCATTGTGTATTCTTGCCTCATTTATCATACATTATATGACCATATAGACATGGATTTATTTCTGAACTCATGCTGTTCCATTGATCTACGGGTCTGTTTTTTAAGCCAGTACCATGATGTTTTAATTACTATAGCTTCGTAGTGTAGTTTGATATCAGATAGTGTGATACCTCCAACTTTGTTCTTTCTCAAGATTGCCATGGTATTCAGAATCTTTTATGGTTCCATATAAATTTTAGAAGCATTTGTTCTAGTTCTGTGATAAATGCTATTGGTATTTTGATAGGGATCACATTGAATTTATAGATTGCTTTGGGTAGTATGGACATTTTAACAATGTGGATTCTTCCTACCATGAGCATGGTTTTTGCTTCCATTTATTTGTATCTTCTTTAATTTCTTTTTTCAATGACATAATTTTCTGAGAATAGCTTTTATATCTCTTTGGTTAATTTGATTTTTAGGTATTTGTTATATTTGGTTAACTTGATTTTTAGGTATTTGGTATATTTGGTTAATTTGATTTTTAGGTATTTAGGTATATTATTGTTTTTGATGCAATTGTAAAAGGGATTGTTTTCTTAATTTCTCTTTCTAATAGTTCATCATTGGTGTAAAAAAATGCGACTGATTTCTGAATATTAATTTTGTATCCTGCTACTTTACTGAATTTATTGATTAGTTCTAACAGTTTTTTGATGGAATCTTTAGAGTTCTCTTTACGTAGTGACATGTCATCTGCAAATAATGACAGTTTTATTTTTTCCTTTCCAATTTGGATGCCTTTTATTTCTCTTTCTTGTCTTTTTGCTGTGGCTAGGACTTCCAATGCAATGTTGAACAGAAGTGTTGAAAGTGGGAATACTTGTCTTGTTCCTGGTCTTAAGGAGAACATTTTTAGCCTTTCCCCATTGAGTATAATGTAAGCTGTACGTTTGTCGTACATGACCTTTATTATGTTGAGGTATGTTTCCTCTATTCTCACTTTGCTGAGCGTTTTTATCTTAAATGGATGCCAGATTTTGTCAAACACTTTTTCTGCATCTATTGATATGATCACCTGACTTTTACTTTTCAATTTGTTACTATGTGGATCACATTAATTGATTCGAGGATATTAAACCAAACTTTCATCACAGGAATAAATCCAATTTGATCATGGTGTATGATATTATTAATATATTGTTGAATTTGGTTTGCTAATATTTAGTCCAAGATTTTTCCATCAATGTTCCTCTATAGTTTTCTTTTTTTGTAATGTCTTTGTCTGGTTTTGGAGTCAGGGTAATGGTGGCTTTGTAAAAAGAGTTAGGATGCCTTAACTCCTTTTGAATTTTTTGAAATAGTATGAGAGAAATAAGTATTAATTCTTCTTTGAATGTTTGGTAAATTCACCTTTGAAGACATCTGGCCCAGGGCTTGTGTTTCTTAGGGAGTTTTTTGATTACTAATTCAATTTCATTGGAGGTAATCAGTCAGTTCAGATTTTCTGTTTCTTTTTGACTCTGTCTTGGGAGATTGCATGTTTCTAGGAATGTATCCACTTCTTACAGATTGTCAATTTGTTGGCATATAATTGCTGTTAGTATTATCTTATGATCTTTTATATTTCTGTGGAAACCATAGTTCCCCTCTTTTACTTCTGATTTTATTTATTTGAGTCCTTTCTCTTTCTTTCTTGATCAGTCTGATTAAGTTTATCAATTTTGTTTATCTTTTCAAAGAACCAGATCTCAGTTTTATTATGTGATCTTTACTATTTCCTTCTTTCTACTCACTTTAGGCTTTGTTTGTTATTCTTTTTCTAGTTCTTTTAAGGTTATATTGTTTACTTATAAACAATATAAGTGTAATGTTATATTGTTTATTTGATATTTTTCTTGTTTCTTGAGGTAGTCCTGTATTGCTATGTGTTTTCATTTTTGTTTGTCTCTAGGTATCTTTTGATTTCTTTCTTGAGCTCATTGTTAACCCATTTACTGTTTAATAGCATGTTGTTTAGCCTCCACATGTTTGTGCATTTTCTAGTTTTTCCTTGTAGTTGGTTTCTAGTTTCTTACCATTGTGGTCAAAGAAGACACTTGATATGATTTTAATCTTCTTATATTTATTGAGACTTGTTTTGTGGCCTAACGCGAGATCTATCCTGGAAAATGTTGAATGAGCACTTGAGAATGTATTTTCTACTGCTTTGGGGTGAAACGCTCTGAACAAATTAAATCAATCTTGTCTAGTGTGTCATTTAAGGACACTGTTTCTTTATCAATTTTCTGTTTGGAAGATCTGTCTATTGGTGTCAATGGGGTGTTCAAGTCTACTATGAGTGTATTACTGTCAATCTCTCCCTTTATATTAGCCAATAGTTGCTTTATATATGTAGATGCTACTATGTTGGGTGCATATATGTTTACTAAGGTTATGTACTCTTATTGAATAGATAGATCTCTGTATCATTTTGTAATGCCCTTCCTTGTCTCTTATTGTAACCTTTGTTTTAAAGTCTATTTTTCTGATATAAGTATTGCTACCACAGCTTTTTTTTCCAATTCCTTTTGCACAAAATATCTTTTTTCATCCCTTTACTTTCAGCCTGTCTGTGTCATTTGATCTGAGGTGGGTCTCTTGCAGACAGCACATGTACGGATCTTCTTTTCTAATCCATTCAGCTACCCTATGTCTTTTGATTGGACCATTTAATTCATTTACTTTTAAAGTGATTATTGATAGGTATGTTGTTATTGCTATTTTATTATTCGTATTTAAGGGTCCTTCCCCCCTCTTCTTTTTACAAAAGACACTTTAACATTTATTTTAATTCTGGCTTGTTAGAGAGGAATTCTTTTAGCTTTTTCCTGTCTGAGACGCTCTTTATTTCCACCTTCCATTTAATTGATAACATTGCTGGGTAGAGTAGTCTTGGTTTTAGGTTCTTGTTTTTCATCACTTTGACAATTTCATGTCAATCCTTCTGGCCTGCGTAGCTACTGTTCAAAAGTCAGCTGACATTCTAATGAGAGTACTCTTATAAGTAATTATCTGCCTTTCTCTTCTGCTTTTAGGATTCTTTTAGTCTCTAACCTTTGGCACTTTAATGATGATGTGTCTTGTTGTGAGCCTGTTTGGGTTTCTCTTGTTTGGGACTCTTTGTGCTTCCTAGACTTATATATCTATTTCCTTCACTAGGTTGGAAAGTTGTCTGTCATTATTTCTTCAAATAAGTTTTCAGTTCCTTGCTCTCTCTCTTCTCCTTCTGGTACCCCTATAATGTGGATTTAGGTATGTTTGATGTTTTCCAGAGGACCCTTAAACTTACCTCATTTTAAAAAATATTTTTTTTCTTTTTACTGTTACAATTGGGTGTCTACTCCTACCTTTTTTCCAGCTTCATCCAACCTACTCTTGATTCTTTCCAGCGTATTCTTCATTTCAGTTATTGTATTCTTCATTTCTGACTGGTTCTTCTTTATGGTTCCTATATCGTTTTTAATATTTACTGCCTTTCTGTTGAAGCCTCACTGAGATCATCTGTTCTCTCAAGTTCATTGACCATCCTTTATAACCCATGTTTTGAACTCTGTCTCTTGTAGGTTGCTTGCTTCTATTTTGTTTAGTTCCCCCGGCCTGCCCGCCCCCCGCCCCCCCCGGCCTGGAGTTTTTGCTTGTTTAATTTGAGGCATATTTCTTCGTTTCCTCATTTTATTTGCCTTTTTGTGTTCATTTCTATGTATTAGGAAGATTTGTTGCATCTTCTAGCCTTAGCCAGGTGGCCTTATGTAGTAGGTGTCCTGTTTTGCTCAATGGCACAATCTTTTTGATCACACTCTCCAGGGGCTCTGGGCATGTTCCTTGTGTGATTGTGTAGCTAAGCCTTGATTACTGTTAGCACATCAGTGAATAGAATTGACTCTTAGGTTGACTAGCTGTGGGGATGGCCATGCCCAGAGGTATAAGCTGTTGTGTTGGAGCTGACTCCATGGAGTGGGCTTTTCCCAGTAGGCTCGTGTACCTACTGAGACCATCTTTTGGTTTAGTGCTTAGGGGGCTAGTCAGGTGGTGCTCTGTTGTGGTCTGATGCCCGACTTTGATTATGTTCTTTCTGTAGCCCCTTGGGAGGGGGTCCCTGTATATGCCAAGTTCAGCCACTGCTTTTAATTGCTCAGCACTATCTGGTAAGAGCTACAAAGCGATCCACGATAGTTGCTGCCTATGCTGGGTCTGAAGGCGGGTGGGAGAGATAATGCTGCAAGCCAAGGTCGTTTATCCTCAGTTCGGTGCCTGGGGAAGCTTAGCAAAAGGACCAGTGCGCCTCAGAGCCTGGGGCTTCCTGCCAGCTGCCCGTATGACTCTGTAGTTAGAAGAGCCTTTGAATGGTATGTGAGTTGGGTGGGGTGGGGGCCCAGGGAGTCATCAAGAGTAAAGTGAACAAATTTCACACAGACAATGCAGAATCAGGTTTCATGTCAGTGCTGAATCTGTGGCTTCCCATAAAAGTCTCAGATCACAGCAAAGCCAGTTACTGTCCTCCTTAGGCCTCAGACCTCTCATGATGAACCCCAAAGACATTGTAGCTTGGGCTAGCACCAGTGGTTCACAACCAAAATTCTCCCCTGAAATGTTTGGTCCGCACGCGGGCGACATAAGTTGAGGACTGCTGCCTGCCAATCAGTATGCGGCCCAGGGAAACCTCAGGGTGGGATTAGCTTCCAGGCAACAGGCCATTGCAGGCAATTTGTGGGCTGGGTGAAGCTGAGCCCCAGGGAGACACAGGGTAGAGTGGGTGGATCTCACTGAGCTAATACACTTTTAAAATTGACTGTATGGAGAGAGTTCAACACAGGCAAGATGGTATCTATCTCCAGACTGCCCTGGAGGCGGGCCTGAGGAAGGCAGAATAGCGGCTGTTCCTCAGCCCTTGCCCCGGCATCACACAACTTAGTCTTTCCTCCTCTGTCTCTTGCACCTCCTGAGCTGCTGACCTTCTGCCAGAGCCCAGGATTGCGATTTTTTTTAAAATCGCAATTTTACATTATAATAGTCTTCACATGTACTCATTTAAAAATATTTAGGATTTATAGGGGAAAATGAAAATGTGTTTTCTTCCACCCACCTTAGGTTCATTGATTGAGACCCTGCAAATTAGACTGACAAAAGACAGTTTTATTAATGTATACATTTATGAAGCGATGAGTAACACAGCGAGGTGATTAGAATTTAAATGTATATGACAGTTTAACAAAAGAATGATACATTTTCAGAGAAGTGACAAGACAAAAGAAAAAGGCTTTGAACAAATTGTGGAGACATAAACATAAGGAGGAACCTAATAAAAGATAAAGACAAGTAAGTAACATTTGTCATGTGAATTCATTTGGCGCTGTCTCCAAACTGATGAGTCTAGGGTGGTCTCAGATAATTAAGAATTGTCCCACCTTTCCTGATAGGCAGTATAGTATGGACAGTTTTTCTTGTATCTGCTTCTTTTCATTTACCTTCAGCTTAAAATATTCTCTATGTCAGAGTGGCGTATTGTGGTGTGGCATACTCTATAACTCTTTGGACTCACTAATTTTAACTAAATAGGAATTGAGGATAACTACATTAATCCTATATTTAGATTCTCCATCATTGCATTACTTTATTCATATATTCATTGAGCAATTTTTTTTTTTTTTCACTTCTTACAATATACTAGGCATTACTTTTTGGAAACTGCAGTGGGTAAATCAAAGCCTCATTCCTAGTGGAAGTGGTTTCCTAGTAAGGGAATTGCACAGTAAACAGACAAGTATAACTTGTAGCATGTAGTGCAAGTGCTATGGAGAAAATTAAACCAAAAATAAAACTTCACCTGAGAGTTATCTAGAATGGCCCTTGTACCCTCCCATCATGGCCCAAATATAAACAGAACTTCCCACTTCTGCACTGTTACATCTCTTCCCTGGTAACCTGCTCCTTCCCTGGAGGGTACTCTATCTTTTGTCTTCTCACCTCCCAAATTCCACAGGGGTGCAGCCTTCTTTAGCGAAACCCATCTCCTTCTAAAATGTACTTTCAATAAGTTTTACTTTTTCTAAATCTCGCTGACCTGCAATTCTTTACTGTGTTGGCAGGGAAGAACCGAGGACTCCTCTATGCCCCTGTGGTGACACTGGATTTCACAACACCCTGTGCAGAACACATTGAGAGCTGAAAAAATTTAGAATTGATTTTGAAATTAAAGCAAATAGATTGCTGGTAGATTGAATTTAAAGTGTGAGGAAAAAGTGAGAATTTGGGCCTCAACAACTAAAATTATGGAGTAGTCTAATATTGAAATGAGAAAAACTGAATGAAAGAAGCATAGTTTGAGAGAGATGAAAAGGAATTTTCTTCTGAACATGTTGAGTTTGTAATATCTAGTAGACAAATCTATTTAAAAAGATAACAAGGGAGTGGTTGACTATATTAGTCTGAAATCAAAAAATAGTTGTTAGATGATGATATAAATTATAGGAACATAAACTATGATATTGAAAGCAATGAAATTTAATGAGATCCCCAAGGGAGTGCGTTGTCAATATAAGAATGTCCAAACCTGTAGAAAAGTTTTATAAAAATTTATCTAACCCAAATATTTGAGGTCATGCCCAGAAGCAATACTTCATGAATTGAGAAAATACTCCAGAGAATGGCAGTTTTGTAGTTCATTTTATACATTTAGAATCAAAGGAGAAAACATAAGGAAGGTACACAAAATCAGTTGGTGGTAGATAAAGAAGATAGGAAAAAGCAAAGTGAGAAAATCTCTCTGAATAAAAAAGCACAATGGAGAAACACATACTTTTTTTTTTTTTACATTGGTAGGTACGTGATAGCTAACGTTTACTATTTACAGTAAATAGACATGGTATGCAGGTGACAAGATAACAATGAGTTCTGTGATTATGTGTTCTGGTTGTCTTGTGCTCTGGTGCCAGTGTTGTGCCTTTGAGGGGTCTGGAAAAAAATTTCTCTGACATTTCATAGATATGTTACCCTAGATGCATAAAAACAATTAACAAATAAATATTAACCTTAGCTAAGATGGCTACAGGCCTGGGATGTGATTCCCCACCATAACCTGCCCAGTTAGGAATTTATGATCAGATCATCCTGTGTGGTTACTTTTGTTCACTGAGCTTGTCAGGGCTGCCATGTGACCTCTGAGCTTGTAGGGGCTATGATATAGCCCTCATTTCCTGTTCATAGCATGTAAATGATTAAGAGACAGGCTCTAATTTGAATCTTGGAAACCTCCCATATTAAGAGGTCACAGAAAATGAGAAACAAAAGCAAACGAGACTTGGAAGGAGAAGGATGAGAAATAGATGACCTGGAGGCCCACTGTAGAAATAAATACCTATCAAAAAGGAGCAGGTGATCAGTTATATCCAGTTTTCTACCACCTGCAACAAAGATAGAGTGTTTGGCAATGTGGAGGCCACTAATGTTTTTGCAAAGCGATTTCAATAGAGTAGTGGTAGAAAACATTTTATTAGAATAGCTTTAATAAAAAATGGTAAGAGAGAAATCAGGGACATTGAGTAAAAGTGATTCTTTAGAGGATTTTGAAATAAAGGTAATAGAAATGTGGTAAATCACAGAGAAAATTAGGACATAAAAGAGTTTTAAATACATTTGAAAAATTGAAGCAGGTTTGGGTGCTATTAGGAAAGTTTCAGTAGACAGGAATAAATAAGTGATGTGGGAGAGAAACAAAAGTATTGTTACATATAAGTCATTGAATAGGATGGAAAAGACCCACTAATGGGCACAGGTAGAGAAATCTGCCTTGGACAGGAGCCCAGACAGACCATTGTTGATGATAAAAGGGAATTTAGAGTATCTGTACACAGCTTCACGTATGCAGGTGCTGAATTAGTGGCACTGTGTTAAAGTTCTCTTCTACTGGGTCCTAAGTTTTTAGTCAAAGAAGGAAAAAATGATCAGCTGAGAATGACAATAGAGGTATGGTTTGGAGGCTTAATGATAGGGAAAGATGTGAAATTTATTTCTAGAACCGTGTGAAAGTCAATGGACCAGAAAACTGAAATAAGATTACCTGACATCACATAGGGCATGCTTTAATGAGTGGTCCTGACTTCAAATAGTGCCCTGACAGCAGGGTTGTGCTTTTCTCTTGTCACATACAGCTCTCCAGAGGTAGAATTAGAGTAGGAAAAAAGTTAGATTTAATTGGGGTTTGCATTTTCCCAAGACTACCAAAAAAAAAAAAAAAAAAGAGGCAGACCAAGGGGCTGAAAGTAGACACAACAGAGTAATTATAGTACTAACAGAACAGCAACAGAGGTGGTGACTTGAGGAGGTATGAGACAATAATAAGGGAAATGAACTGGCCAAAGGATTGTTATTACAAGTGAAGTGGTGAGCTAAAAAATAGTAAGTTCTAATGGAGAATGGGATAACTCAGTTAAAATACTTTTTTTCAATTAATTTAAGAGCCTAAGTTTTGTTTCAAAGAAAACTTAAAAATATCTCTTTCCATTACCTTTTTCTAATTAAAAATCTAGTCACCTTCAATGCATTTGTTTAATTGTTTTGAAAATGACAGTTTAACTTAAATAAATTCCAGTTTCTGGAGATTTTCAGATTTGGAAATAATAACATATTTTCCAACCATTTTAGAAAGCAAAAAACTTTGTTTCTAGAGAAAAAACATTCATAGTTTAAATAAGTCTAATTCTGAAAATAACCTTTAAAAATTATAGAAAATTTCTCAAAGGCATATATTGAATTCCTTTTGACAGACTGCTCTCTGCTCACTAAATACTGATTTTTAAAAATATAATTAATCTAGCAATATTACAAGAAGTTCTTGATAGCTGAGGCAATTTACTCTGATTAAAGCATTTTTGAGTTATAAAAATTGAAAAATATAAACCAATTGAATAATTCAATTTATAGAATTTATGATGTCTAAATAAATATGGAAGACTTTTTTGCATATCACGAGGTTTTGCAAGCTATTTTGAAAATTAATGAGTCATCATCTGCATATTTTTCCCTTTTATTTAATCAATGCTTAGAAGTCTAGCCATCTCTTCTCATTTCTTCAGCAAAGTATGAGAAATTAGTTAATCAATCTCCAAAAAAATTTACAAATTAAAAGTTTATCTTTAAGGCCTCAAACTTCATGAGCATTATTTATATAGCTTATTTGTGGAAGCAAGTTTCAAACAATTCTGGTTTTTCACTAGAACGTAAATGCAGTTTCATAGTGAACATTTTAATATGCATGGTACATATATCAGAGAATAAATATTTTGTATATATTAACTGAAAAATTTGAGTCATCTTCCCCATGTCTCCTATCAAATTTTTCCTAACAAAAGTCACGGCATAGTAAAATAAGGAGACCTTATTTTACTGAACGAAATATAGTACATTCAGTATGCTCATAAAGACTTGTAACAAAATTTTTAGGAAGACTTGAGAGAAAACATTTTTATTTATTTCAGTTTATTTGCATTCTCTATCCCTTAGCTCTTCACAGCCTAGCCCAATGTCTGACTCATGGTTCATTCTCAATAAGTATTTGTTCTGTATTTGAACAAGGAGAGTTAGTGGTGGCAAATACCTATAAAATATCTCTACCAATTGTAAATTCTCTTATCATTACAAATTTGAACTAGAGCATTGAAATATATTTGTTGCTACATGCTAGCAAGTTTTGAGACAATCAGAGACATGGGATTCTTGAGATAGGAATAACTGAGTTAAATTTCTTTCTCATCCATATTTAGCATAGGCTCAAATACTGATAGTAGATTCAGAATAGAACAGAACTCTTTGGCCCAACTTTACTCAATATGCCTACATTCTCATAAATACAAACACATTTCAGTTCTTAGAATACTTCAGTTCAGATTTATTTGTCTCACTCAAATGTTTGCTTTAAAACTGCAACACTGAAACTTATAAAGCCAGAATTTTAAAAACATTAAAAAAAAAAAAGAAAAAGAAAAACTACAGAAGCAGAAAAAAAATTAGTCATTACCAGGGATTTCAGGGTTAGGAAAAGGATGATTAGGTGAACACAGAAGATATTTAAGACAATGAAACTATTCTGTAGGATACTGTAATGGTAGATAAATGACAATATTTATTTGTTTATCAAAACTCATAAAACTGTATAACTCAGTCAGCCTTAATGTAAACCATAGACTTTGGTTCATAATTTATCAGTATTTTGCTATCCATTGTAAGAAATGTACCACACCAATGCATGATAATAAGAGGGGAAAATGTGAGTAAGGGTAGGGAAAAATATATTGAACACTTTGTACTTTCTGCTAAATATTTTTGTATACCTAAAACTGCTCTAAAAAATAAGTTCTATTAAAAAAAGGCAACCACCGACTTGGTTCTTACATGTTCTGATTATTTCAATGCTATAGGAATTTAGTCTTAAATGATTTCCAGCAACATGCAATATCAATAAATGGTATAAGAAACCAGAAAAAAAATATGCATTGATTTGAACTTATTTATTTACTGAATGGGTAAAAGGAATAATAAGTATTTAACAGCAAATAATATAAATAATATTTCCTATAAGTACTATCATAAGATATGGTAAATTCTGTTATATTTAATATAGTAAATTATATAAAAGAAATAATAATAAATTGTAAATATATTAAGCAATAAAATAAGTGATAAAAACAGGATAATTTTACAATTTGAGAAATGCAAGGATGGCTCAATATTAGAAAAATTTCTTAATATAAGTTAATATTTTTACAGATCAATATAAGACAACTTTTATGGTATTCCAAATAAAAATGTAATTTTTAAAAAGAATTTATAATAAAATAAGATTATCTAGATATATCTTTGAAATGATTAGAAAATATATCTCGGTATAATAGTCAATATTCTGCCTAATTATGACACAGTCAAAGCATTTCTGTTAAAGTCAGGAATAAAACAAAGAATCTATCACCACCATTATTTTACATTTATATGAGAGTACTCATAACACAGTAAGATGAAATACCATTATAAAATTATGATCAAAATTATTATTGTGTGTACATGATACTTTTGTATGCTTGCAAAGCATAAGAAAATAAAGCAAGAGCTATATAAGGAATAAGTCAAGTGACTAGTTAGAACTTATATGAAAATCAAAATAATTACTTTAATGTGTTTATTTAGCTTTTTTAAAGGTTTACTAATTTGCAGAAGAGCCAATTTGGAATTATTGAGAATCATATTTTATTCTTGCTTAGGAAATATAAATGTTCTAAAAATATTCAATTCTTTATAATCAATAAATACATTTACTATAATTCTATTCATGTTTCTAATACACTATTTAGAATCTTTGACAATAAAGAAATAGTCTAAAAATATTTTCTTAAAAAAGTTATGTGAGAAGTGAGAATAACAAATAGTAAAATGTAGAAAATTATTCATATATGACACTGAATCATACCAAGGTCTTAATAATTAAAACAATGTGATATCAGCATAGAAATGAAACAACGGTACTAGTTTGGCAGTAGGAAATTGAATGGTTGATGGACAATGGTAAATGTTAACAATCTCTATTATTTACTTAAGATGGCCAAAAGTGAGTGGTTTTAGAATTTCTTTTTTCAGCAGCCCAAGATCTGTACCTCAATTATTCTAAACTTTCTTCATCATTATAAAATGCTTGCTGCTTGATAACAAATATCAAGTCCTTACACAATGGCAAACCATGAAGAAAAGAAGGTGTGGGTGGAAAGACAATTTTTTTCTTTTAATGGTTTCTCATATCAGGGAAGACAAAAACTTCTTTCAACATGTCATTTATCATAAGCGAGTTACATGCTTACTTCTTGTCTAAACACTAGGAAAACCATGAGATTATAGTCACCAATATAAGGCTGTTATGATCCACTTCCTGATCTTTCTTCACAATGATCTTTCCTGGTGGACATATCTGGGATAAAGTTAACAACATCAAAAGGCAGTGATGTATGTTAAATAAGCAAGTCATGTTCTATGCTTCACAATTACAATCAATTCAACAGAACAGAGTATATATATAAAGCCAGAATATAGAGAAATTTACTATAATATATGATTAAATATAATTTCTATTCAGTGGAGTAAGGGATGAACTATTCAATAATTGGTATTAGAATACCTTTCCCTGTTATCTGAAATAACAAGTAAAATAAGATTTATAATCCATTAGTCTTTATAATAAAAGAAATACCAATTCCAACAATGATTTCAAAAAGTTTAAAACCATAAAATTAGTAAAGCAAAACAGCAGTAAAGATTTTTTTTAAAATTCTGAACTGGGAAACATTATTATAAATTGACATTGACATCTTAAAAAAAACTTTTAAATATTTAACAATCTAAAGTCATTAAGCAAAAGAAATAAAGTCATTTAAAATCTTGAAAGAAAAATGAATGAACATCAAGAATAAGATTTACCTCAATTAAAACTGAAAAATATTAAAACATTTATGTATTAATAAGCAAAAAAATATAAAACATAGAAAATAAACAGAGTAGGTAAACAACTTATAAAAAAATTGTGATGCTGCAAATATAAAGGAACATAGGTAAATTTTATTGACAGAATGGATAAGAAAAATAAAGTACTTTCACTATCAAATTATATATGTATACCATCTTTCTGGAACACATTATTATTATATTATTTAATCAATTATTGTACCAGTAATAACAACAACTAAATTTAATAAATGCTTACCCTGTGTGAGAAAACAATGCATATTATCTCAAATGATCAACACTAACAACCCAATAAGATAATACAGTTGTAGTAGTTTCTTTATGCATGAAAGAAACATACTCAGGATTTGTTCAAGGTCATGGAGCAAGAAAGAGGAAGAGTAATATGAGTCCAGATAGAAGCATGTATACTCTTCTCCATTATGTATTTATTTTTTTAGAAATGTAGTCTAATAAGATAATCTCTGCAAAAAAGACTTATGCACAAGTATTTATTCATCACACCATTTTTACAATAGTATTTATTTGGAAGTCACATAAATGTGCATCCTAGAAAGTGCTTGAGCTAATTATGGTAAATGCATTATGAAATTTTAAACAAACATTAAAATGGTAATGCAGCTCATTCATTAAATGGAAAAATGCCTGCAACATACAGTTGAATACTGATGAACTACAATTAAAGAGAAGACTGGCAGAATGCATTAATCTCTTCTCCCTCTCAAGATACAACTAAAATAAAGATAATAGAATGATGTGCCATAGTGTGCCTGTGTATGTGTGTGTGTGTGTTATGTGTCCTTAAAGGAAGATTTAAAAAAAGGAGAAAACAAAACAAAAAAAAAAGAGGAGAAAAGCAGAACAGACTGGATAAGTGGTGACAACATATTTTTGGTTATACAATTGGATTAAAAAAAAACTGTTCCTGTTCAATTAAGAGCACAGATCTTAGAGAAGGAAGCAATTTAACAGACTGGAGAAGCTTGGAGTTTAGCACTTTATGAAAATTATAAGTTTTGAAAAAAAGTGGCAAGGAAAATAAATATAAACATATTCTATTAGTTAATTCATCTGTAAAAATTCATATGTAGTAACAATGTAGTCAGGTATTTTAACATTTGTTTGCCATGGATGTTTCAGCAATCTGATGGAATCTTTCTCAGAATAATGTTTTCAAATGCAGAAAGAAAACCAAGAATATATAAATACAATTAATGAATTACAAATATGACACAGTTTTATGTGTGCTTCATTCAACAAATAATAAAATTTAGCATAGACCTAATAACTAGTGGTGAACATAGTTAAAATTTTGAAATCACTGCAATAATTAAAATGTGATTTAAAAAATATTTATGATTCTTATTGGTTATAAAATCACAAATACTGTTAGGGCTACTAGGGTTCTTTGTCTACATTCATATTTTGAGAAAATATTAAATTTTAGGTATTTATCAATAAAAATTAAGGTATAAGTATTTTCCTCATCCAAGTTCACAGATTTACTAAAGTCATGGGCACCTTTGAACACCAAGTTAAGAATGCCTAAAATCTTTACTGCTAACTTAGATAAATTGTAATATAAATTAAAAAAGTGATATATCTACAATAGAAAATGAAGAGAACAGAAGATGACCAAAATAGATGAATGCAGATACCTCTAGGGATGAAAACCAGGAAATAGGAAGAAATAAGGCAAGACATTTGATTTGGTTTTGATTTTTTTTCTAAAAGCTATGTACTGTCATTTTATTCTAACTATTATACATTTTACATTATCATAAATACAAATATTTTTAACAAATATTTTGTTAAAAAATCATTCAATTGCATGAGCAATCTTATCCTATTTATGAAATTATATGCATATTTAGAAAGATATCTACAGGGAAAATGATAAAGATGTTAACAATGATCAATCTATGGATGAAATTCCAGGTAGTTTTACTTCTTTATGTTTTCTGTATCACTTGTATTGCTTTATATTGATTAATATAAATATTGATAAATATGTATGCATTTTCATTAAAAACAGAATGTTGACCTATTGTTCCAGAACATAAAAGATGGGTGTGTGTGACATTCCATACATAAGATTTGTGAAAATTAATAAACAGAAACCTATTGAAAATGGACTTAGGAGGCTAAAAGAGAGAAATTTCTTGTATGTGTCATGTCACCCAATGCATACTACTGATAACAATAGGAAGACATATACCTCACATCTTCTACAGGAAGTAATACTACTTTACTACCTCAGCAGAAGAAAGAAAATATTACTTTTTGCCCAGTAACAGCTTAGTTATGGGAGACTGCCATAACTCGGCCAATAAAAAGTCACTATTTTCCAAAATTTCAGTTTCCTCTAATGAACTCTTCCTTTATAATAGCTCCTTCCAAGTCTATAAAAAAACATGTCTCTCTTTTATTTCTCTAGACTTGCACATGATTTGCCATTAGACCTTGTTTTCTGAATTGCAATTTTATTCTTTCTGAATAAACCCATTTTCCTGAAGAAATATCTGGCTGTCTATTTGTTTAAGGTCAACAGTTTCAATAAGAAAATGTGCTAAGAAATTGGCATTTAAATAAGTTTATCATAGGTCTCAGGCAATGTTACAAGTTAATCCATGTAACTTACTGAAAAAATATGTAGTTTGTCAAAAGAGAATACATAGGAGAATCAAAATTTTGCAAAAAGGAAATATAATAAAAACTGAGTTGTCATATTAAAGTAAACTAATTACACATTTATTTATTTGACATGTAAATTATAAATTGTCTGAAATACTAAGCATCTGACATAATTTATAGTCTCTGTTATAATCTTGAGTGTCATTTAACATAAATAAAAAATACTGACACACAAGATTTTGGTTTTCCATTCTATTATTCACTGTGGGAATACAGTGCTAAAAAATTGAAGGCTACATTGAATTCATTTAACCATTAATCAAATACATACTGAGTCTATATTACGTGTCAGGCATGGTGTTAAATGTGAGATTTTAAATATATATAAGGTCACTGTTTCTATTTACACTGTTCAAATATTCCTGCTAATGAATGTATAATTAAAAATTGAGATGGTGATTCCTAAGAAAAGAAATAAAAACACAACGAAAACATAAGTAAAGAATCTGAGTTAGACTAGGGTATTTAAAGACCATTCTGAGGGAGTTACAATTGAACTACATTACAAAAACTAAATAGAAAACAGGTGAGTCAAGCAAAGGGCAGGGCAGAAGTGTTGCTGCTGAAAGGGAAAAGCTCTGCACTCTTGGAAGGAATATAGCTTAAAAGATAAATGGAAAGTCCAAGGTCCGAGAGACCAAAGTGAGAAAGTCAGAGTGAATTAAGTTAAATGAGAAAAGCAGGAAAGTCTCAAGATTGCATCACCTTGAAGGCCACAATAAGGAAAGCAATGAATGATTTTACATGTGGGTATTGAGAGCTAAGTAGAGTAAATTGATAATTTTTGTTAATTAAAAAATTACCCTGACTACACTGTGAAAAACAAATGGGTCAAAATATAAGGAGAACAGCTTTTTGTGATGGATAATAATGCTTAGCAATTATTTATTGTCAAAATAGGAAGAATACCTAGAAAAAGTTAAAACTAGATAATTAAACAAAATAATAGGCTCGCGCAAAGATTATTTAATTATCAGAGGGAATGTTCTTAGGTTGACTTTATATTTACTATTAAGAGCTCAGAGTTAATAGAATTACATACTAACTTGTAAATTTCTGTTTGGTAGAGAACATAACTCCAGAGTTTAAAGTTTTGTAGCCCTGTCAAATATAAATAAGTTTTATTTCTAACTCAGCAAATCTGTTCCAAAATGCCTTCTGTGGTGGAGTCTAAATACCTTATTCCTCAAATGTCCTTACTCTCTCATTACTTCTCTCAATAATAATTAATTGAATGCAATATTCGATATATGTTCATGTTATACTTACATAAGAGTCACATTATGATAAGTTGGTGTGGTATCTTGGAGATGGAGAAAAGCAAACAGATACAAAAACAATTAAGACAATAAAATTAGAGAAAATATTGGCATCCTAATTTATATGGATTTCAAGGTGAAAGAAAGGCCAAGAATGATTTCTAGGTTTGCATACATGGATAAATATGAATACCATTCAATGAACTGGGGACCACTGCAAAGTAAGAACAAGGTTATCTGGCAAAGGTAGATGAGGGCAAGGGAAAAAGCTAATGATTCTTGTCACAGAAATGTTTGGATCTGATACATTAAAATATTCAAGTAAAAATTCTAAGTTTTCAGTTTGTTATTAGGTGCAATCAGTAAAAAATAGGTATTTACCTATGACACAGAATAATTGAATAAACTATAAGAAAGAAGTATTCTCTAGATAGTCCCCCACAACCAAGATATTCATGACACTCAAACACAGAGACATGGCTTTGTCTCATTTCCTTTCAATTTAAATTTTCTTTCGTATAAACTATTTGTTCAAAAAAAAGTTTTATCAACTTGCATACTCCAAAATGGTTTAAGGCAGTACATTGCATTTCTTCTACCTCTAAATTTAGTCTTTATAATGAGTATAAAACATACCATAGAAAGTTATAATTCCTAGCTCAAATGACAATATATTTTTAAAAAGCAGCTCAGAAATTATTTAATAAAATGGTATATTATAACATTTACTTTAATACCCATCTATTATAAATGTCTTGGTGCTAACTCAAGTAAAATTTCATTGCTCTTTTTTTAAGCTTCAAATGTAGATAAGAAAAATAAGATTATTCAAATTCATAATAGCTGTAATTATATCAGCATGTTCTTATACATGAATGGAAATAAAATATTTATGTGACAATAGAAATGAAACAGATCTATAACATGAATTTTACTAAATTAATTTTGCTATAAGATAATTTTAAAAGTCATCCATTTTTCACTCAACAAGTAATATTTTAATATCTAATACGTGTGATTGTGCTAATAAGACAGAGATATATTTCTTAAGTAAGCCATTGCTTGTTTCTTTGCATTTCGTTCAATAAGTATATGATTCTACAATATTATCGAAGACCTTTTCTAGTTTCGGGGAGAGCAAACGTAGGTTCATTGTCATGCCCTAACACATATTCAAATATCAGTAGAAAAGTTGCAATCTGAAAGCAAGTAGATGCTGCCTGGGTTGATATTAAAGAGGGATATTTTATTTTTTGTGACATAATGTGATGCAGATTCATGGGTTAGGCACTTTCACTGGCTGTTGCAAAGGTCAAATTTAGTTGAGCCACGAGGAAATTTTAGAGGACTTTGCTCGAAAAACATACTCTTAATGATTCTACAACAACTCACCTAAGAATTTCCTAATTTATTGACTTGAAATAGAAAGTACGGTTGAAGAATATTAGATAAGATTGAAATGTGACTCTGACACTAGCTGCTGTTATTAGTTTCCCATCACTGCAATAAGTTACTAAAAATTAGTGGTTTCAAATAACACATTTATTATCTTAAATTTCTGGATATCAGTAGTCAAAGATGGGTCATATAGGGCTAAAATCAAGATGATGGCAGAACTGCTTTCTTTTTGGAGGCTCTAGGGGAGAATCTGTTTCTTTGTCTTTTCCAACTTCTAAAGGATGCCTGATTGTTTGGCTGTGTCTTCTTCCTTCATCTGTAAAGCAAGTAATCTAACATTACCAAATCTCTCTAACTTTTGCTCTCCTGTCATCCCATTATCCTCTTGACTCTGGCTCTCTTGCTCCTCTCTTATGAGGATCCTTGTTATTACACTAGGTCAGCCCAGATAATCCAGGGTAATCAGCCCATCTCAAGATCCTTAATCAAATCTTTTGCCATAAGATATTCGCCCCTTTGTCCTATAAGGTAATATTCACATGTTGTGGGGATTAGAATGTCAACATCTTGAGAGGCATTATTCAGCCCACCACACTGTGTGAACTTGGCATATAAATATAATTTACTGTATTCCTTCTATCATCTATCTATCATCTATCTATTATCTATCTATCTATCTATCTATCTATCTATCTATCTATCATCTATTTATCATCTAGCTAGCTAGCTGTCTATCATTATCTATCTATTATCATCTATCATTTATCTATCCATGTTTGTCTGTCTATCTGTCTATTTTATCTATGATCTATCATAAAACTGTGCCTGACACATAGTGTGACCCATGGCCTATGTAATTATTAACTATTTTTATTGTAAGTTTGAGTACATGTTGAATTTTACTTTAAAATAATTGAAGATTTCTCAAAATTAGAGAAAAATTATCCTAACAATAAATTATTAATAAATAAGTATATTAGACTCTAAAAAATATATTAACTATGATTAATAATGGTTAGCACCTTGAGCACTTTTGTTTATATTATTTTATTTGAATGTTTTTACTCTTTGCTTTCATTCCCAATCTCAGCCATCTCTACCACTTGTTATAAATTTAATATTCTTACATTTTTTGTAAACGAGAAATATATAATGCTGGTTTGAGTGTATCTCTGTTTTTAATTTACATAAATGCTATTTCTCTGTAGTTTTCATTCTTACATTTTTTACACACTGCAACATTATTTTCTTCCAGAGGTCTGATTAAAAGTATAATCTTCAATATGATATGACAAGAGTTTATAATTGCTCTACTGCTTAATGGTCAACTGAGTCTGGGAAAATTTCATAACCTTTCTGTTACTTGGTATCTCTCATTATTTCATCTGACTGCATCCTATCTATCTTGCTTTTTTTTTTTCTCCCAGGGATGGACACCTAAGTCTCCTGTAATTTCCTTTTACTATAAACAATGTTATAATAAACCTATTTTTTCATGGTTCATTATGGACCTTACCTTGAAATATATATGATACATACAAAAGAATAAAACATCATGGCTCTTAATTTATGCATATACTTAATTTTAATATCTTATTTTTATAACATTTTCATTGATAATATGGGAATTTGATGTCTCCATATGTCCTGATCAACTCTGGATTTTCACACTTTTATCCTATGCCAAAGTAATAGATATAAGTTGGTGTTTTATCATTATTTTAAGTTTTCATTTAACTTACTCATAGGCAGTTTAAGTATTTAGTTAAGCATTTGTTATCAATTCAGGTGTTTATTTTTAAGATTTGATTGCTTTTGTTCCTCTGGGTGTCTTTTCTTTGATGTTGATTTGTAGCAGTTTTTTATATATTATACACAGTATATCTTTAGAGTTTTGATATTGCTATTCTGTAAGTATTTTCTATTCATGCCTGAGGTGTTTTGTAAATAATACAGGGTAATATAGAAAAAGATATATCCTGACATCATATATTGTAAATTTGGGATCAATTTTAAGGAGTCTTTTCCCACTATAAGGTCACAAAATAATGTAGGTACAGTTTATTCTATTAATAAACTGTACAATTTTACAGTTTTAGTCTTCATATTTAGGGGTAGTAACATTTGTAGTAAATGTTATGATATAAATTAAAAATAGATGTTATTTTTCCATAAAGACAAAACTTTGTCTCAACCATATATATGAAATATTTTTTCAACTATTATATAATGCCATCTCTACTATATGTGAATTTCTACTATATTCATGCATCTATCTCTATTTTTTTATTTCTTATTTTTCACTGGAAAATAAGCAGTTATTAACATATTTCTTAAATTGTTTTCATTATTACTACATCTTTGTAGTAGTTGAGTGAGTTATTCTTTCTGCTCTTTTACAAAATTCCTTTAACAGGACATTTATTGGACATTTATTTTTCCAACTAAAATTTTAATTAGAATTACACTGAATGCATGGATTGATTTGGAGAGAATCAACAAGCTTACAATTAATATCTTTAAGCATTCTTAGACATAGAAATAGTACATTTCTTCATGTGTTCAGGCATTTTATGTCTTCAAATAGTTTTACAAATTGTGTTCACCAAAGACTTAGGAATCTCTCATTAGACTAAAAATTAGGCAGTGTTTATTGTATTACTTTTAGGTCCAGGAGGGACCTATTCCTACCCCCATAGTGCGGGAACCAGACTTCTCCCTTACCTTTGTATGGGAACCAGATCTTGCATTTGGATTAGCAATACTACATGCTCACTTCCCACCTCACTGGACTGTCCTCCCTTCCCTGCCAATTTACCCACCCAAAATATTTCCACCAAAAAGCCCGCCTCAAGCCCGGTATAAGTATCAGGTTCCTCGCATTCCAGGCTGACATCATCTTCAGCTCAGCAGGCAGTTACTCTGCTACAATAAATCTAGCTTAACCCCTTCCGCCTTGTGCGTTTCTCCTTTGGCGAACCTAACAATTACTTCTGGAAAAAAGATATTTTATTTTCTATTGTATTTTCTATTAGGCATTTACTAGTAAAGAGAAATGAAATTCAATGATTTTTAAAAATAATCCTATTAGTAGTTTGCATGTGGATTTTGTTCAGTTTTCTTTGCAATTGATAAACAGCATTTATTCCTATGTTCGTAATGTTTTTGGCCAGTTCCTCTCACAATGAAAGAGGATAGTGATACCTGATGTTGATTTGTAGCAGAAAAGTGCCTTAAATTAGTCTTTTAGGAATATTTGCTAGGAAGTATTTTTTATAAGTTCAAATTAATTTATTAAAGAATTATTCTCACTAGATTTATTGATGTAGAAAATTGCATTATTTAATTTTCTGATGTTGAAATGCTCTGCATTTACTTATAATGAAATATTTTAAAAATAATGTTTTAAAAAATGTAGCATCCATTTATGATCACAATACTTAACAAAATCAGTATAGAAGGAAAGTATGTTAACATAATAAAGGCCATATATGACAAACACTCAGCCAACATTATACTTAATGGTGAGAAACTAAAAACCTTCCCTCTAAGATCAGGTACAAAGTAAGGCTGTTCACAATCACCACTGTTATTCAATATAACATTGGAGCTCCTAGCGAATGCAATCAGATAAGAGAAAGATATAAAAGGCATCCAAATAAAAAATGAAGAAGTCAAACTGCCACTATTTGTGGATGACATGATTCTCTATATAGGAAACCCTAAAGACTCCACAAGAATGCTACTAGAAACAATAAGCAAATGCAGTAAAAAACTCTGGATACAAAACCAACTTCAGGAATCCATAGCTTTCCTATACTCTAATAATGAAATGTCAGAAAAAGAAGTGGAAAAATAATTCTTTTTGCAATTGCAACAAAAAGAATAAAATAGCTAGGAATAAATTTAACAAAACAAGTAAAGGACCTATGTAATGAAAAATATAAGACCCTATGAAAAGAAATCGAAGCAGATACAAAGAAATACAAAGATATTCCATGTTCTTGGATTGGAAGAATAAACAATGTTAAAATGACTATATTGCTTAAAGCTTTGTACAGATTTAATGTAACCGCCTTCAAAATCCCATCGACTTTTTTAAAGAAATGGAAGAAAAAATCATCAGATTTGTATGGAAGCATAATAGACCACAAATTGTCAAAGCCATCCTGAGAAAAAAAGAATGAGGCTGAAGGCATCACTCTGCCCAGCTTCAAATTATACTATAAAGCAACAGGAATCAAAACGACAAAGTATTGGCAGGAAAACAGACACATGGACCAGTGGAACAGAATCGAGAGTTTAGAAGTAAACCTGTATTTCTATGGGCAAATAATTTTCGACAAAAGAGCCAAAAACATACAGTGGAGAAAGGAAAGCCTCTTCGACAAATGGTGCTGGGAAAACTGGAAAGACACCAGCAAAAAGAATGAAAGTAGACTGTTGTTTATCACCACACACCTAAATTAACTCAAAATGGATTAAGGACCTGAATAGAAGACCTGAAACAATAAATTGCATAGAAGGACCTTGAGCTTAAAGAGGATTTTATGAATTTGACCTCGAAAGCAATGGAAGTAAAAGCTAAAATAAATGAATGGGACTATATCAAACTAAAAAGCTAATGCTCGGCAGAAGAAATTGTTAACAAGGTAAAAAGACAACCATCCAATGGGAAAATATATTTGCAAGCAACATCTCCAATAAGGGCCTAATATCCAAAACATACAAAAAACTCATATAACTCAATAACAACAACAAAAAACAATCCAATCAAAAAATGGGCAGAGGACCTGAACAGACACTTCTCCCTAGAGGACATACAAATGGTCAACAAATATATGAAAAGATGCTCAACATCGCTAGCTATTAGGGAAATGCAAATCAAAACCATATTGAGATACCATCTCACACCTCTTAGAATAGCGATAATCAAAAGGAGAAGTAATGACAAATGTTGGAGATGATGCAGAGAAAAAGGAACCCTCATACACTGCTGGTGGGACAGCAAGTTGGTACAGCCACTATGGAAAACAGTATGGAGGTTACTCAAAAAACTAAGAATTGATCTACTATATGATCCAGCAATCCTTCTACTAGATATTTACCTCAAAGGCTTGAAATCCCATATCTGAAAAGATATTTGCACACCAATGTTCATAGCAGCATTATTCACGGTGGCCATGACATGGAAGCAACCGAAATGTCCTACGATAGATGACTGGCTAAAGAAGCTTTGGTACATATATACAATGGAATATTACTCAGCCATAAAAAGATGAAATACTGCCATTTGCGATAACATGAATGGACCTCGAGATAATCATGCTAAGTGAAATAAGCCAGATAGAAAAAGTTGAACATTACATGATATTACTTATATGTGGGATATAAACCTAAAAGCAACAAATGAACAAGGACAAACAAACAGAGACTCATGGACATGGACTGTAGACTAATGGTTACCAGAGGACTATAGATTAGTGGTTACTAGTGAGGTAGAGGAGGAGTGGGGAGGTAAACCAGGTAAAAGGGGTCAAATATAGAGGGATGGGGGGAAGGCGAAGTGGGTAAAGGAGATCAAATATATGGTAGCTGAAGGAAAGTGGACTTTGGGAGGTAAACACACAATAGAATATATAGATGTCAAATTATAATGTACACCTGAAAATTCTATAATTGTATTGACCAATGTTACCCCAACAAACTTAATAAAATAAATAAAATAAAAATAAAAACAATGTAAATTAAATTGAAAATAAAGTTTTAAAGATAAAGTTAAAACTTTATTGGTGATTTTTTTTTAATGTTCATATATTTTTATTGTGTCCTGGCTTTATCCAATTGGGTTGTCAGTGTTCTACTGGCCTCCTAATTGCTTGAGCACATTTTTCTCTTTCCTTTTTGACGTTTTAATAATGAAATATTGTATGTATAAAACTAGGATTCGGTGATAGTCTGGAGAATTTAGAATTAACAGAAAAATCTTCTTGATCTCATCTCAAACCCAAATTAACTGTGTGAAGTTAAAGAGTAAAAAACAATCTAAGTAAAATTGTATAAAAAGAAAACAGAATAGACGTTTATCTCATCTTTCAAGGGAAGAGAAGAACATATGAGCATGGTTCAACTATTTCTGTTCAGTATGGTTAACTTAATAAGCCTCATTATATATTAAACAACTGCAACCACACTATAAATGGGATTCCAGAACATGTAAAGAGCTCATTATCTTTATCTTCAAAATATTGTGATCTATCACATTCGACCTGATACACCCACAATATGTCTATTTCTTTCAAAAAGTTGACAAAAGTCTATTTTTACAGCAGTGAGTACTTATAAACATGATCCTCAGGAAAAGTCGTATTGGTTTCAATTTGTATTATTTGTTTTATTTCTCAAGATAGCCAGAGAACAAAAAGAAGAGAATTTGTTATAGTAGCTGAGAAAATTAAAAGCCCAGAGTCATTCATCACTTCCAAGAAATTAAGTCAAACCCTAAGTAGAAATAAAATAAACTGTTAAATAGAGAAAAGGTTACTATATTCAGAAAACAAGTAACCTTCGCTAACTTCCTTCATTGCAGCTACTATGAATACTCTGTCTAGGTGATGTTAGTTTCCCTTACTGGAGAAAGTTTAATTCACTTAAAAGTGTCCAAGATTCATTAACCTCTGCAAAGTGAAGATTTATTTATTTGATAATACTGGTAAAATTATTATTCTTTATCATTATAAATATCACCAACTTCTAAGTCAGTCACTTTTTTCCTTATGAAATGTCTGAGATTTTTTTCTTCCTTTTCATTTTTATGATATATTTCTCTTAATATCTTTTACATATCTTTTCATTCTAGAATCTTTCCAGTGTATTGTAAATTGAAATATCTAATTATATTTAGTAAAAAATGTTTTTTTATCTGTCATCCATACTTTTATAGGTCTTTATATTATAGTAATTATAGAAAATTATCCAAGGTCTAGTAAAAATATTTACTTCAAAATATTATTAATTAATTCTTAATAGTTCTAAAATCTGGTTCGAACTTGATCCTCTTCGAAGCCTCTACGATTCATATTTGAGAATGTTTTAAATATCCACAAAAATTAATTTATATCAGGAGAAATACTTCCTCTAACTATATCTTATCTAAAAAGATATATTTTGCAACACAATTTAGCTTTAATCTCAACTAAAGGATGTGAGAATATAATCCCTTATTTTCTTTTATGATTATTTTTTTTCTAGCCCTTTACTCGTAAGTGACAATAACATTCAAGACAGAATTGAAAACAATAATAATAATAAATACTAAACATCAGCCAAGATAAATTCTGCAAAATTTAAAATAACAGACTAACAAATTAAATAAAATTTCACCAAGTTTTGTTGGAATTAGATTTAAAATATAAACGCCATCAGGAAATGCCCAACAAATCCTCTAGTAAGCATTTAAACTTCATGTGCAAGAGGTACAATTATTAATTTCAAGGTTCCTCAAGAATGGAAAAATTACATTTTTATAATGCCAAGCACCAAATTTACAGAATGCATATATTTCTTCTGTTCAAATATACACGATGTTCAATTTGATGTTACAGCCTACATTTATCAATATTTTAGTTATATTTGCACTAGAATTGTTAGTGAAAAATCACTTGGGCATCTGGTTTGAAAAGAAATATGGTATAAGCTGCTCGACCTACCTAACAAATAATTCTTAGAAATAGAAATCAGATATAAATTTTTTCCTGCCATTATTTTATAATATTCTTCCTAAAAATTGAACTTCTTTTTATTGTGACATTATCAGAATTTTAAAAATGTGATATTTGTTGTTTATAATAAATTGATACAGAGTACTGATACAGAACAGGAATAAATTATCTCCATTGTTTTTGAAGTGTAATTCTCAGAAGTACTAATATGTTAACTAAAAAAAAAAAATCAAGTCATGGCTTGATAAATGTTTATTTGTCTTTGTGTCCAACTTGGAAAATATGAGTACAAAACTTTTAAATTTCCTATGGTTTGGTTTGATTCTTGTATGTTTTACCATAATAGGCTATATCTTTTTAAAATTTTCCCACTCTGTGTTAACATGACTTAGAATACAAGAAAACCAAATGAAACTTTAAAATAATTCATTTCTGAGTGTTTTAGTTATAAATTCTTAGAAGTTCTATATGTGTTTAAGAGGGAGAACTTATAGCATTTCACTCACAAACTTTTGAGCACAAGGCCTTTAATGATGCCATACCATTATATGCCTTTTCATTTTTAAAGAGTAATTCAGTATTAATATTCTTTATTTTAATTGCTGTTAGAATATCACTAACTTACATGTGACATATCTAATAGATAAAGTCTGCTTTGTTTTTCATAAATACTTTACTAATTTTTTTTCATTCTTTCATCTAGCTGTTAACTAATTTGAAATCCATATAGCTTCTTATATTTTTGTTCTTAAAGAAGGTATGTAATTAGTTGAACTTGATATAGCTCTTTCTGGAAAATGAGATAAGTTTGTTTTTACACAGCACAGAATAAAATGTTTTTTCCTTTCAAGGACAAGAAAAGGGCTGTCAGTTTGAGCCGTATTTTTGGAGAATAGAGAGCTGTTAGTGACATTTCTGCATTAATGCAGGCTGTCAGCATGATGTTTATGGGAGCTGCACTTTAACACTGCTTTCATAATTAATATCCCAACATAACTGAAATGAATTAATTCTCAGTAAAAGAGAAAATGAGATAGATATAATGTAGAAAAATGTGGCAAAAGTAAAGATACTGGACAGAGTACAGTAGGCAATTATTTTTTTAAAAGGAAGTACTTTTTTTTTGAAAATCAATCTAAAGCATTATAGGTAGGGGGTCTCTATCTCTGTCTGAACCAACCATTGCTCCCTGCTGTTTCCATCAAGAAAAGAGACATTGTGATTTCCAGTGTAATTTCAAACCTTGTGATATGAGGTTGGCAGTCTGCCCCTCCAGCAAGCTGGAAGATCTCACACATCAATGAAAGGCAATTTCACCTCTGTCATGGGATGATGTTATAAGATGTGCTCTTCTTAAGGAAGGATAATACAAAATCTTTTCTTATAAAACATTGCAAGATGCTGACTGAATCTTAACTTCAAATCATTTTATTATTTCATGTCTACTATGCTAATAGATCACCAGGGAGAAGGGATGGATTAGAAAAGGTTTCAGAAAAGTTGCCAAACTTAATAAAATTAACTGTTAAATAATTTTAAATAGTTCTCCACATATTGACAATAAGGGTACACATAGTTTGATTATTTTGAATTTAATATCAAGAAGTTATAACTAAATTCAGAATTTATAAAAATGGAATGCCTTTAGTTGTCAACACTAAAAAGCAGGAGTCTATCATTAGACAAGTAACCTGTTGGAAGACAGTCTTTAAAAATCTATTTTAAATATAAGAATAGAGAATAGCTGTGTCAACTTGAGAATTTCTTCAGGAAACATTGACTGATATACTTCTGACATATCATTTTTTAAAATATTAGATTGTAAACAAATTATTTTAATAATTCAAATTTTCTATTCTTTAAAGCCCCTCCGAGGTTTTCCTGAAAGTATCATTTAGATTTTAAAGAGTTTATATTTCTTAGAATATAGCAATGTCTCTAATTTTTTATTGCATTAATATAGAAAGGATGCAAAACCATAGCTGCATCATGGGAATTAGATGTTTATGAAGGAACTGATTGTTCAGCATATTTTTAGCATTGCTTCATTTAATTGACACAAGAACTTAATGAATTATTAGCAACTTCGTTTTACAGATGAGAACACAGTTTCAGGAAGAATCCAGACTTGTTCAAACTTAAACAAAACAAAACAAAACAAAACAAAACAAAAAAACATACAAATGGAACTTTAGCAAATACCCATAAAGACCGATCCCAATAATTTTCTAGGTTAAAATTTCCTATTGTCAGGGCCGAGCGGATCATGTCCTCTACGCAAAGTGTCAGTGTCAGAGGTACTGCTGATAGAGAACAAAAGGTTTGACGGTGATACGCCCAGTTGCAAAAATACACAAGAAGCCAACGTGAGAATGAAACGACAGGCACCAACTTTATTGTGTGGAGCGCACTTCTGTTGGGAAGTGCAGTTCTGTTGGGAGGGAGCAGTCTATTACACGGGGCGTGCAGACATACACACACTTCTTCTGCTCCCCTTTCTTGTCCTCTCCTTCTGCTCTCCTGGGGACCACAATGGCTCCTCACATAGCAGAGTACAAAAGTAGCATTCAGCCACACATGCATGATACAATAAGCTAAAGTATGTTTACACATTTTCTAAATCTGGGGTCCTATTCCTAGCCGCGGGCCTGGATCACAGCCAGATCTTGGACCAGCCAGACCTTGGGCCAGTCAGGCTTTGAATCAGCCAGGCCTTGGATCACAGCCAGCCATGCCTGGTACCTACACTTATCAAACCATAGTTATTCAAAATGTACTTGGTGTTTAAAAACAGAATGGAATCTTTGAGAAAAACTGTGTTAAGATTTAGATAAGGTTTTATTACTTCAAGTTTTCTAAGCACTTCTTATATATTCATGTGTATTGTGGCTATCTAAAACATATTATACCATGTAGCCTTTTTTTTTTTCTATTTGGGGTATTTTGTCAGCTTGACATTCAATAAAACAAAATCTAGAATAAGCTAAGTCTAGGCAATTCATTGATTCACCCAAATTTCTCTGAGTGCCTAATATGTGCCAAGTACTTTGCCAGGTACTAGGAAATCAGTTTCATAAGGCATAATTCTGTATTTCAAAAAGCTCGCAGCCTAGAATCAAATACTATAAACTGTAATAAATGCAGAAATAAATTCATAGAACTATGATGCCACAGAAAAGTGGCACCTAACATAGCCTGGATTCAGGAAGAAATTTATGTAGAAGGTGATGCTTAAGATAATTGTAAAAAAAAATGATCAAAATGAAGCATCTTTATATACTACATAATAGGCATAACTAGTTTATAAATAGTTGGAATTTGCATCTCACTGATAATGAATAGTATATATGAGAAATGTTCAAATTTGAACTTGTATTTTGATCCTTTCCTTTTTTCATAAATTAAACTGTTAATTTTATACATATTTCAAATATATATGTGAAATCACTTTTAATTCCAATACATATATAAATATTTAAAAAATATATTTTTTCAAAAACAAATTATCTGTTTCTCATAGTGATATGGTGATGCAGGTTAATGTTCTACATTCAGATATAAAGTGCTCATTATATCACCTTTAATTAAGCTACATTATAATTGATAAAAAAAAAATTACCATAGTTCCTGTTCCTTGGATTATTTGCCACCTAGAAATAATAAAGCAATTTAAGAATAAAGTTATAAATCAGAGATAAAGTGCATAACTTCTATTTCATTTACCTCAGAATTTATAATTCTAATTAATATCAACATGTGATGGCTATGGTGGAATGAATAGATATACATATATTGTCTCATAAAACAAGTAAAATCCGGGACAAAATTGTCAAAAAGCAGATGTCTAAGAGCTTTGAAAATCAAAAGAGACAAATAACATATTCTAAAGAGTTTATTCATAAAAACTTCTCAAACTTCCAGGAAGAACAGTGATAGTCTTACCTTAGATTAGCTCTACAAAAAATTCTACCATAATTGTCTAGGCTGCAATGAAAGACTAGTCAGTTATGTAAATCCAAGTGAAGCAATTAAGAGTATCCATAAAAGTAACTTCATAGTCAAATGCAATATATATATATATATATACACACACACACATATATATATGTTCGTTTGTAAATCATTTATTCTCTTATCTGATTTAAAAGTCAATTGCATAAAACAATAATTATAAAAATGTCTTGATTAGATTATAATTTACAAAGATGTAATTTGTATGACAATGGCAACAAAAAGGAATGGTAATAATGGAACTATATTGAAGCAACTTCTTTTTATACTATTAAAATTACATTGCTATTACCAAACTATGTTGCTTTAAGTTAACATATTAATTTTAATGCCTTGTACAATCATTAAAAATAACAAAATAATTAGCTAAACAAAAAGAATTATCATAATACAATACAGAATATCTATTTAACACACACACAAAGGCTATAAGGGAAAAATAGTGGTACAAAAATGATGGAAGACATAAAGAAAATAAATAATAAACATGGCAGATTTAAAACCTACATTATCATTAGTTTATTACTGTAAATGAATAAAATACTCCAATAAAAAGGCAGAGATGAGCAGAATGAATTTTTGAAAAATGATCCAACTACAAGCTCCATAAGAAATGCAAGTTAGATATAAGAAACAAAATGGTTTAAAGTAAAATATATATCATACCAAGAGACCCTAATAAAGAGATGAAGCAGCTATACTAATATAAGACAACTTAAATTTTAACACAATAATGTTAAAAGAGACAAAAAAGGGTATTTTATAAGAATCAATCCATCGAGAAGCGACACACATAAACATATATACAATTAACAACAGAGCTTGAAAATATTTGAAGCAAAACATTACAGAATTAAAAACTAGAGAATTTAACAATAATATTTAGAGATTTTAACACCTTACTTACAATGGGGAAAATAAACTAGACAAAAGATCAATAAGAAAATAGGTTTAAAACACTATAAACCAATGGACCTATAAAACACCTATAGAATAATCAATTCAAAAATAGCACAGTATACACCCTACTCACATTCACTTGGAACATTATTCAAATATATGACATGTAGGCCATAAAACAATCCTCACTAAATGTAAAAACATTAAAATAACACAGTATATATTTTCTGACAATGGAATAAAATTAGAAATAAAATTTGGAAAATTCTCAAATATGTGGAAATTAATACACTCAAGTAACTAACGGGTCAAAGAATAAATTACAAGGAAATTTAGAATATTTGAGATAAGGGAAAGGTACATAAACCATATTAAAATGTACTAGATGAAGCTAATGGAGCTTTTAGAGGAAAATTTAGAGCTATAAATGACTTTATTAAAAAGAGAAGAAATATTTCAAAATTTTAACATATTCCCTTTAAGAAACTAGAAATATTAGAGCAAATTAAATTCAAAGCAAGTATAAGAAGAGTAATCAGCTATATAATACACATCAAAAAGAATAAATTCCTAGAAAGACACAAACCAAATATCTCGAGAAGAAATAGAAAATCTGAATAGACCAAAGCAAAGATTGAGTTGGTTATTTTAAAATAAAAGGGAACACTTCCTAACTCATTCTATAAGACCAGTATTATGCTAATATCAGAACTAGATAAAGATATCACAAGAAAAGAAAAGCACAGACTAATATCTGTTATGAATAGCGATGCACAAATAGCAAAATGTTAAAAAAATGAGCAACCTACAAAACAAATAGTACATCATAACCAAGCAAAATTTATCCCAGCAATAAATACAAGTTTGGTTTAACATTTAAAAACTCGATTCAGGTAATACACCTTTCTAATAAAGTACAAGGCAAAAAAAAAAAAAAAAAAAAAAAAAGATCATCTCAATAGATGCAAAAAAAGCATCTGATAAAATTCAACACACTTTTATGTTAAAAATCTTCAATAAACTAGAAGTAGAAAAGACTTTCCTCACTCTCATAAGGAGAATCTACCAAAATTTCACACCTTTTTATCCTTGATGAAAGGTTGAATGTTTTCCCAATAATACCAGGAAGAAGGCAAAAATGTCTCTACAACCATTTTTATTGCACCTTTACCAGGAGGTTCTACCGAGGGAATTTAGTCAAAAATAAAAGAAATTCAGAAGAAAGATAAAGTAAAACTACCATTCTTTGCAAATGACACATTATTGCAAACAAAAAATCCTAAAGAAACCACACGCACAAATTATTAGAACTAATAAATGAGTTCATTATTATTTCCAGGATAGAAGCTCAACAATATGCAAATTTCAATATCTATAGACTACAATCAAAAGTCTCAAAATAAAATAAATATAAAATCTATTTATAACAATAATACACATTTACAGAAACTGAAACGTTGATTCTAAAATTAGTATGGAAAGGAAAAAGACCAAAAACTTTAAAAAGAAGAACAAAGTTGGAATTCTCATACTTTCCAATTTCAAACTATACTGCAAAGCCATAGCAATCAAAATTTGTGTGATGTATACATCAATGGAATAGAAATGAAAGTCCAGAAATCAATTGTTATATTTATGGTTAATTGAGTTTTAGCAAATATTGAGTGTGCCAAAATAGTCTTTTCAATAAATGGATTGCAGTAACTAGATAGCCACACACAAAAAATTAATTTGGAACCCTATGAAAGCAAAGAAAAATGAAAGTGTATGTCCACATGAAGGCTTGTATGTGAATGTTCATAACAACATAATTCATAATAACCAAAGTTATAATCTAAATACCCATCATCTGATGAGTATATAAACAAAATGTAGAATATCTATGTAATGCAATTTTATTCAGCAATAAAATAAAGGACATGCTACAACAAGGAGGGATCTTGAAAACATTTTGCTAAATAGAAGAAATCAGTTATATAAATCCATATGACATATGATTCTATTTATATCGAATGTTCAGAATAGGCAGTCCATAAAAACAGAAAGTAGATTGGTAATTTCCAGGTGTGTCTAGGTGGAAAGGGAGAAGAGAGACTTACTAATGGGTACAGGGTTTTTTGGAGGTAGATAAAAATGTTCTAAAATTTAGTAATGGTGATAGCTACACACCTTATTGATATATTAAAATATATTATAAAATGTAAATTTTATAGTATGCAAATTATATCTCAATAAAACTGGTATTAACCCCTCCCCCACCACATACACACTGAGAAACCACTGCAAATGCTACGTTTAGAAACACAAACAATAGTAGGTTTGAAGAGTTTGTGGAGAAATTATAGTTCCCAAATATTGATGGTGGAAATATAAAAGTTTTAGCCACTTTGAAAACTCTTTAGCAGTTGCTTAAAAGAGTATATGTAAACTTACCATATAAGTCTACAATTTCAATCCTAGATTTCTATCTAGGAGCAATGAATATAAAGACTTCTATGTGAATGTTCACAGAATGATAACTCAATAGCAAAAATTAAAAATAAAAATCAGGAAATAATTCAATCAACTCTCAATTGTGAATGGATAAACAAAATGTTACATACCCATGCAAAGGCATAGTGATTTAAAATAAAAAGCAACAACTATAGATAGATAATCAAACCTTATGCTGAATCAAAAAAAATAAAATAAATTTTTTGTTTTGCTAGAAACAAAAAATTTACTACACATACATGGGATTTCCTGGAAAGGAAAACTTATAGAGATAGAAGGAGATCAGTAGTTTCCTGGAGCTAGGGGTAGGAATAGAAATTAATTGAAAATAGACACAGAGAAGATTTTTTTTTAATTAAGTTTATTGGGGTAACATTGGTTAATACGATTATAGAATTTTCAGGTGTACATTATTATTTGACATCTATATATTCTATTGTGTATTTACCATCCAAAATCCAGTTTCATTCAGCTACCGTATATTTGATCTCCTTTACCCACTTCACCCTCCCAATATCCCTCTATATTTGATCCCTTTTAACCATCTACCTACCCCCTCTTCCTCTACCCCCTACTTTCTGGCAACCACTAGTCTATAGTCCATGTCCATGAGTTTCTGTTTGTTTGTCCTGTTCATTTGTTGCTTTTAGGTTTATATCCCACATATAAATAATATCATGTAATTTTCAACTTTTTCTGTCTGGCTATTTCACTTAGCATGATTATCTTGAAGTCCATCCATGTTATCGCAAATGGCAGTATTTCATCTTTTTATGCCTGCGTAATATTCCATTGTATATATGTACCAAAGCTTCTTTAGCCAATCATCTATCGTAGGACACTTTGGTTGCTTCCATGTCATGGCCACCGTGAATAATGCTGCTATGAACATTGGTGTGCAAATATCTTTTCAGATATGGATTTTCAAGTCTTTGAGGTAAATACCCAGTAGAGAGATTGCTGGATCATATAGTAGATCAATTCTTGGTTTTTTGAGTAACCTCCATACTGTTTTCCATAGTGGCTGTACCAACTTGCAGTCCCACCAGCGGTGTATGAGGATTCCTTTTTCTCTGCATGTCTCCAACATTTGTTATTACTTGTCCTGTTGACTATAGCTATTCTAAGAAGTGTGAGATGGTATCTCAATATGGTTTTGATTTGCATTTCCCTAATAGCTAGCGATGTTGAGCATCTTTTCATATATTGGTTGGCCATTTGTATGTCCTCTAGGGAGAAGTGTCTGTTCAGGTCCTCTGCCCATTTTTTGACTGGATCATTTGTTTTTTTGTTGTTATTTAGTTGTATGAGTTCTTTGTATAGTTTGGATATTAGGCCCTTATTGGAGGTGTTGCTTGCAAATATATTTTTCCATTGGATGGTTGTCTCTTTACCTTGTTGACAATTTCTTCTGCCGAGCATTAGCTTTTTAGTTTGATGTAGGCACATTCATTTATTTTAGTTTTAACGTCCATTGCTTTTGAGGTCAAATTCATAAAATCCTCTTTAAGTCCAAGGTCCTTGAGTTTAGTTCCTATGTTTTTTTCTATGTATCTTATTGTTTCAGGTCTTCTATTCAGGTTCTTAATCCATTTTGAGTTAATTTTGGTGTGTGGTGATAAACAACAGTCTACTTTCATTCTTTTGCTGGTGTCTTTCCAGTTTTCCCAGCACCATTTAATGAAGAGGCTTTCCTTTCTCCACTGTATATTCTTGGCTCTTTTGTTGAAATTATTTGCCCATAGAAATATGGGTTTACTTTTGGACTCTCTATTCTGTTCCACTGGTCCATGTGTCTGTTTTGCTGCCAATACTATGTTGTTTTGATTCCTGTCGCTTTGTAATATAATTTGAAGCCAGGCAGAGTGATGCCTCCAGCCTCATTCTTTTTTCTCAGGATGGCATTGGCAATTTGGCTCTTTTGTGCTTCCATACAAATCTGATGATTTTTTCTTCCATTTCTTTAAAAAATACCAATGAAATTTTGAAGGGGATTGCATTAAATCTGTAGAATACTTTACATAACATGGTCGTTTTAACATTGTTTATTCTTCCAATCCAAGAATACAAAATATCTATCCATTTCTTTGTATCTTCTTCGATTTCTTTTAATAGGGTCTTATAGTTTTCATTATATAGGTCCTTCACTTGTTTTGTAAAATTTATTCCTAGGTATTTTATTCTCTTTGTTGCAATTGCAAATGGAATTATTTATCCACTTATTTTTCTGACAATTCATTATTAGAATACAGGAAAGCTATGGATTTTTGAATATTGATTTTGTATCCAGAGATTTTACTGTATTTGCTTAGTATTTCTAGTAATGTTCTTGTAGAATCTTTAGAGTTTTCTACATGGAGAATCATGTCATCTGTAAATAGTTTCAGTTTGATTTCTTCATTTTCTATTTGGATGCCTTTTATATCTTTCCCTTGTCTGATTGCTCTCGCTAGGAGCTCCAATGTTATATTGAATAACAGTGGCGATAGTGGACAGCCTTACCTTGTTCCTGATTTTAGAGGGAAGGTTTTTAGTTTTTCACCATTAAGTATAACATTGGCTGAGGGTTAGTCATATATAGCTTTTATTATATTAAGCTACTTTCATTCTATACCAATTTTGTTAAGTGTTTTGATCATAAATGGATGCCGTATCTTGTCGAAGGCTTTTTCTTCATCTATTGATATTATTATATAATTCTTATTTTTTAATTTGTTTATGTGGTGTATCACATTAATTGATTTGTGTATGTTAAACCATCCTTATGTTTCTGGGATGAAGACCACTCGATCATTAATACATTGCTGTATTCGGTTCACTAGTATCTTATTTAGGATTTTTGCATCTGTGTTCATGAGAGCTATTTGGTCTGTAGTTTTCTTTTTTTGTGTTATCCGTACCAGGTTTTGGTATCAGAGTAATATTGGCCTCATAAAATGACTTGGAAGTATTGCCTCCTCTTTGATTTTTTGGAAGAATTTGAGAAGAATAGGTATTAAATCTTTGAATGTTTGGTAGAATTCACTGATAAAGCCATATGGTCCTGTACTTTTATTTTTTGGTAGGTTTTTGATGATTGTTTCAATTTCCATATTGCTGCTAGGTCTGTTTAGATTTTCCAGTTGTTCTTGATTCAGGCTAGGAAGGTTGTATTTTTCTAAGTACTGGCCCATTTCTTCTAGGTTATTAAATTTTGCATTATATGCTTTTTCATAGTATTCTGGTAGGATCCTTTGTATTTCTGTGATATCAGTGGTAATTTCCCTTATTTCATCCATGATTTTGTTTGTGTCCTTTCTCTTTTTTCTTGAGTGAGTCTAACCAGGCATTTGTTAATTTTATTAACCTTCTCAAAGAACCAGCTCTTTGTTGAATTTATTTTTTTATCATTTTTTGTTTTCAATTTTATTTCTGTTCTAATTTGATTATTTCTTTCCTACTGCTGATTTTAGTCTCATTTGTTCTTCCTTTTCTAGTTTTTTAAGATGAAGTGTTAGGTTTTTTATTTGGGCTTATTCTCGTTTTTGGAGATAGGCCTGTAAAGATATGAACTTTCCTCTTATGACCACATTCGCTTTGTCTCAAAAGTTTTAACATGTTGTATTATCAGTATCTTTCATATCTAGGTATCTTTTGATCTCTCTTTATATTTCTTCTGACTCAATTATTCTTCAGTAGCATGTTGTTTTATCTCTATGTATTTGTGGTTCTTCCTACTTTCTTTTCGCAGTTGATCTCTAGTTTCAGAGCATTATGATCAGAGAATATGTTGGTATGATTTCAACCCTCTTATATTTGTTGAGGCTATCTCTGTGTCCTAGTATGTGGTCAATTCTTGAGAATGTTTCATGTGCACTAGAAAAGAATGTATGAGCAGCGCTTTAGGGATAGAAGGCCCTGTAAATGTCAATTAAGTCCAGTTGGTCTAATGTGTCATTTAAGGATGTTATTTCTTAATTGATTTTCTCTTTGGATGATCTGTCCATATCTGACAGTGGGGTATTTAGGTTCCCCACCAAGATAATGTTTTGGTCTGTTTCTCTCTTTAGTTCTGTTAGTAATTGCTTTACATATTTCGGGGCTTCTTGATTGGGAGCATAGATATTAGTTTGGTATGTCTTCCTGGTGCATGATTCCCTTTATCATTATGAAGTGTCCCTCAATATCTTTCTTTACCTTTTTTATTTTGAAGTCTATTTCATTCAATATTAGTATCGCTACTCCTGCTTTTCTCTGAATGCCATTTGTTTGAAATATCATTTTCCATTCTTTTACTTTGAGTCTATATTTGTCTTTGGAGCTGAGATGTGTCTCCTGGAGGCAGCGTATGGTTGGGTTTTGTTTTTTGATCCATTCTGCAACTCTGTGTCTTTTTATTGGTGAGTTCAGTCAATTTACATTTAGAGTGATTACTGAAATATGAGGTCTTCTTATAGCCATTTTATCTTTTGCTTACTGGTAGCTCAGTGTTTCCTTTGCTTCCTTTCCTTGTGTCCATTTTTTTTATTTTTTTTATTTTGTTGGGTTTTGTGAATTTTCCCTCTGGTCCTTCTTTTTTTATGTTATATACTTCAGTTCTGAATCTTCTGTGTGTGGTTACCATTTCGAATATGTAAAGGATATTTATGTATATACAGTCATCCATTTTCTTCTGCACGAGCTTTATCTCCATTCCTCTTTGAGAATTTGGATCTTTGAATCCTCCCCTTTTAAGTCATTGCTATTTCAATTTGTCTTTACATATCCTGAACATTCATTACTATCTTGTTATAACAATTCTCTTATTATTATTTAAGCTTATAATGCCCTGTTCTTAGTAAAGTTTGCACTCCTCTGTTTCTATTTGCCTAATAGTCACTTTACTCCTAATTATGTATTTTTTTTTGTCACTTTGTTTTACGTGAGCTGACCCCCTTTAGTATTTCCTATAGTGCAGACCTCGTAGTGGAGAATTCCCTCAATTTTTGTATGTCTGGAAACTTCTTTATTTCTCCTTCATATCTAAAGAAGACCTTAGCTGGATACATTATTCTATGCTGGTAGTTCCTTTCACTTAATAATTTAAATATTTGATTCTATTTCTTTCTGGCTTTGTAAGGTCTGTGCTGAGAAGTCAGGATAATCAATGGGTTTTCCTTTATTAGTTACTGTTTTCTTCTCTCAGGTTGCCCTGAGAATTTTGTCTTTGTCATTGATTTTTAATAATTTTAATACAATGTGTCTTGATGAAGGCCTTTTTGGGTTGAGATAATTGGGTGTTCTGTTGATTTTTTGAATTCCAAGCTCCAGCTCATTCCTTAGATTTGGGAAATTCTCATCAACTATTTGTCTGAAAATACTTTGTTGTCCCTGCTCCTTTCCTCACCTTCAATAATGCCTATTATTCTTATGTTTCCTCTCCTGATGGTATCAGCTATTTCTTGAATTTCTCTTTCATTATTTTTCATCCTTTGGTTTCTCTCTTCTTCCTTCTGATTTATTTCTAGATTTCTGTCTTTTATATCACTGATCCTTTCCTCCATTTGGTCGGCTCTATTTCCCAAGCTTGCTATTTCATTTTTCAACTCTTATAGTGTGTTCTTTTCTCCAGAAGATCTATTCTGTTCTTTTAAGGGTTTCAGTCTTGTTGCTCTGCTCATCTAGTTATTTTCTCAGTTCCTGAAATTATTGATATGACTTGTTTTGGAACTCACTGTTTTTTCAGAAGTACCATCCTGAATTCTCTGTCATTTAAATTGCATATTTCTATGTCGATTAGCTTATTTTCTGGAAATTTTTCTCTTTCTTTCCGAGATGCCTTGTCATCTTGGTTGTTCATGGTGTTTAATGGACTATTTCTCTGCCTGGGCATTCATGGAAATGTATTCTGTTTTTTTTTTTTTTTCTAGAAAAATAAAAGATTTCTTATATAAAGGTTTCTCTTTAGCCTACTACAAAGAAGGCACTTTTTGTTTGGTTTCCAGTAGGTAGTGTTTAAGCCGCTTAGATCCCTGCTTTATATTAAGTCTTAATAATACCTTTATATAATGCCTTTATTTTTTTGTGGATATTTAATCATGCTTACTTCCCTTGGTTTCAGTCCCTGTTTGTTAGCAATAGTTTCGGTAGCATGTGCTCAGTTTCCTCTGATGCTCCATGGTGATAGGTCTGGAATGGTATGTGGGGAGAGGCCCTTTGAGTTGGGGAATTAGGGCTGAGGCTCAGCCTTAGTTTTGCAACTGCATCTGGTAAAAACCAACTGTTGTTTTTCTGGCATTTCGCTTCTCTGCCTTCTGCCGGATTCCTGGGCCCTGCCACTGGCCAGCCAAGGGGAACTCACAGCTTTCCCAGGCAGGGCTGTTCAGGAAAGTTGCTGCTCCTTCTCCCCTCCCTCTCCTCCAACAGGTAGCTCTGGCGGCTGTGAGAGGAAGCTTCTTTATTACTCCTAGTCCACCGCAGACACCTGAGGTTCTGACCTGTGGTAGCTTTTATGTGCAGATAAGGCAGAATGCTCAGATGTGCTGGTGTGCAGTTTGGGTGTTTTTCTGTTGAGTTTTAAATGTTCAGGTTATTGTTGTTTCAAGGGGAGAAGATCTAGGGATGTCTCTCACTCCACTATGTTTCCAAACACCCGGGGAGATTTTGAAGTAACAGAAACATTATAAAATTAGATGATGATTTTGGTTACATAGCTTTATAAATTTACCAAAGACATTGAATTATATACTTATCATATGTAAATTATACTTCAAAAAGCTTTAAAAAGAGCAAACTGTTCATTCCATTTTTATCTTTAAATTTAGGCAGCTAGTGCTCAGTATCTTTCAGTCTCTCATAATTTCTTTGCCTATTTCATAAATTGCTACCTCTAGTTTCATATCAGGTACATAGAGAAGGCTACTGATGTATAGGTTTTCATTACAATGTATGAAACAATTAAAATCACAAAGAATAGACTATTTCTCATAGAATCATAATTAAGAATCTGACCTCCTACATTAGCATACAAAAAGAGTTACCTGGTGCTATTGTATTATATACTACTCAAGATTACTATTCATATGAATTAATGCTAGCCTCTGTAACTTAAATTATTCTAAGCCTTGTGAAACAGCTCTCAGTTTGTAAAATTATACTTACATTGTGAATAAAGAAAGTTTGTCCCATGAATTTCATTAGTCATATGAACTTCAAAGTATGGTTGAAAGTTAGTGGGAGGAAATATTCCACAGTTTGAACATTTCCACAAAGCAGAAGGAAATGAGTCAGAGATCAGTCCTGGTCTATTTTTCAAGTGTTTCCTATTCTTTCTCTTGAGAAGAGGAGAAACTAACGAAACAGAACTTTGGTGAGAGCCTAACATCTGTTGGGACTTGTTTTCATTGCTTTGCCTCATTGTGTCAACACAATTAATTCAGTCCCAACAGTTATCATTTAAATCTGCAGCCCAAAGGAATCATATGTTTTTCCATTTGTGAAACCATACTACCTGTCCCATTGTTTAAGTTGAATTTGAGTGAATGTAGGAAATTATGTCATATTATCTGTCAATTACCGATTTATTGCCTCTCTGTTCCATATTCATATACATATTTCCCATTAAGCATCTCTCTCATGGTGAGCACAATATTAATTTTTATCAATAGAGGGCACTAGAGGGACATTACCACACAAAAGGCTTGGGTTTCCAGATGTTGCTTATAGTCAGTGGTGTCGGGGTAAGGACATCAGGTGGAGCTCTGCTTCAGATTTATGTACACAGACCATGGTCTTTTGGTGACATTGCATCCCTAGTGATCACATTCACCTGGGTCCTCTTGACACAAAGACCACTGTCCCAAAGGGCACTTATCCACACTGGCACTGATTCCTTTTGCTCTTCAACAAATTGCTTGTCTGAAGTCCAGAGGATTCCCTTTAAACCACTACCCCTTCTTGCAGTCTGTATGGTCAGTTGTTGATGAACTTCACCCTTCCTGCTCTCTGTAGGGTTGCTTGGTGCTTATTCAGTGACTTCAGACTAATTCTGGTCTAGGCAAATCAGTGATTATTTGTGATATCCACTGGATGGAACCATAATTTCTCCAATAAAATCTGGATCCAATTATTTTATTGGAACCAGACAAAAGATCTGGATCTTCTTTCAAGTTTTTCTATTCATGGGTATTCTCCCTCAGCTCTGTTACCAAATAGAATTTCTTCATATTAAGTATCCCTGTTTTACTCAAATCTATGTCTTGATTCAACCCAGACTGATACATTTTAGCAGTCCCCAAACTTTTTTGGCACCAGGGACTGGTACTCCTATGAGAATCTAATGCCTGATGATCTGAGGTAGAACTGAGGTGGTGATGCTAATGCTGGGGAGAAGCTGCAAATACAGATGAAGCTTGGCTTGCTCACTTGCCTGCCACTCACCTCCTTCTGTTCAGCCCAGTTCCTTACAGGCCACAGACCAGTATGGTCCACGGCTCAGGAGTTGGGGCCCCTGTGATTACATAATGCAGCTTAATTAGTATAGTTTGTTGTGTACCTTAGAATCTTTTTTATTTTTTATTTTCTTTTTGCTGCTGAAATTAGCACCATTTTTTTTTACTTTTCTATCCAGGAACAATGACTAGAAAGACTAAGTTAAAATATGAGAATATTTAATTGACTGTTGAAATAAAACTGGGAAGAAACTCTGTAAGGATGTAGGAGAAATGATGAGAGGTTGCTTGATTGTGGTATGGAGTATTCACTTTTAACCATTTTTAGATATACAATTCTATAGCCTTTAGGACACTTACAATGTAATCATCACTTCTGTGTATTTCCAGAAAGTTTTCAACATTGCAAGCAGAAATTCTATATTCATTAAGAAATAATTTCCCTTTTACCCCCACTCTCAGCCTCTGATTACCACTGTTCTACTTCCTGCCTCTTTGAGATTGCCCATTCTAAATACCCAACATAAGTAGAATCATGTAATATTTATCCTTTTATGTCTGGCTAATTAAACTTAGCATGTTATCATAGTTCACCCATGTTTAAATATTCATTTTATGTCTGAATAATATTCCTTTATACATATGTACCATATTTTTAAAATCCATTCATGTTTTGATGAACTTTTAGGCTATTCCCACCTTTTGGCTATTTTGAAGAATGCTGCTATGAATACCGGTGTACAAGTTACTGTCTAAGCCTCTGTTTTCACTTGGGGGCGGGGGGTATATAACTAAATAGGAGGGGAATTGTTGTATTACATTAAAATTCTATGTTTAAGTTTTTGAGAAATGACTAAACAGTTTTCACAGTGATTGCACTATTTTACATTCCCACCAGCAGTGTATTAAAGTTTAGTTTTTTCACATCCTCAAAACTTGTTATTTTTCAGTGCTTTATATATATATAATAGTCTTCCTAATAGATATGAAGTGGTATGCCGTTATGGTTTAGAGTTGCATTTCCTTTATTAATAATGATGTTGGGCATCTTTTCATATATTTTAAAAAAATATTTTCATTCATTTATTGGCCATCGCTATATATTCTTTGGGGAGAAATGTCTATTCAAGTCCTTTGCCCATTTTAAAATTGAGTTGTTTTTGTTGTTGTTGAGTTTAAGGAGCTCTTTACATATTCTGGATATTAATCCTTAATCGGATATACAATTCGAAAGATTGTCTCCCATTCTATGGGTTGGCTTCTCTCTCTGCATAGTGTCCCTTAATCACAAAATTTTTAATTTTGAGGAATTTCATTTTATCTATGTTTTATTTTATTGTTTACACTTTTGGTGTAATACCTAAGAAAACATTGCCTAACTTAAGATCATAGAGATGTTTTCCTACAATTTCTTCTAATAGATTTCTTATTTTAGTTCTTACATTTAGGATTCATTTTGATTTAATTTGATTTATTCTGTGGCATAGGGGTCCAAATTCAAGTTTTGCATATGGATATCCAGTTGTTGCAGCACTATTTGTTGAAAAGACAAATTGAATTTTTTTGGCAAACATTGTCAAAAGCAAATGTAGAGGCAAGGGCAAAACCAGCACAGGGCTAGGTTTTGAATTTTTTTGGCAAATATTGTCAAAAGCAAATGTAGAAGCAAGGGCAAAACCAGCAGAGGGCTAGGTTTTTATTGAAAAATAAAAAGAATTTTATAGGTAAAGGCAGCAGTAGCCACTACAATACAGGATTAAGTGCTTTGAAATATTTCTTGGAGTAGAAAAATATAGAAAAAAATAACAATAAAATGAGACTGTTAAGGAGAAAAAAAATGAGGAAATTAATTACATTTGAGCAATTTTATTTATAGATAGTTTACCCTGTTCAAATAAATGAATGAAAGTTGTGTTAGTAGACAAGGTTCACACTCAATTCAGAATCAAGTTGCTAGAAAAACAGTGTTAAAAAGAAATACTGGTATCAAGTGTACTGAAATATTGAGTATATTAATTGAGGAAGAAATAGAATTTAAGTAAGAGTGGCAATATTGAACTTTTAAAAAGTTGTCTCAGAGGCTATCAACTCATACAAGAATCTATATGCCTAGGGGATATAAAAATATATTTCAAGTGCTATCTATGCCCAGAGGATAATATTGTTCCTCAGCATCGGACACTAGGGTACATGTTTTCACCACATCAAAGGTGAGTTCCTTACATTTAGTTAAAAAATGTTCAAACACCTGGCACAATTAACCTTGTGAAACTTCTGACATTTTTCTTGATACCAGACTATGAAATTTGCTTGCATCATAATATGACTAGTTCTTAGAAACATAATTTAGTTATGAAAACTTCAGAGGCTGGAGATCAGTTAATCTTTTAGAATATCTTGTTTCTGAAGCTATAGACATTTGACATGAGAAAAGTAGAGAATAAGAGAAGCCTAGGTGAGAGATCAGTTTAATGTTGGACATGATTCATTAGAATAGGGTAAAGGTGCAACTGAGGCTATAAATACATATATACATACATACATACATACATATGCAAACAAATAAATGTCTTCTGAATAAGATGATATCTTTGAACTTGAGCAGATAAAGAAATTGAAGAAAAATTATAAACATTAAGTTTGGAACCCCAATTTTCAAGGGAGAGAGGGAATATTTTATATTTCAATTATTTCTGTAACTTTAATAATGGGTGAATTCATATTCCTCAAATTTAATAATTATTTTATTACTTTGGTCATATTATGAAATTATTTAAGTTATATAATAACTACTGGTGAGTTTACTAATGTCTGCTTTTATGTGAAATGACAAACAAAGTGCAGGGTAAAATTGTGGTGTATGAGTCACTTTAGCTCTCTGGACAAAAAGAATTCCAAAAGATAAATAAGGAGTTGTGCTAAATATAAGGGAGAGTAGCCCCACAGAGGTAAGTTGTTATTTATTACCCCTGAGTGAGCTCAGGTCCATCTCCAGGTTGATTTTAGGTTGGGTTATTGAGCCCAGCATACTGAAAATAAGCTGGGGGAGTGTTCGAAGGGAATTCTCATTCAATTTACCATTCATTTCCTAAGCAGGCATTCACTCGCTCGCCCACTCCTCTGGAGGAGTTAAATAGTATTTGATTCGAAATGTCTATTTCTTCTTAATTCATTAAAAACACAGGAAATAAGACATAACCCTCCTAAGTGGTCTTATCAGTGATCACGAGTCTGAATCCATAGTTATCACACTGACATCGGGAAATTGTGTTCTAACGCTGATTTTTTTTTTTTTTTCCTGAGACACTATTTCCAAAGCAGATTGTTTATCCTCTCAAATTTTGTTTCTTTTTGTGTTAAGATCTCCTAGAAAAGCCCACCTCCTCCCACCGTGAATAAAGATAACTATTCTCATAATGTTTGGCTAAGTTCAAATCAAGGGCAAGTGATAAGAGATTTCCTTGCATTTACCAAGCAAAATTTAGCGTGCGCGCGCGCGCACACACACACACACACACACATGCACACACACGCCCTTTATATGAGTCTATTAGTGAATTCTTATTAGGTCAGATGGGAGAAACTGTGAATTTTTGGCACCATTAAATCATCAGGAGTTGGGTACATTAAAAAAAAAATGTAGTAAAGTGTGCTCTACTAAATCTAATATAGTCCATATGAAAACACTAAAATAAAAATGCAATTACCCAAGGAATAACAATTTTTTGGTAATACATGTTTTCTCCAGAGAATTGTAAGCGTGTTTTTTTTTTTTAATTCCCTAGGAATAATATGCCAGAAAATGTATGTTAAAGGATGAATTTTCTTTTATAGTTTATATACGGGCGTCTTATAATGATATTTTGGCAATAGGTATCAAACTTCTGCCAGGAACCCCACACAAACTAATTTGATCACCTCTTTATACATTAAAAAAAAAAAAATGGCTTTCTAAAAAAATTCTGCATTTAACTTGCTTTTCCAGTAACACATAATTATTACCTACTGGTTTCCAATGGGCTATAATTCAAATGCAAAAATATCTCTCCCACACTCAAACAATTTTAAAAACTATTTAGAACAAAATTTATTTCATATGGTCAAGAAAGAATTATTTGTATGTGCGTCTTTTTAAACTAGAAGAGGAAAGACGTGTCCAAACTAACCAAAGACTTGTAAAATTTTAGTAGCACAAAGTTATGCTTTATTACTTAATTGCTATCGCTACTGTGATTCTATATTCATTTGCACTAATTTCCAAAGATTTCTGAATTAAAAATGTACACATTACCCATGTTTATTATCTAAAAATCAAAAAATTAAAAAAGTTATTCCCAATCTCACCACCTAGAAATGTTACTACTATAGTTAACATTACATATTAAGTTGAGATTATTTGTTAAGAGCCTTATAGCTCAAGGCTCTTAACAAATAATCTCAACTTAATATGTAATGTTAACTATAGTAATAACTTTTGACCTGTTGTGTCTGTGGATTTTTCTGAAGCCCTGTTATAATTTACGTGGGTCTTGTTTCCACATACCACATAATATTTTTATTCTGATATTTAATCTCTATATTGCAATCAGTTAACCTAGATTTGAAAGTCAGACCTTTTAACAAATTCAGTAGACTCACTCAATTAGTTTGTGCATGTTGCAGAGGGAGGAGTTGAACATTTAGCTAAAGTCATATTCTATGCTAGCGATGCAAGTTGATTCGATTTCAGTATTATGCATTTGTTTCTACTGAGGTCATTTAGGAGATAAGAAACAGTGCCAGACATATAATAATTGCTATTTAAAAGTTTCAGTTTTTACTTTATTCATGTCACTCCTGCTGTTCTCTCACGGGCCCCTTCCTAGACGATCTCCTCTCTCCCCTTAAGTGACTGTCCTAAGCTTATATGTTCCCAAATGTTTGTCTGGCTTCATACAATTTCTCTTTTATCCAATGTAAAAAGTTTCATTGTGAAGAGGATATGACATTTAAAGTTCTTCAGTTTTCCCTTTTCTGCCAGCATTCGTTTCTTCTAGTCATTTTTCTGTTTTCTTTTTTGTATCAGCTATTAAAACTTTTTACACTTGTTATTGGGGTACATGTAAAAACAGATCTTGCTACATCTTCTTATTTGAAATTGAGTTGTTTTTAACTTAACCATGTATTTGAATCTTTTTCCATAGCTATGTATCTACAAAAGCATAATGGTTTGCATGCAGCAAGAGGTAAAGAAAACCTGAATGTGAAGTTTTCTTGAGATCATTTTTGACATCACTAAGAGTTTTGTAAATATAAGAAAACATTCACCCAGATATGTGCTTAATATTGATATCTACCTACATGTAAAAGCTATACAATTGTTTTAAAAATGTATTTAGATCATAAAACATCTAAAATTGGTCTTTAGTTTTGCCTTTGACTTACGTAGGATTGTATGAAGACCTGTTTCACATGTGCTGTGTTACGCACAAATACAGATACTCATACAGAACTCAGCTTTCATAATTCTTTCATATTGAGTGATATTTATTAATTACAAACAAGCTGTTTTCATGGATACTGTTTTTTAAAAAATAAAACATTTTATTTTGATTTAGTTCTTTCTGCCTTAACTCTGTTTGCCAAAGATGTCATTGCTCGGAATAGCAAGTAAGAAGAGTAAAAGAATGCCATGCACGTTCAAAATCATGTAGTTTGACGTACGACAGTTTTCAAACTCATTGGATAATGTCCCATAGCTTAGATAATTGTTACTGTGCACAGACTGATGAGAGTGTAACCTTTGCTCTTAGAAGGTCTGCTTCACACAGGTAACAACGGCACATGAAAAACTTGAGGTTCATTGGGTATAATTTTGCTTGAATTTACCTTTCTTTGTTCAAAAGTTTTCAATAATGCATTTTATATAATAAATCAGTCAGAAATACCGCTAGTATAAATTCGTTGCCATTATCTTTTTTTTTTTTCATGGCTACTATTTGGATTAAAATAAATCATCCTCAAAATCCTTATTTATTGTAATGCTGTTGAGCACTGGTGTGTGCCATAAAAAGAAAATTGGGTGTGTAGCTCATAGACTATAAAACTAAATGTCTGATAAATTACTACCACTTCCATACACTATTTAGCCACATAATAAGAACATAAACTTTTAACAAGTAAAATTAAATAAATCAAAACATTACCTTGCTCTGAATCTTTGAAACAGTAATTTTTAGTTAAAATTATTATTTTCGGCAAAAAGAGAAGATGAAAATATCTATTGGAATCAGAATGGTTGAAGTGAACAGAACAGGACTGACTATGTCAAACTGGTATTTAAAAATTTATTTTTTATTAAATTATAATGTTTTACATAAGCTCATTTAGTGTTTTAAAGTATATAAATGGAAAGATATTTTATAATTATTAACAATAGGTTTAATTAGGCAGAATAAATTAGATTATGCTGCAATAACAAAATAATCTTGACATCTCTGTGCTTCAATAAAACAAAGATTTACCTCTCATTCTTATTATGTGACTATCATAGACCAATTTTGGTCTCGTGGTTTTCATCTTTACTCTAGGACTAAAGGTAATGACAAACTACTATCTGGAATATGCTCATGACTTTGGTAGAGGGAAAAGAGAGTTCTGGATGGTCTTGTGAAGGCAATTTAACACTTTGGACTGAAAATGATATGCATTGTCTCTGCTATCACTCACTGGCCAGAAGTAGTCACAAGGCTTCATTCAAACACAAAGGGGCAAAAATGCTCAATTTGGTCTAAGGTCTTAAAGGAAGGATAACCAGAATTAATTTGTAAGCAAGTATATAATTCAATAATGTTAAATTATATCCATAACCAGAAGGATGTTGAATCTGGCTTAGAGTAGTTTGCAAGAATTGGTTTTGCATATCTCTTCCCAACTCCTTATTAAATGATATCGTTTTGGAAGCTTAGATGTTTATACCAGGGATGTTGGCAAACACTACAAGTTAGGGCTTTTTATTTCCCCCCCTCTGAGAGCTAATTGATAAACATTTATAGCATACAAATGAGTGTAATTTTATGAAGCCAAACAAACAAAAAATGCTAAACGTACGGTAGTAAAAGAACAATTATTTCACACTCATATCTTAAAATTTTCAGATATATCTACACTCTGTGTCCTGTTTTTATAGAAAGTATTTATGAATAAGAAAATCTAATTGAAAAATGCATTATTTCTGCCTAACTTATTTTCTGAACTAGGTTCCATACATAAGCAGATGTCACTGATTTCCTCCTTAGTTAAAAACAGCCAGTTTCTGCTTCCTAACAAATAAAAATAATATATCAAGATCTTGATGAAACTGAACATTTTAAAATTCCATGGCATTGTAGACCAGACCTACATATTTTAACAAAACCCTTCCACTGCTGAACAGAACTTAATTTCAGAGCTGAGCTAATATCTTCTGTAGTGTCTTACAAATTGTATTACAATGTGTTAAGTTACAATTGGAGAAATTAATTATTTAATTTTCTTTAATTTTAATTACATTTAAACTCTTCAAAGTTATTTTCCCTAGAAATATGCTTCATTAAGTTAAAACAAATAAATATGTATTTACAAAATTGTTTATAAATTCTTGCTCTGACAAAATTTAATTCTTATTGATTAAATGTCTTCTCATCAAAGAAAAATTGGACTAGACAAGTTAAAGAGGCAAGGGAGACTTTATTTGAGACTATAACCATTGGGGAAAGAGAATGAACTCAATCTCACACAAACAAAAGGCTGATGGGTTTTTAAGAACAGGTGTGGGCTAGTGGAAAAGTACTGGAGAATATTGGGCAGGGGGAGATTGAGCAGTGCAATTAGGCCATCAGTGTTTGCCAATTAGTGTTTATCAAAGTTAGGTCCCTCAGAGACAGAGAGAGATGGGTAATATATTCCTTGCCAATTACATTAAGAAAGATGTTTCCCAGGTTCTTGAGAAAGATATTCCTGAGTTGTAAAACTGGCAAGAGACTGGGAGAACATTTACAATTAAAAGGACCAGGAAAAATAATTGCAGTCACAAGTTTTCTAAAGTAAATACTCTAACGAAAAGGATACCATAGGCCAAGAGTCAGGAAGAAGCTATGTAAAGTTTAGTCAAGCTGAGAGGAAATTTTAAGGTCTTCGTGGTCACCCCTAGTACTTTAACATAATACGATGTGACCAATGTGTTTAGTGTTAGTCAATGGCCTAATAAAATTGTATTTAATTATTTTTTACATAAGCCATTGTGACGTTGAGATGCGTATAAGCACAACTCCTAAGCACTGCAGTTGTGATTTTTAATTGTTAAATCCTTTTGGAAAACTATTTGGCAGTGTTACCCAAATGTAAATATATGCATACCTAATATCCTAGCCACTCCATCTCTAACCATTCTACTACTACCTAAAAGTAATTTGCAAATTGTTTACCAAAAGACTTGCAAAAAATTTTTTATATTGATATTATTTACAGTAGACAAAAGCTGAAAATATTTCACTTATAAGTATTTTAGAAAATAATAAAGAATATTTTCATAACTTCAGGAGGAGAAATAATTTCTTAAAACTAAATAGTTACTAATTATATGGAAATAACTATTATATCCAATAACATTACAAATTAATCTTCTATAAAGACAGTGTACAAAAGAGTGAATAAATGTTTGTAGCACATGTAACCAACAAAATAACTGATATTTAAAATATATCAAAAACTTTTACAATTAAGAAAAAAGAGAGAGAACCCACTTAAAAATAAGCAGAAGCCTTAAGTGGACACTTCACGAAAGAGGAAATTAAATTAGGCAATCAACAAATAAAAAAGATGTCGACTAGTTAGTAAAAATTTCAAATTAAAATCACAGTGTAAGTATATTACACACACATCAAATGGGAACAAATTTAAAATTCTAATTTGGCTAGAATGTGAAGCAAGGTCAATGTTTTTGTGAGAATATAAAGTGTTAGTATGACCTTGGGCAATGTTTAAAGGTATCTAATAAATTTGTATTTTTACATACCCTACAACCCACCAATTTAAGTCATAAATTTATACCTCAGGTAAATTCTTTTACATTTGCACTAGGATATTTGTACAAAACATACAAAACAGTATTATTTTGTATAGGAAAATCAAGAAACAATTTATCTCTACCAACAGCAGAACAGGCAAATAAAGCATGCCTTTTCATAATGTGGAATAGTCTAGTGAGATAGGGTATATGAAAATAATTAAGAGTACAGTACTTGGAGCCAGATTATATAGATTCATATCTGAGCTCAATCACTTATGAACTCAGATTGATTTTTTTATAGACATAGCAGCCCTACCTAATACATAGAAACAAACACAGGAAGGCAGTTACATGGAGAGACAAAGAAAATAAAAGAAGAGAACAAAATTCCTGGAAAAGAACTAAACAAAATAAAGACAAGAAATCTACCAGATGCAGAGTTTAAAAGACTGATTATAAGGAGACTCAATGAATTTAGTGGAAGAATAGGTAAACTCAGTGAGAACTTTAACAAAGAGATAGAAAACATAAAAATAGAGATAGAAAATATAAAAAAGAAGCAGTTAGAAATGAAAAATACAATCAATGAAATAAAAATACATTAGAGGGAATTGACAGTGGATCAGATGAAGCAGAGGGCTGAATCAGTGATTTTAAAGACAAGGTAGCAGAAAACACCCAATCAGAACAGCAACAAGAAAAAAGGATTAAAAAAATAAGGATAGTTTAAGGGAACTCTGGGACAATATCAAGTGTGCCAACATGCTCATCATAGAGATACCAGAAGGAGAAGAGAGAGAGTAAGGAATTGAAAGCTATTTGAAGGAAAAATGACAGAAAAATTCTCTAATCTGGTGAAGGAAACATGCATTCAAGCCCAGGAAGCACAGCGACCCCAAATAAGATGAACCCAAACAGGCCCACACCAAGACACATCATAAAATGCCACAGGATAAAGTCAAAGAGAAAAATCTTAAAAGCAGCAAGAGAAAAGCAGTTAGCTGCCTACAAGAGAGTTCTCTTAAGACTGTCAGCTCATTTCTCAACAGAAACCTTGCAGGCCAGAAAGAATTGGCATGAAATATTCAAAATGATGAAAAGAAAGGACCAACAACCAAGAATCCTCTATCCAGCATAGCTATCATTTGGAATCGAAGGACAAATAAAGAGCTTCCCAGACAAGAAAAAAACTACACGAATTAATCACCACCAAACCAGTATTATAAAAAATGTTAGAGGGCCGTCTTTAAGAAGAAAAAACAAAAGATCAAAAATGTGAATAATAAAATGGTAATAACTACATATCTATGAACAATTACTTTAAATGTAAGTGGATTAAATGCTCCAAACAAACAATAAAGTGGCTGAATAAATAAGAAAGCAAGACTCTCATATATACTGCCTAGAAGAGACTCACTTCAGATGGAAAGACACACACAGAGAAAGAAAAGGGATAAAAAAATATATTTCATAAAAATGGAAACAAACAAATAAACATAGGAAGCAGATGTAGCAATTTTTATAGCAGACAAAATAGACTGTAAAATAAAGGCTATAACAAGGGATAAAGAAGGACCCAGTAATCTCATTTCTCAGTATTTATTCAAACAAACCCAAAATACCACTTTGAAGGGAAATGTGCATTCATATGTTTATTGCAGTATTATTTACAATAACCAAGATATGGAGGCAATCTGAGTGTCCATTAATGGATGAATGGATAAAGAAGAGATGGTATACATATATAATAAATTACCGAACCATAAAAATAATAAGTTCTTGCCATCTGCAACACATACATGAACCTAGAGAATATTATGCTGAGTGGAGTAAGTCAGAGACAGATAAATTCCATATGATTTCACTTGCATGTACATCTAAAGAACAAAATAAACAAACAATGCAGAAACAAACTCATAGGTACAGAGAATATTTTGATGGTTGTCAGATGGGAAGGGGCCTGAGAGAGTGAAAAAGGGGAAGGGATTAAGAAATAAAAATTGGTAGTTATAAAATAGTCACAGGAATGCAAAGGATGGCATAAGAAATATAATCAGTAATTTTGTAATAACTATGTATGGTATCAAATGGGTACTGGATTTATTGAGGTTATCACTTTGTAAGTTACATAAATGTCTAATTACTTTGTAGTACACCTAAAACTAATATACTATTGTATGCTGACTGTAATTGAAAAAAAATTTTAAATATATTAAAATAAATAAATAAGACAAAACAAAGAAAATGTTTTCTCAAATGGCAGAGGAGTCACAGTCAGTAATTAAGTATATATCAATAGATATATGTGACATGTGATTAGCGTGGTAGTTCAAATAAGGATGTGAGGAAATATCATTTCTGATTTGATTATTTTGTTATTTTGTAGATCTAATGAATATAGTTATGGTTGATTTTGGTGAGATGTTTCAGGTTGATAATTTCTTTTCCCTTAACAATGGACTTTCCATGAATCTTTCATTCCACTCAACCTAGAAAGTTTGCTTTTAAGTTATAGATAACATAAACATATGCCATAGCCATTAGAAACCCAATGTGAAGTCATTTTTAAATTTTTAAAGAGAAGACACCTTATTACAATGAGAAGTTTACATATGTACTAATTATCTAATGTTACCATATTAAGCTCTATTTATAATTACAAATGTCCTACAGAGTAAAACACAATACCCCAGATGAGTTGAAAAAAATAAATTTTTTGAGCTTATAGTTTGATCATGAGCCAGGTGAATTGTCTTTCATTCAGAGATGCTTCACCCAGGTAGTTTAAATCATTCTAATTAAGATCTTCTTACCGTTATTAAGTACATCTAAATGATACCAAATACTTTAAATTTGGTTTTTTTAAATATTTTTATTTATGTATACCTATGTTTTGGTGACTTTTAAAAAATGTAGATTTTGACTTAAATCTTGAAATAAAATTCATATTTTTTCAGAGTCTGTTACTCCAGTGTGTTACATAAAAACATAGGGAAATGGATTTCTACAAAAAGAGAAAAGACATTTATATTGTTTTAATGTAAAGAGATTCATAATTTTAAAGTCAGCCTATACTTATATGACTGGTATATGATACCACAAACACAAACACAAAACCAATTAATAAATTATCTTTACTTAATATATTTCTAAAAGAGTCAATTTATGGTGATGGTTAAAAGTTTTAGAAGCCCTGAAACAGAGTCTCTCAATACGTAAATAGAAATGTTTGTCATTAGTAGTAAATAAAAATTTAAAAATTTAGAAGGTATAATCTAGAAATATATATTTATACTATAAGCCTGAAAATTCCTATAAACCAAACAGGTTGTCATGAATACTGAGGAGAGAAATAGAATGTAATGAGAATTCTTTTTAGTGTCCATAATCACAGTGCTATGAGAGAGATTGGAGACTGTCTGGTTCAAAATTCCTCTTGTTAAGGAATTTGAACTTCTAACAGAATAAAAATAAAGTTTTATCCAAAATAAATTATTTTCTTGTCCAATATCAATAGTTACTTATCAGGACCAGAATCTGAGTCTAATTTTTTGCTTTCTTTGATAACATATTACTGAAATTGGATTTATTTGATGAAGATATGTAGTTATTTTCCAGAATGAACATTTGTTCTAAGCTTCTTTTGCTCTTTCTTCACAACTATTGTTCTAAGATACAATATAAATTGAAATATCATTTTAGTATTATATAAAATGTTATATAAATGAGGCCTGTCACAGCCAAAGGTTCTATTCTAAAATCAGACTTGATAGCCTTACAAAAATAGCATGATGACTCATTACCAGTGGCTCTCCAGAAAGTCTAGGAGTCTGTTTAAAAGTTAATAACATTTTTTCACCTTATTTTCATTAGTCTGGGTTGACAGTCTCAATCACAATTCCATACAGACTGAAACAGAATCATGGATTTTCAAAGCCTGCACTATCAGAGGCAAAATCTACCAGTGCATACAGCGAAGCCTGAGAGTTCACAAAATTTATCGTGTCTACTATGAGACAAGTGTTGAAACCCCATCACAGTGGTGAATAAAACCAACTCTCCCTCCACCCCAAAAAAGAAAAAAGAAAAAAAGAAAAACTTCACAGTCTAGAGAGGGAGAATAATAACTAGCATTTGTTGAGTCTTACCAATTGCATTGTATGTATCACCTTATTTCATGCTCACTCAATGACTGAGATATATATACATATATGTGCTCTTTTTCAACTTTTTAAACATATTGGGAATATTTTATTTTCTTTTTTAAAATAAATGTATTGGGGTAACAAGTTGTGGTACATATATACAATTGAACAATACTCAGCTATAAAAAGATGAAATACTGCCATTTGCAACAACATGGATGGATCTTGAGAGTATCATGCCTAGCAAAATATGTCGTATGGAAAAGAACAAGAACCATATTATTTCATTCATATGTGGAATATAAATCAAAATGATATATATTTTTATTCCATTCTACTGATAAAGAAACCGAGGTACAGATAGATGATTTGATTGAACTGTCCAAGTCAATTAGCTCTTCTAACATCTTTTAACTTATATATTTCCCATAGGCCAAAGATAGTTAAATATAAAACTGTAATTAGCTTTGGAAATGTTATTTTTGTAATTTGATATTTTGGAAATTGCGAGAATTATTTCTTTTTCTCAATGTTTTATATAAAAACTATCAATTAAGGTACCTATCCTAAATTCTCACCTAATTACATATACAGCTGATCATTGAACAACATGGATTTGAACTGCATGAGTCCATATATACTTTTAAAATAAATACTTGTACTATTTTGATCCTCGGTTGAGAATCCATGAATTCAGAGAGCTTACTGTGTACACTGATCTATGTCTCTTTATATATAGGACCTGAGCATTCTCAGATTGTGGTATCTGTGGGGTTCCTGGAATCAATCCCCCAAGGATATGGAGGGACACAGTAAAGTTTTGAGTAAGTTAAAAGTTATACACAAATTTTTATCTATGTTGGGTCAGCTCCCCTACTCCACCTGCTCAAGGGTCAACTGTATATTCCCCTGCAAGTCATTCTCCAGTTCTGGTATTTCTCTTCAACTTTTACGAGACTCTTGATATCTATGCATTATGCCTAGACCTGAGTATCACTCACTGGAAAGTTTATTACAGATATTTTAGATTGAAGGTTACCTTAGAAATCTTTAAAACTAATATTTGTTTCTTCAGGTGAGGCAACTAAGCCTAGAAAAATAAAACACTCTGAAGATGATAGAGCTAAAGTATGAGATAAAGATAAAGAATAAAATCTGAGTTCCTGACTCTAATCTGGTACTTTTATTTTCTATATTTTATTTCTTCTTAGCAGATATTGAGATAAAATTTTCCACTATTTTCTAGAATAAATGTTGATAGATTGTAAGTGTAAGTCTGAGTTTTTAGTACTCTATTTCTATCCGTTTATTTTCAGAACATTAATTTTGACTACATTAATAGTTATTATTTTTATTTTTATGTCACATTTTACTTACCAGTTTATTAATTCAAAAATTATTATTTATTGAACATAATGCACATACTGAGTATGTATAGAAATATAAATTTTATTATTCTCTAGCTATCTTAAAATTTAGTGCTTTAATTAATTACTCAAAAATATCAATTCAACTATCTGTTTAATATAATTGTTTTTTATCTTCAAAATCAGGTAACACAAGATTTAAGTAATGCAGGCTCATTAGAGGATAACAAGTTTAAATTTTTGAATACTCAAAATAAGTAGAATTCTATATTAGTAGTGAAAATAGCTAGAATTTGTATAGCATATATAAATGTCAGGCAGAGTGGTAAACGCTTCACAAATATTTTCTAATTTATTCCTCAAAATATACTTATGGGATTGGTATTAACATTTTCATTTTATAAATGCAGAAACTGCAATTCTGAAAGGTTAAATAATTTACTCAAGGCCGCATGTAGCTTAGTAAGATGTAGAAACACAAAACCTCTCACTTTTACAGAAATCTCGAACAACTCCCTTTGGATTATTTCCCCAAAGAGAGCTGATTATTTTCCACAATCTAATATGTTTACTGAATTAAATGTCTGTTGCTAGCAGCAACAACATGGAATAGAAACTGCTTTCTCTAAAGACATTATATCATGTGGAACAACACAAAATCTTAAATAATTTAAATAATCTAATTTCATTACATAAAAAACACACAGAAAAACAAATTGTTTCATGAGCCGTTCTAATCAGCTGGCTCTTAAATCTATGTCAGTTGGGAGAAAAGGTATAAATTAAGCATATGTCATCCATCTTTATCAATCAAATTTTCAAATATTCAAAGAAGATCAATTAAAAAATAGAAATGGATAAACAAATCATATTTTTTTAATGCCTGATTTTAAAGGAGCCCTCAAGCTATGCTATCCAATTGTCAATTATAAATATTCTTGAGAAATAACCCTTTTTCTTTAAACGCAGATATTCAATGGAAGTTTCTATTAATTTAAAAAGATGTCTTGATAAAATATTAAATAATGAAAGATGCTTCAAGAACCATGGAAAGAGATTTTAGCTTCTGTCTTGAGAAAAAATTTAGGTCTTCGAAGATTATTTGCTATGGTAGAGTTGCTAAAGGGTGTCATGTTCAGTTTTAGTTACATCTTCGGAATTGCACCTATAGAACTAGCTCGTGCTTTTATTAAAAATAATTCCAATTAGAAAAAATATGTTAAAACCTTTGTCTCTTCTGACATCATCTTCTTGATAGGGAAATAGCCATGGACTCTGTGAACATTATTTTTTTACTAATGTCTCTAGGTTGGAAGAGGTACAGTACATAATAGAGAGAAGGATTCTATGCAGTGGTATGTGGTGCAGTGAAAGACAGCAGGTTCAGGTATAAATTCTTTGTGATTCTCATATCTGTGTTTATTTTTGTCTATAACTGTTTCATAAAGGGCAGGACTTGCAGGCAGAATTGGGGTTTTGCCATGAATTGAAAACATTTCCCCAAGGACTCTTTTATATAAACTTCTAAAGAGCTCCCTCAACTCTTAAATGTTAGTGCTAGCAAATCTCTAGAAAAAATAAGGAAACCAGAAAAGAGGAAGAAAGACATTGGATAAAAAGTATAACTTATTTCTGTGATTCTAGAGGGAACATTATTTTTCTTTAGAAAACAGAAAGGGAAAAATTAGACTGATAAGATTTCCTGTTTCTGGGGAAAATACGTTATTCTTAAAATCAAAGTAGAAGTAAAAAAAAAAAAACCTACAAATAATAGCGCTAAATAATTGCAAGTGCCTATTGTCAGGTAGAATGATAAGCTATGGGAACTTGCCTTTTATTTAACACTCCATTGAAATGAAAACTTACATTATCTACCTCAGCAGTTGGCAGTGATTCAGCTCTATTTTAATATTTTCTTTTTAAAACTCATAAAATCTTGAAAGCAGTATTCACACATACACATGCTATTAAGATCTTAATAATAGAAAGTGACTCAAGTTTAAAAATATAATAATAAATATAATGTAAAAATGAATAACTCTATAAATAAGCTATTATTGAAATGTCTGTATCTAAATTGTAAGCATCTGTTTTTCAAATAACTCTTAACATTTAACTATTTATCTCATGTAAGTTCATTGAGACATGCCCATAACTAATATGATGGTAATAATAGTCTCCAATATACACCTTTACCAGGGTGAGCATTCAACAATGCTCTTATTTGTGTGGGATAATTTACCATAGATACAGAAGTAGCATGTTGAAGAAGTACAGGTTATGGAGTCAGATAATGATGCAATATTACTTTCCCATTAAATGCATTCAGTCATGTCCGTTTTTCTACTAATGTGAAAGGAAACTGGCAGAATCTATATATTAACTGGTAAATCTTATAACGTTAATTAGACTTTAAGTTTCAAATCAGTTTATTTTCAGAAATAAAACAGTTCAGTTTGTTTTATTTCTATGGAATAACAACAGAAAATTGAAAAACTCAAATTAAATTATCACTTGTAATTAGAATTATAAGCATTAAATAAGTACCAAATTTATCAAATAGTGTAAATGTGAATGCCATATATTCTAAACTATTTATCATTACTGAGAGAAATTTAAACAACCCATTTAAATCAGATATATTCCATACTGATAACTAAAGGTTAAATGGTTAATTCTCTATAATCTACTCTTTAGATTCAATGTAACTCTAAATAAGATCACATCAGATTTTGTTATTGAAATTGACTATAAAGTCAATAAAGATATTAATTATAAAGTTCATATGAAAATTCAAATGGCCAAACAAAAAAAGGGAACAAAATTGGAGAGGAAAGTTAGAGACCTTAAATTTAAGGCAATGGGAACAAATGGAGTGGGGACAAATAGAGTGCATAGAGATAAAAAGACAAATGGAACAGACTATAATGTCTACAAAGAGACCTACACATAATACATGTAATAGATTTATAGCAAAGTTGCCATTAAATACAATGAGGTAACAACAGTCCTTTTCAACAAAAAGTTCTGTATCTAGTGGAGTTTTCTAGTGAGAAAAAAGGGTAAATCTTTCCCTTTATCTCAGGTCATACAAAATATGTATCCCAGGTATATCATAGCCTTAAATATGAAAGTAAAATTAGTAAGCTCTTAAAGATAACAAAAGAAAAACATCTTCATGAACTTGAGGTAGGCAGAAATTTCTTAAATCAGACACAAAAAGCAATAAACATATAATGTAAAGACTGATGAATTAGACATCATTAAAAATTTTCAAATTGTGCATTAAAAGATTTTTTTAAATAGTGAAAACATTCACAGAATGTGAGAAGATATTGCAATACATATATCTGAAAAAAGAACTCATATCTAAAGTATGTAGTTTTTCAAAAAATCAATTGAAAAAAGATAGTCTTCTCTCTCCCAAGAAAAACATGAGCAAAATATTTGAATAGACACTACATAAAAGAAGACATCCAAATGTCCTATAAGAATATCAAAAGATGCTTGATCTCTTTAGTCAAAAGGGAAATAAAAATTAAAAGGACAATAAGATAGTCCTGCAACTACAAGAATAACTACAAGAGAAAAATGATGGTTAATACCAAGTGACGTTGGGATGTGTGTAATCACAACTCCTAAGCACTGCAGTTGTGATTTTTAATTGTTGAATCCTTTTGGAAAACTATTTGGCAGTGTTACCCAAATGTAAATATATGCATACCTAATATCCTAGCTACTCCATCTCTAACCATTCTTTACCAAAAGACTTGCAAAAAATTTTTTATATTGATATTATTTACAGTGGACAAAAGCTGAAAATATTTCACTTGACTTTTAACAATAGATTAATAAATATATTGTGGAATATTCATACAATTAAAATAATGTATTGATGGGGAAAAAACACTTATTGCTACATGCAATAAAAGTAATCAATCACATTGATAAATACAATCTGTCATTTATGAATCTATTTCTCTACTGATTTCTTTTTCCTAATTTTGAGTCACATTTTCTTGTTCTTGGCTTGCATAGGAATTTTTAATTGTATATTAACATTGTACATGTTATATTCTGAGTGTCTTGATTTAAGTCTTTCTTTTAAAAATATAATGCTTTGTTTTTCCTGAGAATCGAATTGCTTACTGAGAACTCTGATCATTTTGAGTTGTGTTTCAAAATGTGCTTGGGTGGATCTAGAAGAGCCCTCACGTAAGAGATAGTTGACTTCCACTACTAAGTTATGACTCATCTGGGCTTTCTAAGAATGCTCTGAGTGATCTCTGAGGATGCTCCATTCTGTCTGGTCAGGAATGGAACATCTCCTCACCTTGTATTGAGTTGTGGAAACTTTTCAGTTTATAACTTTGCCTGTCCTTGAGAATTTCACACTTTTCATGGGCCATCTAGTAGTAAGCAAACACTCAAGGAAACATTACCGCAAATTTCTGGAGTCCTTTTTTTTATATAGATTCTCCATGCTCAGGATACTATACTAAAATTTTCAAGCACCTCAGCTCCCCTAACTGTTATTATTAATTTCCTCAATGCAGTGAGGGTCCCTTGCTAAGCTTGGGATTCCCCTCTTTGCACTGTGGCCTGAATAATGCATTAAGAAGAATGCTAGGATAATTACAAGTCTGATTTACTTCCCTTCTCTCAGGGATCACGGTCCTGCATTACCTATTGTCCAATATCTGAAAAGAGTTGTTTCATATATTTTATTATGTTTTGTTTTGTTTCATTTTGTTTGCTAGTAGTATTGCAGGAGGTTAAATTTGGTCCTAAATAAACCATAATGGCCATTGGCAGAAATCTTCATCCTTATTAATAAAAATTTAAAATTATCTAACATCTTTTTATATATTAAGTAGTTTTTTGATACATTTTAATTTTGCAATCAGATATCTAGTTGACTCCATTTCGATGTACTGCAAATAACTGGTTTTGAAGTATTGCTAATATACTCAAATTTTGTGACTATCTTACAAGGTTACTAGGTTCTTCATTTATTGATGCTCTTATATATTCTTCACAGAGGAATGATGGAGTCCAAACTTAACTTGTTAAAGATTTAAAACTATTCTCAGTATAATAATTTAGATCAATTTCATCTGAAGACAAGGAAAATCATATTTTCGAAGTAGCACATCATTATTTAATGCACACAAACTAAGGCTTGAATCCCAGCTGTCATTATTAGCTTTGTGTCCATTAATAAGTTTTAATCCTCTATGAACCACAAAGTTCTCTTCTCAAAAATGAAAATACCAATCCCTCACTTAATGAGATTAGAAGTGATAAAATATTCATTTAGTAAACAGTCAATATTATGATAACACCCTCATTATTTTTACTGTTATTTCTATTTTTATTGTAAATTTTCTGAAAAATATGTTACCTGACTTCTAAGTCTAGAAGGAACAGCCTGTTTTTGTCCTTACAAAATGAAATTTTTAATGAATTTTTGGTATGGTATAGATATCACAATAATCATGGATTTTAAATATATTATGTTTTGTTGTTAATATCTCTGTAGGCCAACAAATCAAATTTATAGACAGATATGTAGTTTCTGAGATACTTCATATGCTTTTATGTCTATTCCAACCACTAATATGTATCTTAAGCATATTAAGAAAGACTACTGATATCACAATACTATATGCAGAGAAATCAAATTTTTGGTAATGTATATGTAGTCAAAAAAATGAGTAAGAGGAATTATCGTACTAGATGAAGAGCCTTGTTTTCAAGGTTTCTACAAAGTGTGGAATCAGCTACTTTATTATCCTGACACTTTCTGTTAATGGTAACATGGTTCAATAAATTAAAACATTTTCTGGTGGCCTACACATCCATTATGTTAATGCAGGTATAGAAGCATAATCACAAAAGACACAAACTGTGGCAAGTTTGCCTGATTTATGCAAGGATGATGTTACAGACTATTTAATTTTATCTGGCTTTGCAGTATATATTAATTATATGGTTCATTTTAATATTGGAAGAAAATAGTGAAATCAGATGTTATTAAATCAGAGGATATAAACAATAAACTTCCTTAGTCACCTGCTGAAATCAAAGAAAAACTTCAAGAGATTCAGTAATCATAGGGAAATAAGAAAGATGTTTTTCACTTCAAAAATCTATTTTAAACCCCTAGTAATTAAGTTTTCAATTTTGTTGTAATAATTGTTATATTTTTGGCCCGATTGCTAGATATAAACTGATAAATACTGATAATTAAAAACGCTTGTTTTTAATTATCAGTATTTGAAAGAATAAACCACCATCATTTTTTTTCTTAATAAAAGTTAAGAGTGCTCCTACAAGAAATAAAGGATATTTTATGTGTCTCAGTTCTCATGACCAAAGTCTTTAAAAAAAATGAAAAGAAAAATGAATGCTAGAAGGGATATTATAAAAAAGACAAGCCATAACAACTGTTGGTGAGGATGTGGAGAAAAGAGAATACTAATGCACTGTTAGTGGGAATTTAAATTGGTTCAGTTACTATAAAATACATTATGGAGTTTTCTCAAAAAATTAAAACTATCTACCCTACAATCTATCAACTGCACTTCCAGGTACACATCCAAAGGAAATATAGACTGGTTATCAAAGAAATATATGCATTCCTATGTTTACTGCAGCATTATTGTCAGTAGCCAAGATTTGAAAACAACCTAAGTCAATAGATGAATAGATTACAAATATATGATATATATACATTCCTACAGTGGAATATTATTCGGCCATGAGAAAGAAGGAAATCCTGCCATTTACAACAACAATGATGGTTGAAGACATCAAGCGAGGTCAGACAAAGGCAAATACTGTATGATATCTCTTATACGTGGAATCTGAAAAAATCTGAACTCCGCAAAACAGAGAGTACAGTGGTAGTTACCAAATGTTGGGGGATAGAGGAATAGGATAGATGTTATTTAAGGATACAAATTGCAACCAGCAAATAAATAAGTCCTGGAGATCTAATGCACAGTACAGCGACTACAAATAACAATATTGTGCGAAGAAAACTAGATCTTATTTACTCCCACAACAAAAAATAATAAGTATATAATATGATAGAGGTGCTAGCTAATGGTACAATAGCAGTCATACTGAAATACATAAATGTCTCGAATCAACATGTCGTAAACTTTAAACTTACACAATGTTATATTCAAATATATTTCAATAATGAAAAAAAGAATTTGCAGGTGGTTCTTTTTTATAGTCTCCAATTTTCTATTGAATTTCTCTTTATTTTAAGTGGTGTTTAATTAATAACTAACTTTTTATTACCAATTATATTAATTATCATATTTCCAATGTATTAGTTTTGTGTTGCTAGCTTGATTTTCTTTTATGTATCTATGTTCTTTCTTCACAGTACATAGATATCCTCCTCAAAGACATGTTAGAATACATGTGATACTCAAATGATATCTCATAACTTAAACATCTGTAATATGTTCTGAATATGCACCTTCCCCTTAGTTTTACTTGTATGATTAATAATTTGAAATTCTAAACATTAGGTCTAGTAGCAGGTGAAATAAAACTAAATCTAACTCTGTCTTGGGGAAATCACAAGTTATATACTTTTGTATAAAACTAATAGAATATTTATAAACAATCAATACATTATGCTTGGCCCTAGGAGAAAATGACCCTCATTACTTGTATTAAAAAATAGGTCTGTTGATAATATTGAATATATAGCAATAGTAACATTTAAAACAATAACTTGAAGTCAGAAGTTTACTTTCATTTAGGGAAAAAGTCTCATTCAACAAATGAATCATAACACATAAAAACACACTATCTGAGTAGATAAAGGTAACTAATTAACTTGACTATTAATTGGACTAGGATTTATCAGCCCATATAACTTTAAAAATGAAATGAGAATTAGGGAATTTCTCAGACACAAAAAAATAATGAAGTGAATAGTCTAAGATGAATGAAACAATGCAAATACATTCATGTGGATGTCACAATTAATCATTGCAAAGCAGATAATATGATAGTCATGCCTTAAAAAGAAAACAGCATATATTTTTTTTAGCAGCATATGTTATTAGCATGATTAGGCCCAAATGTGAACTGAAGCAATGCTTTTGATATAACATGGAAGTGTAAAAACATAATATGAACAGAGCCACTTTACAATGGAGTTAGAGTTGCCATCCCAGAGGAAATGTTTTGCGTGTCTTATGACTCCAATCTTTGAAATATTAAAACAGGGCAAAATAAGCTAGGTACTGAGCCCAAAGCAGCATTGTGCCCCCAAGGAACTGTTAGCAAACATAACAAAAAGAAACAGATGTTATGACGATGGTAGACTAATGACTACCAGGCTGAAAATGAAATTTGCGTCACCGTGTTAGCTTATCTGCACTGATAGAAATGTCTTCCTTCTACTGATGTAATTGTTCCCCTTCTCTTTCTCATAAAAATCCTTTGCCTTCATCTCTTAATCAGAATACCATTTGGGTTTCCACTTGAATCAGTGCTTCCTAAATAGCTATTCTTTTTAATACCCAATAAATACTTGTTGCCTCTCACTTTCACCTTTTATTTTTAGATTAACAGTTAATTAGTTGTTGTTGTTGTCGTTGTCATTATCATTGTTGTTGTTGTTGTCGTTGTTGTTGAGGGGAGAAGGCAGGGGAGTTAGTCTTCTGTTCATTCTGTGATCAAGATGGTCAAGAAAGGGCGGGTGGAGATGCAGCTACCTATAATGGTCCAGTACAGAAATTATGATGGGGAAATTAACAGAGAGGTAGAAACAGTTGTGACTATGTATGGTCTTCCATTTGGGTCATATTCTCACATGTAAGTATTATCATGTAAAATATACTACCATGTTAACAAGTAACCAACATGAAAATTACTAAATAAAATAGGCTAAATTATAGTTCCATCCAACTATCAGGTTAAAAGATGGTCTATTAATTTTCTATTGCTGCAGTAACAAATTACTACAAGTTTAGTGGCCTAAAAAAATAAATTTATTATTTTACAGAGTTGTAGGTCAGAAGTTAGGGTAGGCTAGGGTTTCATAGAGCTGAAATCAAGGTGTTGGCAGGGTGGTCTTCCTTACTGGTGGCTCTGGAGAATAACCTGTTCCCAAAGTTACTCAAGTTGGCCAATTTATTTTTCTTGAGATTGTAGAATTGAGGTCCCTGTTTCCATACTGGCTGTCAAAGATCTGCCTTTGCTCCTAGATGCTATCTGTTTTCTTTCTCATTCTTTCTATGTGTTCCCCTCTGGCAACAGTAGATCAAACCTCCCTTATACTTTTAACATCTCTGATTTCTCCTGCTTCCTCATCTCTTTGACTAATTTAGAAAGTTCTCTGTCTTTAGGGACTCATGTGATTAGACTGGACTCTGAGATAATCCAAGATTATCTCACTACTTTAAGTTTCATAACTTTAATGACAACTGTAAAAGCCCCTTTGTCATATAATGTAACATGTTCATAAATTCTAGAGATTTTAGTGTAGATATCTTTTGGGGTTCACTCTGATGATATATAGCAAAGTTCCTAGGTATATCTATTTTAAAAAAAAGTGAAATTATCCAAATTACTCAAAATTTAATATTGAGTACATGTACAATACTTGCATATGTATAGATACATATATTGATATAAATGCATATGCACATATGTTTCTCCCAAATATCTAAGTTAGCGATGCCAAGTTATATTTTCCATCTACTTCCTAATTACTTCAACCCTAAATTTTATTTAAATGTGTGTAGAAAAATTAAAACATTTGGAGAATTCAAACATATTTAAGTGAACGGTTTTGATTTAAAAAGTCATCAAAGTAATCTTATTAACAAAATATCAAGGGACGCTCATGCTGTCTACATTTAATTTTGTCCATTTTTAAAAATTAATTTCAAGTATGTAGTACATTGCTTAGACATTTATATGGTTTGTGAAATGATCCTCCTGATTATCTTCCATCTGGCTCTGCTGTCTACATTTAATTTTGTTCCTAGTCCTCAACATAGACAATAATTGTTTCATTTTCTACAAAAGGATACATTAGCTATTTATGAATTACAGTTACATTTTACTGCTTAAATCCAGAGAAACTATTGTTTTAAAATAGGCCACATTACTTCCCATTTCTCTGCAGGAAATTCCAAGAAGAAATAAAAATAATTTTAGTTACTATAGCACTACCTACATCAAAATAGAATCATAATTATGTTGCAGGTGAGAAATTACTCAAAGTTCCTGCAGAATATAGATAAAGTGGTTTATTGGCAATCCGTTTCCCAGGTGGTTTAACTTAATTTGCAGAGTATGTATAATGCATATTAATCTAAATAGTCCTGAATTTTAGCCATTTTGAGAAAGCACACCTGAATCCTCCTTTAAGAATAAGTTTTGTAATACATTTTTTTCTGGTTCTAATCATTATCACTGGGTATTTTAAAACCTATCTGGAAGCCCATATCGTTACGCTAAAATACTTATCTGGAATTTTCACCCTTCCAAGATTACTCTACAATAAAAGGAGTAATGATGCCCTGCGTGTGTGCCATGTCAGAAGATGTTCAAAATATCAAATCATAGCTAAAAATATATAAAGTCTCAGTCTGCATGATTACAGCAGGTAGATAGCTCAAGTGAAGTGGAAAATTCCCACCGTATGAGACATTACATCTTTCTTTAAAAAAAAAAAAAAACAGTGTCAAAAATAAAAGCATAGTCTGTCCATTCCTACAAAAGCATTTATGGTCTATATACTAAACTGTCACATAAATTTTGAGATATTTTGGCATTATGCCAGATGGGTTTGTTTATTAGTTCTGTTGATTACATATCATGTATGATTGGATGACAAGCAGCTTGTGGCTTAAAACACAAATATCAATGTAACAACAAGGAAATATGATGCCAACTACCTTTTACAAATCAATATTAGCTGTGATTCATTAATATTTACAGAATAGCAAAATTATTTTCACAATTCAGCTGATTATCCCTATGTGCTTAAGGTAAAATATCTACAAAAGTTGCATAATGTCCTTTGTCATTCTTAATACTTAAAACGAACATTTCTTCAATTAAGCTATATAACAAAGTAAAATAAAATCAGTATTAAATTATATTTTATCTGGAAGAGAATCTAAGTAAAAATAATAATTTTAATAGACTTATTTATAAGTCTAAAATACTGTTTTATGATTTATAATATAAGACTAAATGGAGTTAGATATGAGAAATAAATTTTCACACATTAGCCTTGACAATTATGTTAAAAATATAGAAATTTTTTATATAATTCAAAAGTATCCAAGAATCCCACCAATACATACAAATAACACTTTTGGCTAAGTTTAACCATTCTCATTTCCTTCTCAAGGATCTTAGAGGTAACATTAATTAAGGTTTATAATAAATATCTGTCATTAATAAATGAATTGTAATTGTCAAACAGGTACATATTAAAAGAAAATCAAAGGAAATTATTTTTTTCAATTGACTTGAGGCAACATTCATTAAATTCATCTTATTACTTTTAGTTTCTGCACTTACAGGCTTATTTCCTTGACTGCTATAAATCTTAACCCAGATAATTAATGAAACAGAAATGTAATGCTTTAAGCTTTTTATTCTTTCTTCTTAAGATAAAAAAATAAACTAGAGCAGTCTTCTTAAGATAAAAAAATAAACTAGAGCAGTCTTACTTTATTCAATCAATTAAAAAATAAAAATTCTATAAATAATCTAAATACATAAGAAGATTTAAATTTTTTAACTTAATTCTTATTTTTGTTCTAAATTAATTTGAAAACTGGAACAAAACAAAAAGTAATTTTATGAATAATTGCAAGAAAGCAATGTTGCATATGAATTAACCAAACATCTGCTCTGTTGTACAGTTTTTACTTTCATACTTGAATAATATGAAGAACATCTTTCCAAAGCAGTCACTGAGCATTTTTACAGCTTTCTTTCTTCCCTGAATAATTTGAGGGTTGTTTAGAATGTCTAACTGACAGTGAATGGGCTCCCTACGTCTCCTTCTAAAAGGTAACATTCTAACTGAAAATTAAATGTTGTTACCTCTAGTCATAAGGTATTTATTTATCATTTAAAATTTAATTGACTAAGATTTCTAGAATATATGTTCTCAATAGATTTTTTTCAGAGATAAAATTCCAAATAATAGAATTTTGGGAGGAAGGAGGGGGGAACACAAAGGGCTTCAATATTAAAACACTAAAGACAAAAAGAATTGTTTTGAAATAATTATTTTCCGATTTGTGTCATTGTTTCCACAAACAGTGACAATGCTTTCTCTATTCATTTGGCTATCCTTCAACTCTTTTACTAAGCTTTTAGCTTTTAGCTCTGATTTCTTTCTATTAGATCCCAGGGAATAAGTTTTTAAATTCATTTTTAAACTCTTATCTCTTATTATTAGTAATATATATCCAGTCTAGGAAAATCCTTGGCAAACATCCCCATAACATCATATATGGTTAGTTGAGACAAAAATACATTTGAATACTTATTAAATCTAGTATCTGTGAAAGATTACAGTGCATCGTTTTCCAGGACACAGTGACTGAAATTGTTGTTCCAGAATCACCAATGAATGATAAGCAAACATAGAAGATCCATCAGAATGATAGCTTTTAATACTATTCTTTCTATTCTTTCCATAAATGTGATCCCTATCATTAAACATTATCTTAGGATGCATATGGAGGATATGTTCTTTCCTATAACTTCTATTGTCTTAAAAGTTATGTTCAGAGTATTTACAGGTGTTATTTTATGATTGCTTTCTAAATATTTACACAATTCAAAGTGTTTTAAATGGTTTTCTAATTTTAAATGTCTATAACCTTGGTATATGATTATATCTTTCTATTGTTGGACATTTTAAAAATTAGATCTGATTTAATATTAGAGAATATTAGATTTTAAACTTAGTACATTACTCATAATTTTTCCTCCCCCTGTCTTTTTCAGGTTGCACAATTACCCTATCCTTACATAATTATATATGTATGTATATAAATTTATATATGCATATATAAAATATATAAATTGGTGATATACAAAAATATTTTTGTATAAGAATTTATAGTTATAGGAACTGAGAGGTCTCAAGATCTGCAGTTGCAAGCTGTAGACCCAGGAAAGCTGATGGTATAGATCTAGTTTCAGTTCAAAGGTCTGAGAACCAGGAGAGCTGAATCTGCACATTCAAGTCTGAATCCAAAAGCAGGAAAAGACCAATGTCCTGGCTCAAGGATAGGCAGTGAGTGTGAATTATTCTTTGCTCTACTTTTTGGTTCTATTCAAGTATTCAATGGGTTGGATAAGTCCTAACAACATTATGGAGGGCAATCTGCTTTACTCAGTCTAATGACTCAAATGTTAATCCAGACACACCAATAATAATTTTTAATTGAAAAATCAGGTCACCTTGTGGACTTGTAAGTTGATACATAAAGTTAACCATCACACTTAGATTTGTTAATATTGGAAAATAATTTGACTATGTGGCCAGGAGTATAGAAGGAACAAAATAGGAACATTGAGTTCAAAAAGATCTGGGGAATAAAAGTGTATGCAATTGAACCAACAGGAGTTGACATAAAATGTGAGGATCTTTGTTTCATATATTAATATCCACCAGAGGGCATCCACTATAGAAAAGATATGATTGGCAAACCAAGACAACAAACTGAAAATTACTACAAAATGATGAAATTCTTTAAAGTAATATAGACAGTAAGTAGTAAAGACAGTATAACGTATATTAATATTACAAATCAACAACTTTGATTTAGACAAACAATGGGTAGAAGACAGGAAAAGAAAACTCCAATTTAAAAAGCAACAATAAGAAAATATTAGGGATAAGCTTAAAAACCATATATCATGGTTTTAAATGTAAAACTTTAAAGCACTCATAAAGAACTCAAAATAATTGAACAAATTAAAAAGTTACTGTATTTTTTAATGTTATAATTAATGCAATTATTGGCACCAATTCTTTAGTTTTCATTGCTTCCTTATCCATGTCATGGCCTCATAGTGAGTGTAAGGTTCCTTCCCACTCCTTTGACATTGTGATCATTCTAGTGAGTTTCTTTGATCACCTATCTCTCTGCCCATCTATCAACACTATAAGGACGCATTCCGGCTAGACATCAGTTCAAGGAGAATAAGTTTTTTCTGGTTTCAAAGGTGCAATAAGCTTCTTAAAAAAGATTAAGCCCCAGAACAGCTATATGAAAATTCTCCTTAGGTAATATTATCAGAATATTAATAATTAAGTCCATTAAGAAAGACATGTTTCAAAAAAATAGTGAATGTGGCTTTTGACAAGAATTAGATGTCCTCAGACACATAAAACTCTACAAAGTTTCAGAGAGAACTGTATGAGCAAAACACTGTCAATTTAGACAAAAAAAAAAAAAGAAAGAAAAGAAACAAACAAAAAAAGATGGCTCTGGGCTTCAAAATTTCAGCTAGTAGGAAGTAGGCTACGTATGCTGGCAGCCACAAAAAGGAATATAGGTTCCAACACTTGTTTTAGAAGTGGCCATGTAAGATGATAAGAAAGGAAAATTTTTCCATGACCACGCCAAGATCCTTGGAAACAGTCTCAGAAATTAGAACTAAATGACTAAGCAAGATTTACTACCCAAGATTTGAGGTACCAGGTAACATTTGCCCAGTATTTCAAGATTGATATAAACTAGTGACTGCTATGAATTTCTGATTGTTCCTTTTTAAAATGAGAGTGTATATTGTGTGTGCGTTCTTTTCTTGTGTAATCTCTTTAATATAGGGCACGTGTAGTACAGATTATTTTATTTTTGTTCTATGTACCAAGATAAATTGTATTCAGACCCAATGTAAATCAAAATATCTTAGATTTCAAACTTGATGCCATGATTGTATGAGACATGTGGAATGGAGATGAGTGTGTTTTGCTTGTGAGAATGACATGCATAACTGAAACCAAGAGGGTAGACTATAGCATAGTAAATGTTTTGCTCCAATATTGTATTATTCCTTCATTCACACCATTGGCATGGCCTCAAAGCAGTCATAGTGTACTTCCCCACCTTTTGACTTTTAGCTTGACTATGACTTGCTTTGGCCAATGTCATATATGTGGAAATGACAGTGTGCTATTTCTAAGGCTAGTAATTAAGTGATCTTATGTTTCCACTTGCTTTCTTGTACTTTATGCCACTGCCCATGAATGAAATATAGTGTCTTTGTTCTGGCTGCTGTAACAGAAAACCATAGACTGAGTGACTTATAAATAACAGAAATTTATTTCTTAAAGTTCTAAAGGGTGGCAAATTCAGGATCAAGCCACTGGCAGATTCACTGTCTGATGAGGTTCTGTGTCTTAATTCAAAGATAGCTATCTTCTCACTGAGCCCTCACATGATAGAAGGGGGAAGGCTGCTCTCTGGGCCTCTTTTATGAAGACACTAATCCCACTCATGAGAGCTCCGTACTCATGAACTAATCACCTCCTCAAGGACTCGCTTCCTAATACCATCAACTTTGGGAGTTAGGATTTCAACATATGAATTTGGGAGGACAGAAACATTCAGACTATAGCACTTGGCTAATACTGATATCTAAGGAAAATGAGAAGAGTTGCCCAAGCAACTCATAATTGATTTCAATGAGAAGTGTATCATTGTAGAAGACAAACCCAGTCTGGAATCACTGAACAAGAATCGTACAGATTCATGAGAATATGTAATTTTGTTTTAAGCATCCAAGAGTAGAATATTGTCATATAGCATTTTTTGTGGCAGCTTTCAGACAAATAGAATGTCATTAATACTTAAGTCCTCCTTATTTATTTTCCAAGGTGAATGCACTCCTAAAAAAAATACTAATTTTAGAAAATGAAGTCAGTTTGGAAACCTATGCTAACAATCATATAAGTGGAAAATTTGCAAGCAATTGTCTTAGAAAGTTTTTCAAAAGAAGAGCAAAAGTTTTTCAAAAGAAGAGTCTATATATTATAGACTAACCTATAATATATCCAAGTGTAATTAAACCAGTAATTGAAATTGTGAAATTGCCATACAGACAGACAGATAGATCAATGGAGCACAATTAAAAATACAGTGATGAATGAAAATATATACAAAATTAAGGGTATAATTAAGGCAACATTTCAAACATCAGAATAATTAATTTTTTAAAAAGAAAACAATTGAAACATAGTAGTTCATGTGACCTCTCTGAAGACATCACGAGACCTACAAATTGATATATCTGTTAATAAACAGCAGCCTGTTTAATATTGCACCCACCTCTGTGTGTTCTCTTTACTTTCCCTTCTTACCACCCTTTGTCCTTCTCTTCTATTTCCCTGAAACTATACTCCTTCTCTTAATAAAGTGTTAACACATTATATTTTTGTCTCAGGCTCTATTTTCTAGGCAATCTAGGCTAAGATACAGAAAAAATTGTTTTTTTTACCATTATATATAGAAAATATTTTGTCTTTTAAATGAACAAGACAAACAAACAAAAACTCATAGGCACAGACACCAGTTTAGTTGTTACTAGAGGGAAAGGGGGTGGAGGGAGGTAGACAAGAGTAAAGCGGGTCAAATATATTGGATGAAAGGAAATGTAACTTTGGGTGGTGAACACACAATGCAATATACATATGATGTATTATTAAATTGTACACTTGAAATCTATATAATTTTATTAACCAACATCACTCCAATAAATTAAATAAGTAAAATAATTTAGCATGCAGAAATTTTTAATTTTTATATTATCAATTTATCATGTGAAATGAGTTTTCTTTAAGAAATATGATTTGGAATGAATTTTTTATTGTATCAAATGTCATGTTTAATGAATGAATAAATACTATGATTTCTTCCCTTTGAAATACTATAGTGGATTAAATTAATGATTTTCTAATACTGAAACATATTTCAGTCCTTCAGTGAGCCCATCTTGATTTGATATTATTTTAATAAACCAATGAATTGTGGTTGATATTATTTTATTTTAGGAGTTTGATACTGATAGTTATATTAGAAATTATTTTTTAGATATTTGCCATTTTTCATTAATAATGACATCCTAGATTTAAATAAAAAGAAGTTTTGATTTTTATGTATTCAGTGTTGCTTCTCTCAGCAGCTATTTTCTATTTCCTTTCGTTTACTTATTCTCTGAAAGAAGGCCAAACATGTCACTGGTTTTTAAAAGGCCTTAAATAATAAACCTACGGCTAACTCTGAGGGGAAGAAATAATAATTACAAATTCCTTGGGATAAGAAATTATACAAGTAACCCTCAGGCTGCTACCCATCTTCCTTTCTCAAGAATGCATATGATGGGAGCAGATCCAGTTGGTTGAAGAACTAATGCCATCTGCTTGACTTGTGTCTAGCTCTTTATTAATTCCACACTCAGACAGTAAAATAGATTCATTTTTTGTCCATCTCTCAAACTCCAATAATTTGAGACTTCAGTTTACACTTAGATGAAAGGAAACTTGCTTCAGTATTTGTTAATTATACATCATTCAGGCTTACATAATTATAGTAAAGTTCTGCATTGAGGTTTAGCACCAAAGTCCTGGCCAGTAATTGTTACCTTGTCTTGTTCAGTTGGTTTTAACCTCTTACAATGGTGTGTATATTTTCTTACATACCTCATATAGAGTGATGATTGGCTGAGAGCAGGACTGGGGAATTTGGGAGCCTCCTAGCCAGATATCATAGTAATGCCAAATCATTCTCACCAGTATTTCTAATTCTGAAGTATCTAATTACTTATCTTCCTTATATAGTAACTCATTCCACTCTCTCCATAATACAAAATTTGCCTTTGTAAATGAAGGTCTGTTTTCCGCTTCTTGGCCAGTATCCTGTAGCTTTAGACTAGCTACGATGATCAATCAATTCTGTATATCTTTTTAGGTCCTCAAGGTAAGTATATGGTTTACTTTTTTGTTGTCTGTCTTTGTTTTTCTTTTCTTTTGAGATACCATAATAGGAATAAATAAAACAAAACTGCCACAAAAGTGCTAAACTATATATTCCAGAACAGGGGTCCCCAACCCCTGGGCCACAGACTGGTACTGGTCCATGGCCTTTTAGGAACCAGGCCGCACAGCAGGAGATGAGTAGCAGGCATGCTAGTGAAGCTTCATTTGTATTTACAACCGCTCCTCTGTTCTAGTATCACCACCTCAGCTCCACTTCAGATCATCAGGCATTAGATTCTTATAGGAGCACTGGTCTCTGGTGCCAAAAAGGTTGGGGACCACTGTTCAGGAAGAAGGTATAATTGTCAGGTGATTTAAAAGCATGTATATCATCTACACTTTGAATTTATATTTCCAGTCGCGGGCTTTGTTTTCGTTTTGTATTTTTTAAACAAAATTTATTATTGTATAAGAAAATATTACTATGATAAAACATATGGCTCATAATCTCACCTTTGGATAATCAATTAAACTTTAAAAGACCAGCAAAGTCATACATATCCAGCAGATCTTCAAATGTTGTTTCATTAAATGTCATTTCCTTAAAACATTGGTGAAATGCCATAAGATAATACCCATTAGCTTATTGTAAAATTGATTTTGCTATACATCATTTTGTTTTGTCACAGAACCTACCAATGAAGTTAAGTAAGTCTTTATTGTATAGTACATGAGTAAAAAAAGGATTTAAAACAAATGAAAGGAAGCAAATTAAATGCAAGGCCCTTCTCCTGATACCTCCATTTTTGCACCCATGTTCCCTCCTTAAAAATTACCACAATCAACAATTTAGAGATATAATTGACACATAGCATTGTGTAAGTTTAAGATGTACAATATGTTGATTTTGTCTATTTATTTATTGTGAAATGATCATGACATTGGGTTAATTAGCATCTCTGTCCCCTCATATAATCACTATTTCATTTTTGTGGTTAGAACACATTTAAGACCTACTTTCATAGCAACTTTCAAATATATCATATAGTATTGTTAACTATAATCACCCTTCTGTACATTAAATCTCCAAAACTTATTCATCTTATAACTGGAAGTTTGTACCCTTTGATAGACGTCTCCCCATTTCCCCCATCCCCATTCCCAGCCTGGCAATCACCATTCTGTTCTCTGTTTCTACGAGTTTGGCTTTTGGGGATTCCACATATAAGTAATATCATACTGTATTTCTTTGTCTGATTTGTTTCACCAAATATAACACCCTCAAGTTCCATCAACATAGTTGCAAATGATCTCCTTCTTTTTATGTCTGAATAATATTCCATTGTGTATGTGTATGTATATATGTATACATACACACATATTTACGTATATATGCCTGTTAGGTGTATACACACACACACATATAATCTTATACACACACACACACACACATATATACATATATATACATGTACAAAAGGAAGTAAAATCAGGGTCTCAAAGATATATCTGTGCTCCATGTTCATCACAGCATTATTTACAATAACCAAGAAACAACCTAAGTGCTCTTCAGCGGATGAATGAATAAAGAAGATTATATGCATGCACTTTTTACACACACACACACACACACACACACACACATATATGTATATATATGTATATATATATATGTATATATATGTATATATATGTTTCTTGGTTATTGTAAATAATGCTGTGATGAACATGGAGCACAGATATATCTTTGAGACCCTGATTTTACTTCCTTTGGATATATATCCAGAAGTGGGATTGCTGGATCATATGGATATATGGTTATTCTGTTTTCAATTATTCGAGGAACCTCCATGCTGTTTTTTTTTTTTTAATTCTACCTCTACCAATTAACATTAGTAATAGTGCACAGGGGTCCCTTTTATCCACATCCTTGCCGACTCTTGTTATCTCTTGTCTTTTTTTATAATAGCCATTACAACAGTGTGAGGTGGTATCTTGCTGTGGCTTTGATTTATATTTCCCTGATTCTAATGATGTTGAGCATCTTTTTATAGACCTGTTGATCATTTGTATATGTTCTTTAAAAAAAGGTCTATCCAGGTCTTCTGCTCATGTTAAATCAGATTATTTTTTTTAAGGTGTTTGTTTTATTTATTTTTATTTATTTATTTTTTTTTGCTATTGAGTTGCATGAACCACTAATATATTATATATATTAAATTTTGGATATTAATTTGTCTGATATATAATTTGCAAATATTTACTTCCATTCCGTAGGTTGCCTTTTCATTTTTTGATTATTTCTTTCACTGTGTGGAAGATTTTAGTTTAATGTAGTGACATGTCATATAATCTGTCCAGGAAAATATTCTATGTGAGCTTGAGAAAAATGCATATTCTGCTGCCATTGGATGAAATATTCTGTATATGTCTATTAGATTTATTTGATCTAAAGTTTCATTCAAGTCCAACATTTTCTTATTGATTTTCTTTCTGAATGATTTCTCCATTGTTGAAAGTGGGATCCAGAAGTCTCCTACTATTGTTGTGTTGTCTGTTTCTTCCTTCAGATGTGTTAGTATTTGCTTTAGGTGTTCTGATATTGGGTGCATAAATAATTGTTAGATTCTCCTGGTAAACTGACCCCTTTAGAATTATATAATGACCTTATTTGTCCTTTATCACAGCTTAGAGTTAAGGTCAATTTTGTCTGATAAGTATAACTACCCTTGCTCTCTTTTGTTTTCCACTTTCATGGAATATCTTTTTCTATTCTTTCACTTTTAGCCTATATTTCCTTAAAGCAGAAGTATGTCTCTTGCAGTCAGTACATACTTGGGTCTTATTTTTTATCCATTCATCTACCTTTTCTTTTTGATTGAAAAATTCAATCTATTTGTATTTAGAATGATTATTGATAGGTAAGGACTTAGTAATAACTTCTTTTTAATTGTTTTCTAGCTGTTTTGTAATTTTCTTATTCTTTTCTACCTCTCTTGCTGGCTTCCTTTGTGAATTGATGATTTTCTGTAGAGGTATGCTTTGATTCTTTTCTCTTTATTTTTTTGTGTAATGAATGAGAATTTTGCTTTGTGATTATAATAAGGTTTACATAGAACACCTTATAGATATAATTGTCTATTTCATGCTAACAACATTGATTGCATACACAAACTCTACTCTTTTATTCTCTCTTTTTTATGTTTTCGATTTTCACAATTTACCTTTTCATGTTGTGTATTCACTGACAAATTATAGAAGGTATATTTTCATACCAGTGTGTTGTTGATTTTTAAACGTTCTCATGTTGCTAATTAGAGTCCTTTCACTTCAGCTTGAAGAACATCCTTTAGCATTTCTTGTAAGGCAAATCTACTGGTGATGAAATTCTTTAGCTTTTGTTTATCTGGAAAAGTCTTTATCTCTCTTTCATTTCTAAAGGTTGATTTTGCCAGACAAGTATTCTCAGTTTGCACTTTATTTTTTTTTTCTTTTGGTACTTTGAATATGTCATTCCACTCTCTCTTGGCTGTGATATTTCTATTGAGAAATCACTGATAAACTTATTTATGTCACTGATAAACTTAATCCATTTTAAATTACATACTATTTTTTCTCTTGCTACTTTTAGGATTCTTACTTTGTCTTTGATTTTTGATAACTGTGTTACAATGGCTCTTAGAGAAGATCTCTTTAAACTGAGTTTGTTTGACGACCTCCGAGGTTCATGAAATGGATATCCAAACCTGTCCCCAGATTTGGGAAATTCTTAACCATTATTTCCTTAAATGAACATTCTGCTCCTCCTCCCTGTCTTTTCCTTCTGGGACTGCAATAATTACATATTATTTCTTCTAATTGTATATATACATCATATTGGCTTTCTTCATTCTTTTTTATTATTTTTTTTTTATTCTCCTCTGACTAGTTAATTTCAAAGGTACTGTCTTTTAATTTGCATACTTTTTCTTCTGCTTGATCCATTACACTGTTGACGCTTTTTATTGCATTTGGTTGGGTTTTTTTAAAATTACTTGTATCTCTTTGTTAAAATTATCTTTCATTCGGGTATTGTCTTCTTGATTTTGTTGAATTATCTTTTCATATTTTCTTGTAGCTCATTAAATTTCCTTAAAATTCTTAGAGTTCTTTTACTCTCACTGCCATTTTCTGCCCAGCCCCTTCTATTATATTTTATTCTTCAATGGTAGTGGCAGTGAAAGCAGAGACAGAGACAGAGGCAGCCATGTGGGCTGTAATGAATGATCCTTCAGACTGGAAATAGGACTTCAGGTGAACCTCTTCACCTCAGGAATGCTGGGATCCTAGCCATGCATGATCAGCGGTCCCTACCATGGACCCCAAAAGGAGGATGAGGCTTGGAGAATTATGGAGACACAGACTGCCACTCTGGGTCTACCTCTCAGAATCCCCACTCTAAAAGGCTGCATGCAGCTTGAAGAGTTTCATCTGGAGACTAGGCCAACACACTGATTCAGATCTAGAGAAAACAGGACCACCCAGGATGCAGAGTAGGCTGGAGGGGAGGGCAGGAAGGACAGAGCAGCAAGATGGGCAGTAAAACCAAACCCAGTGAGTCCCTGGAGGTAGTTGATCATGCCACCCTCTCATCCAGAAGGAGAAGACTGCTAGTCATGAGCTGATCATGACCATGGATGTGAAACTGGGTCAAATGACCTTGCAAAACTTTCTCACTGCTCCAGGGGAGCTGTCCAAAACCTTTCCCTTTGATATTCTATATGATGCCAGCTCTAAGCAGGCAGACTTATATAATAAAATGAGAGGCCTTGATGCTTAAGAGTTTCAATGGCATGGTGTTTTCCTATAGCTGGATGGGCAGTGGCATGACCTATAACATGCAGGAGACCCGAGTAGAGTCCAAGTTATATGGCGTCGTTTCCATGCTTTTGAGTATGTCTTCTCTCATATCTCATGATCCCAGAGCAAGCAATACCTGTTTCTGGTCTTCTACTTGGAGTTCTACAAGGAGGAAATTTGAGACCTGCTTTCCAAGGAGCCTGGCAAGAGGCTAGAGTTGAAAGAAAACTCTGAGGCATCTAAATCAAGGATCTTTCCTCCTTTATCACCAGGAATGTCAAGGAAATTAAGCAGCATATGATGAACCTGGGGAACCAGACCCGCATATGAATCAAGTCAACTCCTGCTCTCATGCCATCTTTGTCATCATTACAGAATACAGTGAGTATGGTTCTGATGGCCAGGACCACATCCACTTGGACAAGTTCAATATGGTAGACCTGGCTAGCAGTGAGAGGAGGAACAAATCATGCCCCTACACAGCTTGAAGGATGGCCACACAGTCCATGGGTAGTGGTGGCAGTGGAAGAGACAATGGTGGTAGAGAGGAAGCCTCCAAAATCAGCCTATCACTGTCTGCCCTTGGCAACATAATCACTGCTTTGGTGGGCAAAAGAACTCTCATATCCCCTACAGAGACCCCAAGCTGGCATGGCTGTTTAGAACTCTTTGGATGGGAATGCCAGGCCACACTGAGGACAGTTTCTTATAGCTATACCAAAAGCTTTTCCACACCGTGCTTTGCTAAAAACCAAGCCAAGAACATCAAGAACAAGCCATGAGTGAAAGAGTACCCTGCTGCAGGAATTCCAGGAGGAAATTGCCTGCCTAAAGTCCCAAGTGGAGTCAGTGGGGATGCTGGGGAAGTGGTTCCAGAAGAAAAGCAGCAGTAGAAAGAAGGTTGTGTCAGCCCTACTGGAGTACCATGAGAAGCAGTGATTGAAGTCTGGTGGCTGAAAAGGAGGATGATAACAACAACAAGCATCCACCCAGGTTCTTTCTTACGTGGTGACTGTGTGGGCAACATCCAGATGGTATAATACTGAAGTATTATACATGGAATAATGAAGAAAGATCTCTTTGTGCCTTCTTCAAGGATATATAGTAGTGGATGTCCTTGTGTGGAGAACTTATCCAGAGCAGGCCTAGGGTTGGATGGGAGTGGCTGGAGTTTATCATGCCTGAATGTTGGATGATGCAATGGTCCACTCAGCCCGAGTTTGTCTCTCTGATTGCAGTTCTCCAAGAGGCCCAGAGAGAGGCTCCTGAAGGCAGAGAGAGGCAGACAGTCTCTGCTGGTAGAGTGGTCATTTTGGCCATCATGTTTTAAGGCAGCAGTCCCCAATCTTTTTGGCACCAGGGACTGGTACTCCTATGAAAATCTAATGCCTGATGACCTGAGGTGAAGCTGAGGCAGTGATGCTAGTGCTGGGGAGCAGCTGCAAATACAAACGAAGCTTCACTTCCATTGCTCACCTCCTGCTATGTGGCCCAGTTCCTAACAGACCATGGACCAGTACTAGTCTACAGCCCAGGGCTTGGGGACCCCTGGTTTAAGGCATTCCTCTGTAGCAGCCTGTCCCTCAGATTCATCTCCATTCTGAGCTCAGCCTGGCTCCAGGACAGAGGCTGGAGTCTGGGCAGGTGAGCAGGAAGAGGAAGACCACAGCCCTCTGCTTAGGAATCTGCCAGGAAAGTCCAAATGTCAGTGATCATGTCTACTCGGAACTGACTGATCCACTGACCCACAGGCAAGACATTGAACTACACCAGCAGTGGTTTGCCTCCTTTGTCCCCACTAGGGTCCCTACTCTAAGGGAAAACAGCAGAGTGCAAATCTATGTACAGAGTAAGGCAGGCAGGGAGTGTTCTCATTGATTTCTGGAACATCTTCCCTGAGAAAGAGGTGTTCAATACCGCTGAACCTCATCTTTGTGGAGATGTCATTGTGTAATTTGTGGGTGGTGGGTTTTGCAGTTTTTGTTATTTTACAAATTTACTTTGACATTTGAGAAGAAAATTGTTTTTGTTGTCGACTTCATAAAGTTCTGTCTCTCCTTTGTAATTACATAAGGAAATGACATAGAGTCACGAGAGGAAGTGAGAGCATGAGCTTATGCCTTTATTAATAGAGGAGACTCCTCAGCCCTGGACCTGTTGCCAGGTGGCCCGAGCTGGAGGCGCTCATAGAAAGTTGGTTGGAGTGCTGGCGTCCGAGCAGAGCAGATGCAGTCGCTGAGGGAGTGTCCTCAAGCCCTGGCTGTATCGCTGCTGCCGGTTGGGTGGGAAGCTGGTTGGCAGCACGCTGGCTTCCTTGGGTTGGCTGTGCATGAGGCCTTTCTCACAGATCTGGCGGCAGAATCTATTCTTGTATGTGCGAGTACTGTAGTGTGGCCTCCAAGTGCAGGAACTTCTTGCTTCAGGGCTGCCAGTGCAGGCAAAGGGCCTCTCAACTGTGCGAGTTGTCAGGTACGAAACTCTCTCGCAGTCTGCATCGTGGCACATGGCACATGTACTTTCTCTGCAGGGACTGGAGGTCTACACGACTTTAGCCACAGAGGGTGAGGGGTGGGGGGTGGACGGGCTTTTTCTGAGCCCGGATGTTCCCTCCCCAGGGGCCCAGGCTCCAGTTCAGACTCCAGTCTTGACTTAGACCTCAAGTATGATCCACTTGGGACTGGGGTGATGGCATGTAAGTGGTAGGGGCTCCTCGTTATGGGTCAGTACAGGGGGTTCTCTTTATGGGTCAGCATAGCTCTCTGTGTTCTGCAGGAGTGGGCACCAGTGCTTGCTGGTTGAAGTCAGCCACAATCCCTGCCAGCAGGAAGAAAGAGGTGCTGTCCCTATCCTTGCCATAGTAGCCCCACTAAAGATGGACAGCTGGCCTCCTTTCCAGGCTCTGGGGCCTCCCCATCTTTGCCACCATTTCCTAATGTGTTTCTTCTGACCAATTAATGAACGGTCCAGGTATATTCTTTGCATGCATAATTATAATGTTGGCATATGATATTTACTTCATGAGTTAGAGCAATGTATGTCACGTGGAATACAACGATATGCACTTTGGCCTTCAAAGCAATCTTCACAAAAGACTCAGAAAATCCTAAGGCTCTTACACTAATTTTACATGAAATGCAGCTATTATATTTGAAAGGTTGTTCTGCTTCTGAAAAAAATATATATTTTTTTAATCTAATGTTAAAACAGGACTTCAATACAAAGGTTGGTGGAGTTTAAGTACTCAAATAACACACACAATAAATTTTGTGAATTTTGCATGTGCTTTAACTATTTGTATATAACATTAGGATATGACCTTAAATTGTTAAAATGTGTTAGTTCAGCTCATTTCTCCATTTATGCACATGACACATACTCGATATATCTTGGCTATGTGATTTTAATTACTTTTCCTCTAATAAATATGCTCTGAATTATCATTTTTCTATTGTAAATTATAAGTTATCTTTAGTTATACCATACATACATGTTTATATTAAATTGTACATATATTTATAATCCATTAAAATGTTATTACATTCTTCTATTAAGTAAATTTGTCTTTCCGTTTATATATATATACATATATATATGTAACTGATTATGTATATAATCATTTAGGATATTTGCAGTTGTGACAGCACTAAATCTCAAACTAGCTTAAACAAAATCAATAATTTCTCTCTATATTATGACAGATATTGCTACCAAAATTTTTAGACTTAAAATCCTCTTTTAGATGACAATTAAAGATTAATAAAAGCTAGCCTCATTTCTCAGTGTCCATCTTAACTGCCCCAAATATCTGTTTTTGCTTAACTTATATGTCTAAGTATGAGCTAATATTTATGGATACACTGATAGGGCAGTTTGGGTTTCAGGTTCATCTCCTTAGACATGAGAGGTAAGTAGCATATCAAGTGAATATGTGGCTCTTTCTGAAAAAAAAAAGTTTGTTTTATTGCTTAAATTTGGTTAAAAAATGTAGTGTGCAGAGTGCTGGCCTTTGTACAAATTTAGCACTTGATGAAAAATAGTCTTTATTATTTCTACTTTTTAATGTGCTTCATTATTTTGGAGGCTCCCTTGACTCTTTCAACAAACATCTTGAAAAACATATTGCATTATGAATGAGAGAGACATAATCAAAACCATTCTTTTTCTTAGTCACAAGGCTAAGCTCTTAGATGCCAATAATGGACAAGCTTTAGGTTAAAAAATAATAATAAAGAAGAAACAGTGATTGACTCTGCAAACAGGAGGTTAAAATGAAATAGCAAATGAAAAGATAACTGAACAAAATTAGCTATCCGGAGTGATTTATTTTCATTGTCCATGTGTTTTTTAACAGTTTATACTTTAAATTATAGAACTTTTTCTAAAAAAGCTTTTATACTTCCAATCAAGATGGCAGAGTAGATGGATGCTGTGCTTCCCTCCTCCCATGACTACATTAAAATTGGAATTAAAATATATAAAAATCAACCTGGAGACACATCTGAAGACTAGAAGAACAAAAGTCATATAATTAAGAATATAAAGATGAAGCCACCTCAAGACTGGTAAGATGGATAAGGACACGAAATGTGCTGATCCCATACCCACTGGTGGCAATCGACAATTAGGAGGGGTATGTTGACTGCAAAGATGCCCCCTGAGCAGCAAGGGGACCTAGCCCCACATCTGGGCTCCCCAGCTTGGAACATCAGTGCCAAGAAGAGCAGCTCCCACAACATCTGGCTGTGAAAATCAGCCAGTATTTAGAAGAAAAAAGTAAATTTTGTGGCTTACTCAAAATCTCAACTAGAAAGTAATATAATCTGTAATAGAACCTAGGGCACTTTATTTCTCTAAAGGTAATGGTCCTCAATTTAAAAAAAAAATATATAAGTTATATTTTGTTAAAGTGAATTGTATTTATAGTCAATGGTTAATCTAAAAGAATATGTTACTTTAAATTGTATATGAAAGCCAAACATTAATACAAAATAATCTTTTAAAAACAATCTACTAATTTCAAAATAATAGCCATTAATTTCCCAACATGCTATCATTCTTTCTTTTGCCTGCTTATCAAGCATAGTATTTGACTATAATGATAGATGTGTTATAATGATGGTGACAGTAATCAAACATAATGTAGCTAGTTTGGAAACCAAGCATGGACAGTGATAATCACAAAAAGTCATTAACACTTAATCTAAAATGAAAATATTCTAAGCTTTCACATTTAATTTAAATTGATTTTTTTGGTTAAAGAGTGTACACATAGAGTTTCATTCATTAAAGTTATCATTAACTTTAATTTTTAAACTTTTCCCCATTATATACCAATAGGTATCTACTTAGAGACTTCTGCAAACTGATATTCACACCATCACCAGGTTTTATAGCTGAAGTGCTTTAAATTGAACTACTATAAAGCACTGTTCTTGACAGTGTCAGTGTGATTAGAGCTGACAAGAGCTAATGTACATTCTGTCTGCTGATAGAAATTCCTACATGTTTCCATTGTAACATAAGCTTCTGCTTAAGCATAGTTCTTTGGGAAAATAGACAGAAATATGAAAAGCAAAATGAGATAAAGAGGATGGAATAGAAGGTGAAAAAGATAAGCAATGAGAATAAGAAATCTTCAATGACTAGGACAGGAAAAACAAGCAAATGATTTGTGGACTTCGAAGTCTGATTGCTGCCATAAAATCACATAGGATACAGTAGTTACATTAGTTATAGGTCACATTAATCTAACCTGGATTATAAATAAATGGAAGATATTGCTTTGAGCTGACTTGCATATTGTTAGTATTTCGGATATAGAAACATTACCTTAAAGAAGAATGCAAGAATAATTTTTCAACCCTTTAAAACATGTCTTTAGGAATGGCTTAAATGATGCTCTCAAGCATAACACTTAATTATAGGTTCTGGATGGACTTTAGTATGAAACACAATATCAAGAGACACTTTATCAAGGTACTCCCAGTTTTATATCAAAATGTTTATATCAAACATTTTATAATTTGATAAACTTGTATTATGTTACATTTAATATACCTGTCTGATAGAGAGATGGAGAATGAACATGAGAGTGAACTCATCTTTATGATAAAAGCTATATTTTTTTTTTATTTCACAAATATTCTAGAAAAATCCTATACAGATTTTGTTTTATTCTTTCTCTTCAAATTAATCTCCCCAAAGTTTCCTGAAATATTAACCCTATATTTTCCTAAAACATTAAAATATAATATTATAATAAATTGGGAACATACTACAATAATAAAATAATAATTTTTTTAGGACATGGCATATAGAATGGATATAGTTTAAAAATAAAAGAGCTGCAGATTTTAATGTTGTTATTAAACAAAATTCAAGATATTTGCAGCCCAAGTCCTACTAAGATAATAATTAAATAATGAATCCAATCTAGCATTACATAAAGAAGTTTCCATTTTTCCACTATTATCACCATATTTTGGGGCAGCACAGTGTAATAAATAGTTCAAGGAATTCGGCATCAGAAAGATCTTGATTAGTATTCCTCTACTGCCATTTGTTGACTTTATGAACTTGGTCAAATTACTAATACTCTTAGGAATCTTTCTCCTCAAATATAAATCATGTTTAATGGTTACTGGGTTATATGGACGGTTAAATATGTGAAAGAGATGATATGTGAAGGTGCATGTTTCTCTTTTCCTTTATACCTTGGGAGAAAGAACCCTTTCACTTATGGAAAAGGATGTACTCTTTTAATTGATGTGGTCCTTAAGACAGTCTTTCGATTCATATTTGTGTCATGACCACCATCTTATTATTGAGTGGAGAAACATAGTCAAGTCTAAAGTGTGATACAGGGTAATGAAAACCATCTCCCTTTATAAATCAAGGGAAATATTAAAAATGATAAGTCAAAATATTTAGTTAATGAATAAATGACAATCACCTACCCATCATTAGCAGACCTGAGTCATAGGATTCACACGCAGAACTTGTATATGAAGATTCTGAGCCCCATCTGAGCCTCTTAACTGAGTAGAGTATGGGAGGAGGAAGCGGCGGGAAAGTGCTTAATGATCAAACTGCTGGACTCTCAAACTCTAAAGCAAGTAGCCCAAAGGGGGGAAAAAAAGGATAAAGGTCTAAGATATTGGCATTTAAAAAAAAAAAAACCTGCAGTATCTAGTTATGCTGATTCTGTTTCTTCTGACTCTTGCTGGGCTAGAATAGTTAAAATTTTATTTAAAGTAAAAGTTCTCAAATGTTGGTATTCAAACTAATCACTTGAGGGAGCTTATAAAATATTAGGAAACAAATCCCAAATTACTAAATAAAAACTATGAAAAATCAGGCAAACATCTAAATATTTGTAAAGATTCTGAAATAATCCTGATGCAAGTGTAAATTTGAGAACCTCTGGTTGAGACAAGAGAGTGACTTTGCCAAGAAACAAATTTCTAAACTATATTTGATTAAACAATATATTGCCAAAAATTGACCCCAAAACTCAGGAAAATGAATGACAAAAATGCTTGGAAATACATTATTTTTTTTACAAATGTTCTCATTATAGTACATAGTGAATGGGATTGTTAGTATATTAAATTCTGAAGAAGAATTGTAGAGTGTAAGGTGTTTAGCTCACTGACTATCTTGCACAAGAGGAAAAATTTAGAATGCTCATTAGGAGGGTTTGATATGATTCCTTGGATCATATTTGTTGATACCAGACAGAGTAAATATAGCTTGATTAAATGTATTTGAAAACATTTGATTGCAAAAGAATAGTTTTAAGTGTTTTCTATGTTAGCATTTTATCATAAAAAGAGAGACTGGAATAAACTATATGGGTAAAAACTAACAGATTTAATTTCTATTTTAGAAAATGAAGATATTGCTACACTTGAATTGGAGCATCAAACAATCTTGAAAAATATTGGAACAGGTTTTTCTTTAATTAATTGTGAATTCTATGATTATCTCATTGGTGATCAAATTTTTGGAGTAGGATAATCTATTTTTCAAATCAATATTTAATAATATGGAACCCAAGCAAATTAAAAACTGATAGTTCCTTTGCTGTTTCAGTAAAATGTTTTTCATCTTTAGGTAATTATTGTATATTCCTTTATGTAAAATAAATATGTTAAATAGACAAAAGAGATCAGCTTTTGTTGGTGTGACTTGAAGTTAGGTTACAGAAACAAGTGCCAACCTGCTTACCCTTCTCTGCCAGTGATACAGAATGGTTTGAAATCTACTCACCTTGTACTAAAATGTTAAACACAAAAGTACTACATTCCTGGTATTCGGGTATATTAAAAACAACTGTTTTAGTATTGAGCAGAGACTAAGGAATTCTGTGATGTGTGTTTGCTTATATGCTCATGTGTATATTTATAATGTGCTTTTATTTATTTGTAATTTTTTGTGACCGAGGCTCTATCATAAGATAGTTTCACTTAACTAATGAGATCTGAACACCATCTATGTTTCAATACGGCTTTGCTCATTTCAGCTATTCATTCTATATCCAGTGCCCTAGATTAGAAGTAAAAAGTAATAAATAATAATAGGCACTCTTGAGAATTGCCTAGAAAAGCAAGCTAGTGCTTCTTAAGAGATATGAGAATGAAACTATAAAAACAAAGCTTCTTAACTAGAATATACAAGATTTTGATAACTCTGGTTATGACTCAGATAACTCTACATACTCTATATAGAAATATATAAAGAAATTTTTAATAAAATATTCTGTTATGTACAGAGTTGTTCATGGTTTAAAAGAGAATAATTTATGATAGTTAAAAAGCTAATTAATGTGTGGTATGAAGATAGGCACAAAAAAAAACCATGTGATTCTGGATGCAAATATAATTTAAGAAAAAGCTGGAAACCTGTAAAAAAAAAAATCTTTCCACGTAACCACAGGTGCTGAAGGTACCAGTATAGCAATGAATTTTATGAGCGAACATTGGTTCAAGAATTTTAAAAAGCATTTTAATTTACATAATGTGAAGTTAATAGGAAAGGAGGCATCACTTGAATATATAACTGAGAAAGTATTCCCACCAAGGCAAAAACACAAAGAGAAGAGCCATAGGCAGAATAAATTTTAGTTAGAATTAAACCATTCAAAAATGAAATAAAATATGTTTCTAAACGTACATTTGTGCTGTTTGTGTGAAAACAAACACGATATAGCAGCAATCACAATTATTTACTAATACTGTTTTAGCTTTGACAATTTAGTTTGTTTATAATTAATATTACTATAATAATGACACAGTAAATTATAAAATATATTTCATTTTACTAGAAAAAACTAATTCAATATGAAATTAAATCAATTAATATCAAATTAATATTAGTATTTTATATTACTGTTTGGGAACTAAATTTAAATGTTCATTAAAATAATGTAATATTTTATAAGGGGATTGATATATATTAGTGATTTTCACAAATATGGAGATCTACAGAAGTCTTATAAAGAATTATTCACAGATGTCCAATTTTAATGTCTTCTTTCAGAAAATGTGATATATAGATACTGACGAATGTTCATTTTTTTTTAAGATACTAAATGAAGTAGCACATTTCTACTTTAAATAATATGCCATTTTATGTGATAGTGTATATATAGAAAAAGATGTTTTCCAGAAGGATACAAGAAGCTTTCTGTTTCTGTTATGTATGAGAGTTTTCCTTTAACTTTTTCTATTAAAAAACTTCACCAGTTTGATGATTATTTGAGTTATGTGGTTAAACACAAATGCCTTTTCTTGCTCTGAGGAGGTTGTTTCAACCCCAACCTATATATGTCAGGATAGGCTAAACATATGCTGTAGTAACAAATACCCCTCAAAATCTCATTGATAGGATTTCAGAAGAATATTTCTTGCTCACTTTAAGTTCCATGTGGTTTCAGATATTTCTCAACAAAAGCTATCTGCCATGTTTAAACTCAACTATTGAAGCCACTCTCAGCTTGTAACTCCTTTTTGTTATGAGATAAAGCCTTTTCTGTTATATTGTTCTGGCAAGGGAAGAGCAAGAGAATAGAACTCTCTAATGACTTATTTTCTGTCTTAGCCTAGAAATGACACATTTCTTCTCTTCACATTTTAATGACCAGAAATACTCACATGACTCTGCCTAATTAAAAGAAATGTTGAATGTGCGGTCTTTTTTTTTTTTGTACAAGACAAGGAAAAATAGATATAATGATGAATTCTTGTAATCTCTGCTTCAAAAACTTACCCCAATTTACAATGTTTTTGTTTAAGATAGTAAAATCGGTCCAATGTTAGGGCACTGATGTTAAGAATTAGATAAAACTATTGTTTGCAAGATCATTTAGTTTATTTAACATAATAAACCTATAAACCTATTATTTTACAAAATAAATGAAGGATAATATACTATTTTTAAGAAAAAATTGGATAGTATGATTGGCTTCTAAATATAAAGTTTCCACACACAATCTCCAAATAAATAAAGCCAACTGTAACCTATGCCAGGAACATAATTAGGAGATACAGCTTGCTAAAAACTCCAATTTATAGGTATAGGGGGAAAAACATCCAAAACATTCCTGTAGCCTTCTCTTGGGTAGAATGAGCAATAGAGACCTTAAAATAAGACATATATAGTATTATCCTGGAAGAAAAAAGAATGACTCTGAGTGGCAGAAGAATTAGAACATGTCAAATGCCTGTGGATCAGAACAATGGCTATTAGGGTACCAAAAGGAAAGGACTAAAACATGTGGAGTCAGAAGTAAAAAAATGGAGAAGCATAATTTTTGTGGAGACATTATTGGAAGCTTGGTGGTAAAGAGAGAGAGGGGGGAAAAGCAGTGAAAAATATGAATTCTTCAGAGACAAAAGAATATCACAGCATCAGAAGAAACTATCTCTTCTACCTCTAGCATACTCAGAAGAAAGACAATTAGTAAAAACATTTCAATGTGCCATCAGATTTCGGTAAACTTGAACTAAGAATTTTATTCCACCATTCAAATCCCTCAACCTCATCTACATGTAATTAACTATAATAATGTTTCAGAAAAATAAAAGATACTTACTTTAAAATACACAGAAAAATTCACAGCATTCATTTCAGATCTACTACAAGAAGAAAGCAGAAAGTAACTGTCAAAACCTTTCATTTGATAAAAATACACATCAAAAACAATTGTGAAGCAGAGAAAAATTAAAATAGAACACTCTGATATAAATTAAATAACATTCAATAAGAATAGCAAAATGACAGGATACTATAAATCATAAAGTCAACAACTCAGAATATAAATGGATTGTAAATAAGCTAAAAAACAGGAAACATGAATTAACCTTACAAACAATTTGCTAAGTGAAAGAAGCCAGTCACAAAAAATATATTGATAGGAGATGTCCAGAATAGACAAATCTTTAGGGAGAAAGTAGATTGTTTAGGGCTGGGGAGATGAATAGGAAGTAACTACTAATAAGTACAGGTTTCTTTTTGGAGTGATGAAAATGTTCTGAATTTCGATTGTATTGATGGTTGCGAAGTTTTTGAATATTCAAAAAACCATTGAATTATATACTTTATGTCAATGTATTGTATGGTATACAGATTATTTTTAATAAAACTGTACAATACATGAAAATTTTAAATCAAATTTTCTGAACTGAGGAAAAAAGTCAAAGGAATAGACAAAAACAAAGACTAAATTTTAAAATTCTCAAGGAAGAATGATTTGACTGAAAGTATAGCAAGGAAATTTGAGTAGAGGAATAAAAGCAAAGAAGATAACTATAATGAAATAAAACAAGAATAAAATAGATGAGAGAACACCATAGATTTAGAATATAGGGAACAAAGACCTATCATAAGTATCATTAGAATGTCTGAAAAGGAAATCACAAGATAAAACTGAACTGATGTTTAGAATTATAATCAAAGAAAACTCTCTGGAATTCAAAGATGATCTGAATCAACATTTTGAAAGGGTCTACTTATATCTTGTTATATTGACTCAGAATGATAAATCTTGATATATATATGTATATATACATATATATCTTAAAAACAAAGATAACAAAAAGCACTTATCTTTCAAATTAAAAAGACCAATTACATACAAAGGAAAGAAACGAGAATGATGCAACATGAAAATCAAGTGATGGTGAAGTAATATTGTCAAAAAACGCAAGAGAAGATAAGGAAGTTCAAGATTTTATACTCAGTAAAAATACCATTTAAGAATCTCAGCCAGAGGTACCCTTAATCAATAAGATGATGGACTAGGAAGCTTCAATTTCTTATTCCCCCACAGCTACATTTAAAAAATAACTAGACTGCCTAAAATAACTTTATAGAAGCTCTAGAAATTAGTCAAAGATCTACAGCAACCAAATCAACCTCTACTCATGAAAAAGCCACATTCAAAATGATAGGACATTTCATGTTGTTTATTTACTCTTGATCCTCCCCATCCCCAACACATCCTGGTTTAGAAGAAGTTGAGGCCTATTTCTCAGTTAACTTCCTTGGACCAGAGAGAGAGCAGAACAGACCAAATCTGCAGCAATCTAATCTGTCTTGGGGCTTCCAGAAGTATTGTTCTCCGTATCACCTAACTTAGAGCTTAGAGTAGGAAAAACCACGAGTGACAGTGGACATGGCTGCTGAAAGCCACAGGGTAACTGCAAACCTGCAGATGCATTGGATAAGAGATTACTGGTAAAGGATTAGAATATAATAATTAAGGCCCTGAGAATAAGCAGGAGTGATACTCAGGGAAATTAACATAATTAAAAGAAGCCAAATATACTCTGGCAGTGGAAACAAACAGACAAACAAACAAACAAAAAAAAAATGAAACAAACACAGACCCAGAGAAGTATGCTAAAAACAGAAGGTCTGAGAAAATTTCAGCCCAAGTGATGGACTGATACTAAGTATTAGAATGTTCCCTGATAATTCGTAGAGGTTTTCAACTGCATGAAGCCTACAAATACTTGTAGGAGAGATGGTTGCTTTTGTAGTCAAGTACCCATTTTTCAACGAAACATCCTAAGGAATACAAAGAAATAGGGAAATGTGGCCTATTCATGCTGAAGACATGGATATTCAAAGACATGTCAGTTTAAAATAGATTGTTATGACTAATGTAATGATACATTCTAAAATTTACATGGACTCTCAATGGACTCAGAGTAGCAAAACAGTTTTGAAAAAGAAAAGCAAAATAAGAAGTTTTATTCTTTCTGGCTTTAAAACTTAATAGAAAACTACAATTCTCAAAACAGAGTGTATGGCATAAATACAGATACGTAGATGAATAGAATAATGTAGAGAACCCAGAAATAACCCCTTGCATATGTGGTCAAATGATTGGACAAGGATCCCAACACTATTCAGTGAGGAAGAGGACAGTCTTTTCAAAAAATTGTGTTGGAAAACTGGATATCCACTTGCACATGAATGAAGATGAGCTCTTACTTTAAATTGTCTATAAAAATTAACTCAAAATGGTTCAAAAACCAACATATAAACAGCTAAACTATAATCTTAAGAGAAAATATAGGGGGAAAGCTTCATGACATTTGAATTAGCAATAATTTCTTTGGTATGACACTAAAAACATAGGCAACAGTACAAAAAAATAGATTAACTCAACTTTGTCAAAATCAAAAACTTTTCTGGGTCAAAGGGCACTCTATCAACAGAGTGAATAATCAGCCCATGAAATAGGAGAAAATATTTGCAAATTATGTATCCAAAAAGGGATTAACATCTAGAATAGATATGAAACTCCAATCATGCAAAACAAACAAAACAAAGATAAAAACCCATTTATAAAATTAGCAAAGGACATTTCTCCAAAGAAATACAAATGATCAATAAGCACACGATAAGATGCTCAACATCACTAATCATTAGGAAAATGTAAAACAAACTCATAATGATATATCACCTGATAACCATCAGGATAGCTATTATGAAAATAAACAACCAAAAAATAATAGATGTTGGCAAGAATATGGAGAAATTGGGATCCTTTTGCATTGCTGGTGGGATGTAAAATGGTGCAACTATGATGAAATTGGTACTGAAGTTCAAAAAAGTTAAACACACAATTACCATGTGACCTAGCAATTTCACCCAGAAGAATTGAAAGCAGGGACTCTAACAGATATTTGTATGCCCGTGTTCGCAACAGCATTATTCACAATAGCCAAAAAAATGAAGCAACTTGAGTGTACATTTACAAATGAATTTAAAAAATGAGTCATATATGGAGAATATTATTTGAATATTATAGGTTATTATATATCCTATATATTATAGAATATTATTCAAGCTCAAAAAGTAAGGAAATTCTTGTTTAGCTACACATGGATGATTTTTTTAGACATTATAATATGTGAAATAAGCCAGTCACAAAAGAACAAATACTGTATGATGAAACCAAGGGAAATTGTGACTTTGATTAAATTTAGATTTAAATCCTAGCTCTAGAAATCATATACCCCTCAAGGACCTAGCCTTTCCTCCAAATAATCAGCAATCCTCCAGGCAGCAGAAGACAATGGCCAGGACCTGACTAATGGTCATATAGTTCAGACCTCTGACAGGCTACAGGTAACATCTTGACATGTTATGTTTCAGTTCCTGAGCCTTAAAGTGGAATGACACCTCCCAAGCCCCACTGCCTACTTTTCTATTAAACTGGACAGAGGGACACTGGAAAAGACCTCAAAGCTGTCCTCAAGACCTGAAGAAATGATTTATTATCCTTACCTCACCTCCAACCAATCAGTTCCCAGCACAACCCCAACCACCTATTTTGCCCTATATGGTCTGTAACCTACATGCCATTAAGAGTCAGGTCTTTAAAGCATTAGCTCCCCACCTCCAAATTGGTCAACTCAATATTAAATTATCTTTTTTTCTCTATACTGCAAACTTCTGCTCATGCATTTCTTTGAGTCAGTGAGTGCAGGCAGGCAGACTCAAGGAAAAATATTGGGGTTACGATAACAATGATTCCACTTACATGAATTACCTATAAAAGTCAAATTCATAGGATAGAAAGTAGAATGTTAGTTTCCAGGGGCTGGTGGGAGGGTGTAATGAAGAATTATTGTTTAATGATTATGGAGCTTAAATTTGGGAAGATGAAAAAAGTCTGGAGACAGATTATAGTGATATTTTATGAACAACGTGAATATATTTTAGGCCACTGAAATGTACACTTAAAATACTTAAAATGGTCAATTTTATGTTAATACTAAATAGAAAAAGAAAATAATCTCATTTCTATTTAGCTCTACTTCAGTAAACAAATAAGTAAATAAATAGGCAAAATTCATGGAATAATATTTCTAAAAGTATTTTCTAAATTATCTAGTAAAGACAAGATTCATCCTATATTCTGGCAATACAGCTGATGAATGTCTTAATTATTTATTTAGAAAAGTGAGACGACATTCAAAAATACCATGTAAATATTATATATTTAACAAAATAAAAATCAAATAGCAAAACTTGGGTGAACCGAAAAAGACAAGAAAATAGCATATTCTCTTTAATAGTTAAGGAGTCAAATCAGGTAAAAATTTTTGCTAATAATCCAAATATTAGAAGTACAGAGAAAAATTCTAATTTGTAGTCTTAAATATTTAAGTCTAATGAATGAATAAATGTAAATAAACATAATTCCATACAAAAGCTGTTGGAACACTCACACACACACACACACAAACACACACGTACCCCACAAAGTAAACAAAAAGAATAAATAAAAAAAAGGAGGGAGACATATAATGAAAATATAAATTAAGTAAAAGAAAAAAGTAGAACTATTGAATAAATCAAAAACTAGTTCTTTGACAAAATAAAAAATTATCAAGTTTGACAATTAGAAAGAAAACACAAAATATGAGGGAAATGGGAGGGGAAAATAATACTGAGTGATGACAAAATTTGCAAATCATGAGATAAATTTGTACAAATGTTTACAAACAAATATAACAATTTAGATTAAAATAAATATTATCTAAAAAGTTTATTAAGTATTTCTTAAGTGCACACTAGTAGAGATATAATAACAAATTTCCCCAGAATGAATAGAAGTTGTTACAAACAACCACATTAAAAGGCACTAGGCTAGATATTTCTCAAGGGAATTCTATTAAACCTCACAAGTTAGGTAATCCCTGGGTTACCTGACTTATTCTCATAGCCTAGAAGACTAAAATCATCCAGATTCTATTCCTTGAAAAACAAGTACATTTGATGCTTAAACCTGTTAAAGATTGCTCGATATAGAAAAATGTACATCAATTTTATTTGTGAATATCAATGCAAAATCTTTAATGGAAAAAGAAGTAAAAACATTCTAAAAGTACATTCAAAAATATAGTTCAATCATAGCAACTAGTCAGAGACTGTTCACAGTTTGGTTTTCTGGTCACTTAATGTATGTTTTATCCTCCTTCCCGTATCACCTTCTCAAGCAATACAACTCTATCATCCAGTCATTGTATCCAAATCAAAGTTTAGGATTTCTGGGTGATCGACTCATTTTGTTAACATCTGATTAATTCTTTATGATCAGATAACCTATATATGACAAAGAAAATTTACCTGTCCCGCTACTGTCCTCAACACATACCCAATATACAAAGGTGCAGCAAAAAGTGTATAATTGCAATTAAAACTGTCACTCAAGAAGGCAAGGAAGGAAGGAAGGAAGGAAGGAAGGAAAGGGAAGGAAGGAAGGGAAGGAAGGAAGGAAGGAAGGAAGGAAGGGAAAATTAGAAATACACAGCAGTCATTTGACCATATCAATAATAACTTCCCACTGGGCCCAATCTAGAAAATTTTTTGACTCTGACATAATTGAATCCCAATTCTGCTTTGTGAGAGTCCCTCACCATTACACTACTCTCCAAAGCCTCCTAATGCCACCCTGTAGAACTATTCCTTTTCCATTATCATCATTATACATATTTGAAGTGGCTGTTGGCATGCATACCTTCTTTGGAGACTGCCCAATTTTTACTGTCCCCTTCTTATTGGTTCATGTTTGGAAGTGGAGTGTTGATTTAAGTTTCAAATAAGCAACGGTAATTTTTAGTCGGCTCTGATTAACTGACAAGACAATTTCTCAAAGACTTATTGAGCATCTGATCTACTTGTTTCCTATCCATTCTGTGTACCAGAAACCACCTAACCACATGCAAAATTACTTTCTAAATGTAATCCTCAACTGTTTCATTTATTTTCTTCCTAGACTATTATTCTCTCTCTCCTTCCTTCCCCTCCCTGTGCCCGCTCTCTAATGCTGAACAGCTTTGAACACCTTGAGGTTATCTGAAATAATAGGCTTATCTAGATCAGAAAACCCTTAATCTGAGCTTTGCACAAGGCTCTGCTCTTGTGCTATGTTCTTTTCCTGAGAAATCTATTGCTCAAATCTAGCTATTGGGAGTCCAGAAGCAGCCAGCCTTTCCCAAACTTTTAAATGTCTCCAAATGTTAGGACTGCTTTAATTTCATTTTGTAAAGTGTCTAATTCTCTTCTCAATGTATCTCTTTCATTAAGTATCTTTCTGGAAGCATAAAATAAAAGCCAATGCACACTTTAATTCTCATATTTCTTAGAACTACAGATTAGCAGGCAACAGCTACTAAGATAACTTAGTCTATTAAGTTATCAAGGGCAACAGCTTTGAGATATTGCTGCTGCCCAAGATGTTGACATATTTTTGAGCTCTGATGTCAGTTTCTTAGAAACTCCCAGCTGATTGCTAAGCCAATCCATATAGCAGGGGTCCTCAACCCCCAGGCCGTGGAACAGTATGGGTCTGTGGCCTCTTATGAACTGGGCCGTACAGCAGTAGGTGAGCCGTGGGCAGGAAGCAAAGCTTTATCTGTATTTGTAGCCACTCCCCAGCGCTGGTATCACCTCTTCAGCTTCACCTCAGATCTTCAGGTATTACATTCTCATAGGAACACCGATCCCTGGTGCCAAAAAGGTTGGGGACTGCTGCCCTATCACGTATGATCATGGTGAAATCATTTCACTTCGAAGTACTAATTCTATATTAATTAAGGAAGCGCTACTGTTATATAAGTGACAAAAATGTGTAGCAGCTCAATCATAACAGGAACTTATTTCAAGCTCATATAAAGTTTAGTTAATGTCTCTGATCTATTTGTTCTTCTCTTTCAAGAAATGACAAAATCCCAAGTTCCTTCTATTATGATGGAAGATGGCTATGCCATCTGCACCATATGTCTTTTCAGAGTCAATGTTCATATTAACCTCAAGACAGTACAAGGAGAAAGAGACTGGAGAACTATTTAGGGTCAGTTTTTATTGCTCAATATTAGAAGCACCCCCATAACTTTTATTCACATACTGTTGGCACAAATTCTTTCAGCAGCAGATTGTTGTTACATTGTGCTAAGCATTAAGCCTGGGGTGGCTGGAAAGTTTTCTCTGTGTTCCTGTTCCACCTTCATTCAGCTTTCAGTTGCTTCTGCATACCTCCACCATGGAGGTAGGTTTTCTTTCCATGCTCTTGCCCTGAAGCTACACATTTCTTTAGCTTTTAATCCTTTGTTGGAATTATAATAGCTGCAGTTCCCCTGGTGTAGCCTTAGTGTTGTTTACCTGGGCCCTGGAGATAGATAGCACCTTCTCAGTGTCTTTGTACTCCTCTCTGTGGCAGCAAATTGATTTCTATCTGTGGTAGGTGTTAGAAAGAAGAGAATTCCCTTCCCTTCCCTACGTAGCAGCAAAATTCTGTTTCATATCGGTGTAACATCCATAGTCCAGGAGGCTTTTGTGGACCTTCCATAGACACAAAGCACTTTTACCCTTCCTCTAGAAGCTATATCTTTCTGCCTGCTTTATGGCAAAGAGAATTTCCTATCCTAGACAGATTTTGTTCCTTCCACTTACATGAAGGCCTTATGGTTGAGAGGGTTTGCTGCTCTCACCTCTACCTCTGTAGCTAAAATGGTTAAAGACTCATTTCCTATGAGAGGAGGGTCCAGGGGAGCAATGTGACCAATAATCATTTCATGCATGCCTGTACCACTGAGGGGACTTGCTCCTGTCTTCAGCCCTGCCCAGTCTTTCTCTTGAGAATCTGGAGGAAGCCAGTGGCTCCCAATTATTCTATACTGAGGCCAGCCCAACTCGAACTTTAGTAATTCATCATTTAGTCAACTTTTCACATGCTTCTTTCGAAGTTCACTATATTTTCTCTGAAAGTTCATTTGTCCTTTATCTCCTAAGACGGGATGGTCAGTCTTGAAATTCAATTCCTTGGTTGCCTTTTGACAAGTCTTCAATACTTTCAAAAAGTGTTATGCTTTTTTTTTTTTTTTTTGCCTCTTTCGTCTGTTAGGATAGGAGTCATGTTCTCTTACTTTCTACATAGTAAGTGGAAGTAGAACTTTCCTGATCATTTACTATTGTCTTTTACTATGCTATAATCTCCATTAAGGTTTTATTTATTACTGCAAATCGATGTATGTAATGCAGTGCCTGGAATATAATAAAAATGAGACTTGAAATGTGGATAAATTATTAAATAGTGTATTAACTAGAATATGTAGTATTCTAACAGGCAAATAAATAATATTTTATTATATACATGCATATCTTTTCTCATTTCCCTCCCCCCCAAAAAAAGCCATATACTTTTATTTAACTCTCATATTTCTAAATTTTATGCTCTTGTGGTACTTTTCACAATCAAATCTTGTGAGTCTGTACGGAGATGTATGTGTAAATATTTGATTAACGTTTATTTCTCCTATCCAACTTTAAGATTCACAAGGATATATTTTTTGTTCATTATTGTTTTCCTAACATCTAGAACACTACTAAAATAGGCCCTCAAATAACTGTTGAATGAACAACAAGGGAAAGAGACTTAAAATAGGTTAATTTAGGAAGATAACAGAAAAATCATAAAATAATACAATATTGTTTATTTTTTGAACGTGATAAAAAATGTTTAAGGAATCATATTTGGAAAAAAATATATTTAAATTATTCAGTCCAAACTCTGTTGAATAAATGAAGAAATTAAGGACAGAAAAAATTAAATGAGTCTCCCAAAGTCACAGAACTCGCTAGTGGCTGAGCCTAAAATAGAAACTAGGTCTCCTGACTCTAAATCTATTGTTCTCTTGATTTGAGCTTTCTGAGAAAAAACTCTCTTTAAAACATTGGTTTCTGGATATAAAAATGCCCATGTTGAGAAAAAGAGGTAAAGGAAGATAGAATTCCAAAATGTATCTCACCCACAATGCCCAAACAGATGGCCATACTGCAACAATTCTCCCAGGGAAGTTATATTCAGAGAAGGCATCGCATCACCAGGTCACATAATCCCAATGGACCGTAAATGAATTCACAGTATATTAGGCAGCATAGCTATTGCTTCTGAAAGGAAGATAAATGCAAAATAGCTTTACTTTCATGCTCTAGCTGGTGATTTCTCTGCTGTGCCCTTTTTAACATAGGTAGGAAAAAAAAAGAAAGAATAAAGTTGGCCAGACATTTCAAGTATTCATAAGCTCAGAAAAAATGTAAAAAATTAATCAATTTCTTGAGTGTCAAATATTATTAGACACCGATTTTAGTTTCTTGATTGTTATGGTTAAGGCCTGAATTTAGTATCATGATAATAAAATGATTTTTAATTTTTTTAACAGTAAATGAGACCATCTACCAAGAAACTATATCATGGTTTTCAAACCTGCATCTCTGTTAGCTCTGTCCAATAGAAATATAATTACAACTACATATTTTATTTCACATTTTTTGTTAGCCATATTTTTAAAAAGTAAAAAGAAATAAGTAAAATTAAATTTTTAAATATATTTTATTTAACCTAATATATTAAAGATATTTTAATTCAACATATAAACAAAAAAAGGACTGTAAATGAGATGTTTCACATTTTTTTATAAGTCCTTGAAATAGAAACTAGGTATTATTTTGCAATTATCTCATCATATTTTACTTACCAAGTTTGATTTTTTTTATTATTCTCACTTATATATGTTGCATTTGTATTGTAAACATTATCACAGCAATGTCTTTAAAGTGCAGACATTCAGGAGAAAATCTCAAAAATATAGCTGTTTCTAGATTTGCCAATAAACCATGTTTGAATTGTCTTTTGATCTGAACGCTAGATTTTTCACTATAATTTTAAAAAATATATTTTATCTTTTTCTTTTTTTCTCATATATTTTACAATTGAAAAAAATGGTTTTGAATATCGCTCTCTTCTCTGTTCAAGTACACAACAGCTCACACCTACGCTGCTGTCTGCTGGCAAGTATAATTGTTATTTCTATTACCTGGTGTCTGAGTCATTTCTGTGTCACTATTCACTATGGGCTGTGAATACTATCTTCATTACCATCTGTTTGATTTATTTAACATTTCTTCTAAGCCTTATTAATTTTTAGGATATATATATAATATTTATTTCTATATTGTGAAAGTTTTTTCCTGTATTACTATTAAATCTAATAGTTATTTTTCCAAAGGTGGTAATTCTTCCAAGAAGTTCATTGTTAATTATCTTCTGAAATCTACTTTTCAGTTGTTAAGTCTTTTGCCTTCAAATGATTCAGTATTTTTAATCTTGCATTATTACATTATAATATTGCTTGAATATATTTTTTTCACATCTCCATATCATACTGAATTTCACTAGCAAAAAGTTGAATTTCTATAATCAGAGGAGAATCATATCTTTCAACATTCTGGAATGCAGTTTTTGCAAAATAACAGATACTCTATTAAGAAAAATTATAAATTATAAATATCTCTCATGATATAGTTTAACTTATACAAAACAAATATAATTTTTAAAGTACATAATAATTTTATAATTGTCAAAATTATTTTATAACAAAACAAATGAGGTAGAAACTGTAATATCGCTTGGTAATGACTGTGTTAGGATGGTGAAGCTGTCAAATCATATGTCATTCATAAGCAAGTGAAAATCAGTTCAATAATTTTTTAAAAATCTATTTCATTACCATTTTATGAATCTTACAAGTAAGTAGTCCATCTTGTACAATAAATGTTGACTATTTGAGAAATAAGAATTCTGAAACTGTAAGGCTGCAACTCCATGAAATTATTCATTCAAGTCGATGCCTTCCTTTTTTTCATGTGAGCATTTATTTGCTGTTCACTTTTCTCTTTCTTTGTCTATTTTCTCTTTACATCAGTCTCCCTGACTCTAATATCACAAATCCTAAACGTATCTACTCCCACAATCTGATTCTCAAGATAGAGAAGAGGAAACAAATGAACAGGAGGAAAAATAATATTGGCGAAAGGGCACAAAGGAAAGAAAGGGAAAAAAGAAATGGACAATACCTAGGTTCCAAATGGAACTTTCACATTTTCTGTATATTTTCCCTGTTTGCTAATGAGCGCTACTCTAGCAGCTAACATGCATTGTGTGATAGCTACGTGACAGACACAATTCAAAGTCTTTTACAGGTATTAACTGACTTAATTCTCAAAAATCTATAAGTTATATGAAATTATTATTTGTTTTATAAATACTAAAGCCTGGAAGGACTAAGAAAAATTTCCAGTCACATGGCCAGTTAGCACCAGAGCTAGATTTGGCTGAGCACTTAATAAACCTGATCTTCTGCTTCTTAACTGATCTAGAGTTGAGAAATTGTTTGTATAACAAATAAAGAATTACTTCGTGGCAGTCAACTTTTACAAAATTAAATGTCACTTCATTAGTTAAGTGACTGAGAGCTAACTGAAGATACATATATTATATTGCAACAAAAAAATATTTCTTTAAAAAGTAGTTCAAATTGTACACTTTTCAATTTCCATAATCCTATTGTTTTTATCATCAATATCAGTTTCTTGTTTATTTTGATTAAAAATAAATTTTTAAAAGGCTGCAAAAAATAAACTTTTTAGGAAAAGGGGATTTTCTAAGAAAAGCAAAAGTAAATTTAATATAAAGGCCAAAATGAAAACTTTTCTGTTTCTTTAGATAAAATACCATTATCCTCTACAATCTAAAATGTTTTGTCTCATTAGCATTTACTATTTTAAGGGAAGAAAGAACAAGTAAGAAAGAAAAAGGAAGGAAGGAAAGAAGGAAGGAAGGAAGGAAGGAAGGAAGGAAGGAAGGAAGGAAGGAAGGAAGGAAGGGAGGGAGGGAGGGAGGAAGAAGAAAAGAAAGAAAGAAGAAAATTACTGGAAAAAAATAATAGTAATATTTTACAGCAGCAAAAATATTAAAAGGACAAAAAATTTTAAGAAAAGATATATACCATGTAGAAAATGTATGTGATTCATTTATTGTGCCCTACCATATAATTGGCAGAGAACTATATAATATGTGAGAAAATTTTTTTAAAGTTTATAGAAAATCATAGCTCAAAGAAGAAGCTGTCCAATGTCCTAACAAAGGCTTTTTAAAATTAGAAAACTTAACCTAGTCAGATTTTATACCTATGTCATTCAGCTAGAAGCTTTGACACAAGTAACAAAAAATTGCATGATGAAAAAACACAGGATTGTTTTTCTTTTCCCATATCTGCATTTAATAAAATTGTTTGATTTTTTTCCATATTGGCATGTTATGAAAATTTTTTTCCATGCTCAAGTAAATTTTGGAAACACTTGGCTATGCAAATTTAAACAGCTAGTTTAACTCTCAGATTTCCTAGAAATTTTACTATTTTGACATATATTGTGAATTTTCAAGAATGCTATATAAGATATTTTATTTTATAAATACATTTGACCTCAGACCTCTCTTATTGAAGAAATATAATTTTCTATTATGGGAAATTAAATATAAAAACATAGAAAGAATACTGAAATTATAGAGAAGACATCTTGGTTTTCAACTTCCAATGTGTCATTATAGTGTCCCTAGATTATCACTTAATTTTGTAAACGAAGTTCCTTCGTTAATCTGTATCGGTGAAATTTGCTTAGTTAGCATACATTCATAATCTACAACTAATTTTCTATCAAATAAAGCAGTCATTACTAATACTGACATTTTTCAAATGAGACATTAAAGTTTTGTATACATGAAGATTGTCATAAAATAGCTGTAAGTCACTTACCTTCTCTGAGCCTCAATTCTCTTACTCCTATTTGAGAATATTGCAATATGTACATCATTTCATAATAAATCACACCATTATATTCTATACCTTAAACTTATACAGAGATGCATGTCGGTTATATCACAATAAAACTGGGGGAGAGAATATTTTACTAGATGAGACATGATAGTAGTGAATTGAACAAGTTGATTTGTAGCCCTTACTAGCTCTCATTCAACTTAAAAACAATCACTAACTTTTCTCTTCGTAACACAAACGAAACAAAGCAAAACCTTGGCCCTCCCCCCCTAAAAAAGAAGAATATCACGTATTTGAAATATTTATGTGTCATGTATTTGAAAAGTTCTGGGACCAAGTATAGGTTCACATAAAGAGTAATAATTTGGGCCAGGAGGAATGATGGGATTTTCCTTCGGAAATGCTATAGATATTTTGTTTTTTCCAAATGCAGCAAGATTTAGACTACTTTTAGATAGATATAAATGCAATTTTCGCTACCATGTGTAACTAGAGACAGTAGATATCTTAAGTTCATTAAAATCTATGTGAATACTTTATAATATCTGAGCTCAGGAAAACAACTATAACTTGATAATTCAGTAAAACCTATTTAATATAGCATAATTTTTACTTTAAAATTTAAATAATAAGCAAAGTCAAAAAATCAACGATATTGAAGAGACCAAGCAGATAGAATCTATAAAGTAGTTACAAAATATTAAATTTATATTATTTATAACCTATAGCTCTGGCTCTCTTTCTATTCTATGTTAGTATTTCTTTTTTTTTTTTTAAATTAATTAATGAATTTATTTTTTATGGTGACATTGGTTAACTAAATCCAATAAATTTCAGCTGTACACTTTAACAGTAAGGCATATATATGGTTACACTGTGTGTTCACTTCCCACAGTTAGATTTCTTTCTGTCACCACATATTTGACCCCCTTTACACTGTCTACCTCACCCCTCCTCTCATACCCCCTACCCTCTGGTAACCATTAGTCTATTGTCCCTGTCCATGAGTCTCTGTCTGTTTGTTCTGTTCCTTTGTTGCTTTTAGGTTTATATCCCACATATAAGTGATATCATGTGATTTTCAACTTTTTCTGTCTGGCTTATTTCACTTATGATTATCTCGAGGTCTATCCAGGTTGTTGCAAATGGCAGTATTTCATCTCTTCTTATGTCTGAGTAATATTCCATTGTATATATATGTACAATAGCTCCTTTAGCCAATCATCTATCATAGGACACTTCAGTTGCTTCCATGTCCTGGCCACAGTGAATAATGCTGCTATGAACATCGGTGTGCAAATATCATTTTGGATATGAGTTTTCAAGTCTTTGGGGTAAATAACCAGTAGAGGGATTGATGGATTATATGATAAATCAATTCTTTGTTTTTTGAGGAACCTCCATACTGTTTTCCATAGTGGCTGTACCAATTTGCAGTCCCATCAGCGGTGTATGAGCATTCCATTTTCTCCGCATCCTCTCCAACATTTGTTATTACTTGTCCTGTTGAGTATAGCTATTCTAACAGGTGTGAGATGGTATCTCATTGTAGTTATGATTTGTATTTCCCTAATAGCTAGCGATGTTGAGCATCCTTTCAAATATTTGTTGGCCATTTGTATGTCCTCTCGAGAGAAGTGTCTGTTCTTGTCCTCTGCCCATTTTTTTATTCAGTCGTTTATTTTTCTTTTTGTTGTTGTTATTGAGTTGTATGAGTTCTTTGTATATTTTGGATATTAGGCCCTTATTGGAGGCATTGCTTGCAAATATATTTTCCCATTCGTATGGTTGTCTCTTTACCTTGTGGTACATCAATATTTCTATGTAATTATAAAACGATTACATGAAACACTCAGTTATGGGAAATCACTGGAGTCTGAGTTATGTTTCTAATCAAGATGAAAAGCATTATGGAGGCATCATTTCATATATTTGAAATTGTGGCAAAATATAAAACTGGCTCGAATTCTAGTTTTCCAAAATCTTCAACATTAATATAATAATTTGACAAAACTTTACAATATTTCAATCTAAAAATGCCTGTGAAATGAAACTTAAACATTTAAATATTCAGTACTAGCCTTTGTGTTGAAATTCTAACGTGGACAATCTCTAAGATGGTCCTAAACAATACCCATCTCTTGATTTTCAAGTCCTTGTAAATCTTCTCCACCTTGAGTGTGGGCTAATATTAAGGATTCACTTTAATGACTTCTAATAAATACAGCCAAGTCATTAGATGTTATTTCTGAGATTAAGTTAGAAAACCTCTGCCTTCTGTCTTGCTCTCCTTTCTCTTACATTCTCCCTCTGATGGAACCCAATTGACCTGTTGTGAGTTGTTCTATGAAGAGGCACACATGGCAAGGAACTAATGATGTTGCTGGTCAGCACTCAAGTGATGACTAAGTTCTGCCAATAAGTCTACTTGGGAAGAAAGATTTAGATAAGACTTCATTCATCATGTTTGCAGCCTTATGAGAGACCTTGAGACAGAGCTAACCCATGCCCAGATAACTGACCCAGAGAAATTGTGAGATAATACATATTTGTTGTTTTAAGCTGCTAATTTATGAGGTAACTTATTACGTAGCAATAGATAACTGGTGTAAATCTTAATAGAAGTAATATTTACATATCTGCTTTTAATCCATCAATTCAAGATAATTAACTGTGTGATATTTCAGATAGTTTACTGATTCACTTGTATTTTTTCTATGGCACATAATTCATGATCGATAAATATTGATATTCATTAAAGCAAAAAAAATGTTATTTAGATGAGATGAGGAGGAACTAAGTTTTTCCTTCTAGTAGGCGACAATTATCCTGAAATATGATGTTCATATACGACATTTAAAGGGTTGAGACAGTTTTTATTTAAGAACTGATAGTAAAGTTTGAGAGTAGATTAGTAGAATTTTTTAAAGGAATCAGTGATATTATTAAAAAAAAATTGGCTAGGGTCGAATTTGTATTGCATTTAGGGTGTACATAATACGCTTGTAAGTAAAAATTTTGTTTTCTTTTTCTAGTAGATTTTAGGATTATGTGGTTTATTCATTGTACATGCAGAGAGAGATAAAGGAGAGAGAGAGAAGGAAAGAGAGGGAGAGAGATGCTTGAGCGCACAGACACACACACACACACACACACACACAGAGTAAAATCAGATGTGCTTTTCAAAATAAAGTATTAAATTACTACAGAATAATATTACCAAGTGCGTGCAGTGCCATATTTATTTTCTTTGTAATCTATGTTATCAAAAGTCAACTAATCATATGACTGTAATGAGACATAAATACAAACCACACAAACTACTTAGACAAATTGGTTTTTCTTTGACATGCCTTAAGCTCAATGAAGATTTTTTTTCATGACCTATAGTTCTTCCCTCTGTGAGTTTATTCACATTTAAATTTTCACATTTATGTTTTAACTATCTGCTTTGTGCCATAAGTTTTCTTTTGTAACTCTATGTGTGCAAAATAAATCTTTTTAACTTACAGTTTTGGTTTATTTAATGAGTTCAAGTCACAGTTATCTATGTTTACATTTTTAATTTTTTTATTTTTTAGTTTTATATAATTAAATAATCAATAAAATCAATTTATAATATTGTGTGAAAAAATGAGTAAATTGTGTAAATGTCACCAGAATACCAATATACGATAATTAATTCTTATGCATACATTTCTATTATGTTTTTAAAATATCTTTATATTTTAGAAAAGAAGAGGCACTTTTTATGATGAATTTCATCAGTACTAGTTAAATTCATACTTATAGATTTATAATAGACATATCAACTACTTATCAGCATTTCACTTTTAGTTCTACAAATGAAGATGTGAGCGCGATTCAGTGTGTCTTATGACTAATCACATTTTTTAATAGAAAAGCATATAAGGGATGAAGAAAATAACACTTGCCAAGAATTTATATATTTTTTAGCTTTATTGATATATAATTGACACATAATATTGTGTAAGTTTAAGGTGGACAACATATTGATTTGATACATGTATATATTGTAAAATAATTACCACCATAGTATTAGCTAACGCCTCCATTGTGTCACATAATTGCTACAGTTCACCCTTGAACAATGAGAGAGTTAAGGGGGCTGACCCCCCAATGCAATCAAAAATCTATGTATAATCTTTGACTATTCAAAATTTTAACTATAGTTGTCCATAGGTATTGTAGGGGATTGGTTCCAGTACTCCCACAGATACCTAAAACTGTGAAAATAGTATAGAACAATACATACAGTTAGCCTTCCATATCCATGGATTCCCAATCGCAAATTGAAAATATTGTTTTTAGTCAGTGATTGATTGAATTTGCTGTTGTGAAACCTAAAAATATGGAGGGTTAACTGTATATATACTTTTTTAATTTGTATTTTTAAATATGTATTTACTTTTTAAAAAGAATGTGTAAATGGACTTTTGCAGTTCGAATCCATGTCATTCAAGGGTCAACAGTATTTCTTTTTTGTGGTGAGAATATTTCATATTACTCTCTTAGCAGTGCTCAAGTATATAATATCATATTGTTAACTATAATCACTATACTGTACTTTGATCCTTAGACCTTATAAGTGGAAATTTGTACTCTTTGACCAACATCTCTCCATTTTTCCCACCCCCTCAGCCCCTGGCAACCATCATTCTACTCTCTGTTTCTACCAGTTCAGATTTTTTAAATTCTACATATAAGTGGTACCATATAGTATTTGTCTTTCTCTGTCTGACTTATTTCACTAAGCATAATGCCCTTAAGGTCTATCTATGTTGTTGCAAACAGCAAGATATTCTTTTATTCTTATAACTGAATAACATCCCTGTGTGTGTGTGTGTGTGTGTGTGTGTGTGTGTGATCACGTCTTTTTTATCCATTTATCCATTGACAGACACTTAGGTCATTGGTCATTCTCATATCTTGCCTATTGTGGATAATGTTGCAATGAACATGGGAGTGCAACATATCTCTTTGAGATCCTATTTTCCTTTCCCGTGGCTATACATTGAGAAATGGGATTACTGAATCATATGATAGTTCTATGTTTAATTCTGAAGAACATCTATATATAATATATATATTCACGTAATATAAAATTATCTTTGAAAAAATATCATGGGACATTTACTACATATCAGAGTGTTCAAAGTACTTTACATGATTACCTCATTTAATTCTCACACTAACTCTATGATATACATGCAAATAGCATGCACAATTTGCAAATAAAGATAAATATAGAAAGTTTGAACAACTTGCCAAAGGTTGCCCAGTTATTATGTGGCAGAAACAAACTTTGAACCTGGAAGTTTGACTTCATAATCCATGACTTTCATCATTATATTTCTCATTCTTAAGGCTACTGATTTCAAGTCAATGCATATTATATTCTGAATAAGTTTAGGAATCAAATAAGCCAACATTTTCATTTGTTTAATTTTTTTATTATGTCAACTTAAGTGCTTTTGTTAGACCTCAGCAACTGAGAATTGCTCTATATTTTCTGATTTATGAGCTTAGATTACCATATTTTCATGATTATATTCTTTTGTTCAAATTCATGGTACCTTGAAATAACAATAATTTTAAAAAATTACAAATTTATTTTACAAACATAATTTAAAAATTGGGCTAAACTTATCCTCTGTTTAAATCCCCCTGGGCCCCTGATTAAAACAGTAGAATTTAGAATTTGAGACTTTTCTCCTAAGTGTCAGAAAACAATTAGTCCTAATTTGAATCAGTAACAGTGACTGCACATGGCATATAGCACTTAATATTCATTCTTGATAAATATAACTTCCTACTTGTTATTTATGACATTTTTAAAATGTTACTTGTAAACATGTTTATGCCTAGTGACTACAGGTTTGAATAATTTTCTTTTAAGTATGTAAAACTGAGATTTTTGTCTTTTAAGTATTAGTACTAAATTAAAAGGAAATGATATTTAGATGGCTAAGAAGGAAATGTTTTCAGTGAGATCTGGGTCAGATTCTTCTTAGACTTGACTATTTCACACAGAATGCAGCTGCTGGTGAATGACTAATGTGAACATGTGGCATTTAATTTCATGAAAACTTCAATAGTCTGAGTGAAATGTGGCTATGAGTAATATAATGAAATATAAGTGGAATGCCATGACAGTAATGCTCCTCTGGGATTCAGACACCAACAGTGGAAGGAGCTGTTCCGAGAACATCTGTTTTGTTGGCAAAATTCAAAGACAGCTGCTTTGGTTACTTTATAATTCTCATGAGATTTTTGTCTGATTCCAGAAATGATGTCTGCCCTCTATTGCTAGACCCAAGTCATTTGCATTTTCCCTACCTGTGATATTGTTACTTATTTAGTTGCTTTTGGTGGGAAAAAAAAAATACTTCCTGAGAAAAGCTCAATGAAAAGCTTTAGCAGGCCCTTATTATTTAAGCCCAGCTTTGTATTTATCCTTTTTCCAAAACTCATTCTTATTTGTATTCTAAATATGATGGAGGACAACAGTTGCAAGCTCATAATATCACTGTTCTTATCATGCCATGGTCTCTTGCAAATGCTGTGCTTTTGTGAGGTGACCTATTATATCTCTCTGTGCTGTCCAATTATTTTCTTGTAAAGGACTGATAAGGTAAATATGTGCCTGCTATTTTTCTTTCCAAGAGCAATTGCTCTTTTTTTTAACAAATAATTTGAAACTTAGGACATTCTTATCATACTGAAATGGAAGACTTCCTAAATATGTTAACCTGTAAAAGTGAGATTGTGAAAGTCCATGTACATGCACCTTACATATTTATACAATAAAGTATATGAAAACCATGTACTCAGGAAATCTGGCTGGAATTGCTATTTTGTCATTTTTAGTTGATGATCTTGGGCAATATACATAAGATTTCTGAGTCTCAATTTATTCATCTGCAAATATTTAGATAAGATAACACATGTTAGAAAATACGGTATATAGATACATACAAAAATTTCTACAAAGAGAAAATACGTGTATTAATCTGGTGATATTTGCTATATCCTGGAAGGCAGGACACTAAGGAAAGTACCACAAACTACTAGGTGATGGATATCTCGTTTAAACAGCATATTTCATTCTAGTTATCTGAAAGAGTGACCTGTAGAAAAATTATCTCTTGAATATATTTTGTTTGGGATTCAAAAAATTTATATGACAAAAGAGAAAAATACAGATTATAGTTTATAAATAAAAGTCAATAAAACTAAAAGACAGACATTATCCAAGAGAGGAAACAAAAAAGTTATTTAGTTATGGAAATTGAATGAACAACATGGGTATGGAAGTTAAGTGGAAATTATGCAGCCAAAATTTAAAAGAAATATGCAAGATATGTTTGAAAATATAGGTATGATCAGTGAACTCATTGTATTCTATAAACTAAAGCATGATAAATAAAAAAGAAGCTTCTAAAGCTAGTTTATTTCCAAAGAATGTAAAAGATGGTCTTTGATGGATTATGTGAAATGACATCATAAATGCATAAAATATTCAGAGTATCACATCCCTGCAATTAGCTATTGTGTCGAATATTTCTCATTTGCCCTTCCTAATCTATTTTCTACCTTTCTCCTTTCTACTCTGTCCCCTAGGAACACCAGCCTTCATGGACTATGTAATTAGAGCTCTCTTGCTCACTTCTAGTTTAGTTTAGCAGTAGAGGTTGGCAGGTTATCAGAAGATGGGAAGACGGTGAGGTCAGAACATGTCATTTGCCCTGCTACTTCTCTGCTATGCTGTGGGATGGTAGTGCTTCTTTCCCTTGATTCCAGCCCTCAGTTTCTGTTGAGCTACACTATTTTGAGCACCTATAAAATGGGAGAGATTTTTTTTTAAATATAATTATTGATATTATCGCAAGTGTGCTAGATTGTCAGTATTTATAAACCTAGAAACAAATAATTTTTTAACAGCTAAAAAAAAGTAAATAATAAATTAGAGAATATTAAGCAGTAGAATGCTATAGTTAGATTTTTATTTTAGCAAAATATTAGATGGAGACCATTATCATAGAGTAGAAAGACCACATCTTTTGGATTTAACACACCAATGTGTAAATTGTTGCTACGTTATTTACTTCTTGTGCAACGTTTATATCTATTAATCTCAGTTTTACAATCTATAAGATAAAGTTAATAATATTAAATACTCATGTTTGCTGTGTAGAGATCATCTGAATAGGATTTAAGAATGTAAGGCAGATGGTTGGGAAGGACTATTCTGGTTCATTGTAGGAATCCCCTATACTTGAAACACTTACGGCTCATTTTACTTAAAATAATTTTGCAGGAACTTACTTAAAATTCATGAGTTTTTCATATTTCTCTTTTTATTTTCCTCTATTTTTCTCTTGCAAATATTATTTCTTTAATCTTGTGTTAGATATTTATTTGATTTCTTTTTGCCCTTTAAAATTATGTAAAACAGTCATCAATTTCCACTAAGTAAAACTTTGTCCATATAGAATTGCTTTGATATATACAACTAAAACTTTAATTAATTTACTCCAGGATATTCTTCTCTTCAAAAGTTGTTTTGTGGAAGACAGATATTTTTGAGATTAGTTTTTTCTCATTTTAAATTATCTTTATAGATTAATTAAATACAATTATGTGATTATATTCTAGCACAGCAATCATAACTTTTAAATTTTGAATTATAATTTATGAACAAAAAACAATATGAAATAAAATTTCACACCTCGTTCACGAAACAAAGTAGGGCTAAATCCTATCTGAATCTCGAATATCTAGAAATTGAGCTATAACCCTATCTTTCCAGAAATCTAAACTTCAGGATCCAATTATTAATTTTTGTTCTTGATGTTCATAAAGGCAAATAATATGGCTATGAATAATAGTAAAGCAGAAGTTTTGAAAGGATATTCAGCTGAGTGAGAATAGTGCTGGAAGAAAATATTATGTGATCACTATTTTATTTTCGAAATGGGCTCCTCTTCCTATGCTCCTCACTCAGTGTTTTTCTATAGATCTCCTTCTTTTATTTTTCTTTCCTTTCCTCTCCCTTTCTTTTCCTTTCAATTTTACTCTTCACATTTAACTTGATCTCATCAATTTTCATGACCTCAATTGGCCATATACAGAATATATAGCTAAATAGAGATGATAGAGATAGAGATAGAGATCCATCCAGCTCTATTGGTGAACCTATGTAAATCTGTTTAATCAGCATCTCCACTTAAAGTTCCTCAGGGACCTCGAAAACACAGCATGTGTCAAACTGAAATCCCTCTACCTGAATTTATCATATTGTGAATGGTACTACTTTCTCTCCATCACCAAATCAAAAATCCAATCTTCTTCCTTGTTTTCTCCCTCCTTCTTATCTTTCCCATTACCAGTAAAGCATTCCAACTCTTTCATCCTCTGAATCCTACTGTCCAAATATATCATTGCACATGTCTACTCTCCTTTATTTCCTTTATCTCACCTAACATTCCCATTGTCATGATTTAGATCATCACCACTTCTTTCTTGAATCAATGCGTTAGATTTTTAATGAGTCTCCCTACTCTGAGTTGTATCCACATATTCTACACACAGAGGTCTATTTTTAGCTTATTTTTTAATTGTTTGTTTTGAAGTTAAAATAAAGCCATTGTTGGAATTTAATATCTTCCGTTATCATACTCTGACATTTGTATAGAGACAAAGTTGGTCAAAACTCACACCTTATTGGAACTGGTTTCCAATAATTCTCATCATAAAGGATACCACAAAGCCTCTTGAGAGGCTGTTGCAAGGTGTGGTAGGGTAGTAGCATAAGAATCTGAGTTTTTGAGGTACCCAGTTTTTTATCCCTGAATCAACCAAGATAGCTCTACATTTATCTGTATCATGTATCATAATTTACACTATTTTTCAAGAAAAAAAACTAATAATGTTTGGAAACCATTATATCATTTTTCCAAATAAAGATTCTTCTTTCTTGATGATGCAATACAAATATACTTATTACAAAATATCTTAATGAATTTATAAAACATGCCTAATCTCCCAGAGTCTAAAATTCTTCTGGAAAATATATTCTTTCTTAGAGGAATGTAGTTTATTTATTTACTTGTTTGGAGTCATTTCTTTCTGTCTTGTGATGTGCAGGTTTAGCAGACCCAGAAACAAGTCAGCTTCTCAATCAAATTAAGCAATTAAAAATAATATAACTTACTAAATGTATTCTTAATAGATAACACAAAGAGAAAATTTTCTCCACAAGTATACAGTCAAAATAGGAGCCACTGATTTTGTAGCTAACATATTATGGTAGTCCAAGTGAATTAATTTTGTATGCTTTCTTCCTTTCTACAAAATCAGACATTTTTTTTTGTTTGTTTTGTGTGTTCGTATGCTGGTAGTTTCATTATAGTTTCAAATTAGATTATACTAAGTTGGGTGAGGTTTTAGAATCTTTCATATACTATTAGTTCAGTTTTGTTTCTTTTCGTTTGTTTTTTGTTTTTGTTTTTGTTTTTACTGAAAAGCCTTGATTCTCAATTGGTCTCCCTGTTTCATGTTCCAAAAGCAGAAAACAAATACTTGCAACATTGTCTCCCAGAAATGGTGACTTGTCTTTTAACTGTGTGTGTGTGTTTTTTTTTAAATAAATGTATTTATTTAAATTAGTTTGAAGTATACAGTACATTGGTTAGATTTCTATATTGTTCATAAAATGATTCCTCCAATTGCTCCCTCCTTCCCCTGGCCCTCCAACTAGCCATCACATTAATGCTAACTGCATTCCCTGTGCCATGCACCCCATCCATATGCCCAATTCTCAACTGTACTTCTTTAATCCTTCACCCCATTCTCCTAGCCCCCCAACCTCCCTCCCTTCTGTCTGTCACTAAATTGTTCACTATTTTTGTGAGTCTGTTTTTGATTAGTTTGTTCTTTTTGTTCCTTAGATTCCACATATACATGAAATCATATGGTATTTATTTTCTCTGTCTGACTTATTTCACTAAGCACAATAACCTCCATGTTGTTGCAAATGGTAGGATTTCATTTTTTTAATGGCTGAGTAATATTCCATTGTATATAGGAACCATAATTTTTTTATCAACAGATGATGGGCATTTAGGTTGCTTCCATATCTTGACTATTGTAAATTGTGTTGCCATGAGTACTGGACTGCATAGGTCTTTATGAATTATTGTTTTGGTTTTCTTTAGATAAATACCCAGAAGTACAATTTCTGGGTCAAAAGGTATATCCATTTTTAATTGTTTGAGAAACCTTCATACTGTTTTCCATAGCAGCTGTACCAATTTGCAATCCCAACAACAACATATGAGGGTTCCAATGCTGAATCCAGAGTAGCCAACTGCACTACCACTTCAGGAATTCACAGCTAAAGCAATTAAGGATAGAACTCAAGATTAAATCTATGTGCCACCTTAGCTCAACTTTTAAATTTTGACTATTTACCACATTGCTTGGACTACATTGTTTCTGAGTCGCTCTCTGCTAATATTAACTGGATTTAAGAAGAATTTTCTCATTTGTAACATCTTCATGTCTACCCTGACCTACAATCTCTCCATCTTTTACTAGGACAGGAAAGTTGAAGAAAAGAAAGATTCTCAAAGATATTTATCTTCTGTGTCCTGTGTTCTGAGATATGTTTATTTCTTTCTTTCAATCAACAGCAGAGTGAATGTATCTTGTTACTATGGCAACTGTCCACTTTCAGTTATTTCTACTGTCTCTGATTTTCATGAGGGACTCTATTTTAGTAATTCTTTACTAAATTAAGCTTGCTATATTTAGCATATACCCAACCCAGGTCTTCTTATTTCTTAGATCTGCTTACTTTCTGTTTTTAAGCAATTCTAAATACAAACTTATCAAAGTAACTCAAGAAGACTTTAAACAAACTATAGAATTTTGTCAAATAGCCAAAAATAATTGATAATTAAATTTAAAAAGCTTTATACAACCAAAGTTTTATTGGAAAAGAAGATAATCAAAATGTGCTTTATTTAGTTTCAGTAAGAAATTGTACCAATTTCTACCCCAATTTTAGGGTAACATCGGCTACTCCTCTACAAGATTTATTGGATACTTACTGATTGGTTAATGGCTGAAATCTTCAGATGGTTTTCAGAGCATAAATTTATGAATCGTCACGGGAAGCATAAACAGAAGTTAGCCAACAAAAAATTAGTGAATAATAAATTATGTCCAATATAAATATATATATTTAAAAACAAACAAATCACGTATGTGCCTGTTACTTGAAAGACCAATAAAAAAGCAAAAGATAATAATCAATAGATTATATTACATTTAAGCTTTATAAAATTAAATTCTCTTTTTCTAATCTCAGGATTGATAGATATGAAATTATCAACAGTCTCTCTTTTTTTGTTCCTATTAATGATACTGATTTTTATAGCATGACTTTGTTATTTGATTGGGATTCAAAATTTCAAATTCTATTTGAATGCTTTTTTTTTTTTAATTCAACAAATGTGTATTTTTATTAGCAAGGCAGGGAATAGATTGCAGCTGAATCATCCAAGTTCTAGGTCAGATCCTTTATTTAAAAGTTTAATATTTTGTTTATTATTAATTTTTTGTATTAAATTTGATTTTTTAAAAATATTGCATTAGAGTATTTATCTTGAGTACTTATTTGCTATGCCCTAAATTCTGCACCTGAAGTAAGTGCCTATCCGAACTACAGTCTTATTTATTACCAAGATCCCTTGAGAGATTTGACATAGTCACTCATAATATTTAAATTTTTGTTGCTAAAAATGCTAAATAAAATATTTATGATTTCATGAAAATATGGTCTTTTTAAATAGCATTTTATTCCATAGTGAAGAATATCAAATTGTTCATAATCACATGTTGTTGTGGCTTTTCTTCCCATGACTTCTAAGAAATGTGAAGTCAGAGTAAGAAAATAAGAAAATAAATTCTTTTATGTGAGCATTCTAAATATAAAAATTGAAATTATTTTTACCTGACATATTTTCTTAAATATAAAACCCATTTACTTATATAAAAGATGTATGTAGAATGGACTTTTCGAAATGAATGAAAGTCTAGAGATCAAGTCAGTTTTATAGTACGTGGCAGATATTTGCAGAAGAAATACAACTTTAAAGGCATTTATTCTAACTAAACTATAATAGTTTCTGGTGTTCTTGTCCTCATTTTTGAAAGGAGATTTGCACATTTAGTTTCATATTTGACTAGCCTTCCCAAAAATGAGGTAATACAAATAAGGTACTAAGGTTTTAAAATATGGTAAATTATATGTTAGATGTGTCTATGCTGATGGAGTGACAGATGGAGAAAGAAAAAAAATCAAAACATTCTCCTGTAAATGAATATTTCTCTTAGATTTGAAGCTTTATATTTGTGGTTAAAAATAATTATGAAAGACTATAATGCTCCTGTTGGATTTTATGTCTAAATATAATGTGATTTAATTGTATTAATATCTTATACATTGCTTGGTCTCACTGAGTAATTCCTATGTTCATTGGTATATATGTAGCATTTTTTAATTCTTAGATGTCTGAATTAAAATATTTTACATTTATATCTATAAATATGCCATGGGCAAAGTCAATGAGAAATTTTATTAAATAAAAGATTATTGAATTCTGTTTCTCTGAAGCAGTGTTTGAGATTTTTGAATTAATAATAGGAAATCACATAAGTGAGCTATGTAAGTGAAAGCAAGTCTCTTTAACATCTGGCTCTTATGTTCTTCTATGAAATTACGTGCTTCTTTGTTTTTCTTCAATGTTAATGTGAATAGAAGGAATTAACACAGTATGAATGTACTTCACAGCATGGTGTGTTATAGGAAATAATGTCAAATATACAAGTAGAATTAGTAATTAAAATTAGACATATACTGATTATCACAGTTTGACTAAATATATCTAAATTTTTACTGATAGGCATCATTGAAGATAGCACCGAGAATAAGAGAAAAATATTTCATGATTCAAGACAAATAGTCTTTGCTTAGGACCTCAAGAACATCTGAAAGACAGGTGTGTGTGTGTGTGTGTGTGTGTGTGTGTGTGTGTGTGTGTGTCTTGGTTCTCATAGAGCACAATGGTGAAAGTAATTACCTGATTATGCTAATTTATGATGCCTCAAGGACAAATCCTTTACACAAAATAGTCTTGCATTCAGAAAACTTGTTTACTATATGTTCATTTACTAGCTAAGTAGCAGTTGCTACCACACCAACTCCTGGCATTTACAAGTCTAATTGGTGCCTCAGCAAAACTATCAATCATTGTAGGATTAGTGATTTAGGAGTTACTCAGAATAGTCAAATCAATTTACTATTAAATACCCGATTAATTCAAGTGTCTTCTATCATTATCTTTTTGACACTGCCTTTAAAAATAAACAAAGTAGATATCATGTGATATATATTTATGTATATATATACACACACACACATATGTATATGTGAGAGAGAATAGTAAAAAATAAAATTAAATAATTATTATAATCATCATTCTCCAAGGGATATATTCAACCAACTCTTCAGACTCACTTTGTATAAATCACAAAAATCCTTCAATGCACCAATAAATATTTGTTGATTATCTATGTTGTGGGACTCAAAAAAATTTAGAATTTTATTTCTTTCAGGTATTTTTATTCAATAAATATTAATTGAGAGCTTCTTTTGAGGCCTTATGAGAATATATATAGAGAAACCCTGAAAAAATATCTGAGAATATGTGAAAGTCAAACTGGCTGGAGGATTTATTTATTTTGAAATGTCCATTATTTATTTGATATACCCATATACACGCATAGAAAGACACACAGACAAATCCCTCCATAGACACACATAAATATCGACACTTTGTATTTTTTATATCACTTGAATTAAAAAAATAATTCCATTTCTGTGTCATAAATCTGACCTTGCAATGTCATCTTGCTCTTTCAGTGGAGTATTTATGTTTTCTATTTCAAAAGAAGGGTGAGAATTTCTAGCTGTAGATTGAACTTTTCAATGAGAATGCGTCCTAATCTTGAGCACAACTGAGAGAGAAGAGTTAACAGAGAGAAGTGCATAAAAAGGAAAGAAAACAACAGAAAAAACAATCCTTTCTATATGCCACAGTAGTGCTGCTAAAATAACTTTTTTGTAGCAGTAACAGGTTTAAAATGCAATAGAAATAAAATCTAATGTATAACATTTAGCAATATAGAACTATCTAATAAGAAAACAAAAAGTGCTAACATGATGTAAACTATAAAAGTTCATGAAAAATACAGAAAAATGCCATGATAAGCAACAAAGCAAATACATTAAGCTTAAAATATAAATTTGTAAGTTTACTTCAATCTCAATAGCAAAGATATTTTTATTTATTTTTTCCAAAATTAATGTGGTGGAATACATATGTGAGAAAAACCTCAGAATTAGTGGTTATTAAAAATGACCTTTAAATATTATAATGCATTCTACTTTTAAATGTTCCTTTAAATATTATAGTACATTCTACATTAATGATAATCAAAATACAATTATTCTACTATCAAGATATATGATCAGATTAATAAGTTAACATAAAGTCTAGAAAAGAGAACAAGTGTATGTAGAAATATAATAAGTAAGGCATCTTCTTAAAATATATAATATTTACATTATAAATTAATATTAAAAATACATCCTTGAATTATTTTAGGGACTACTAAAATCATGCCTGATGGATTTAAATATGAATAGAAAAAATATTTAAAAGTATAAACATGTAGTTGAAAAATATATAGTACTAGTGAAAAGAGGGACACAAGAATTAGAAAGAATAAATGAAAAACATTTTGTACAGAAAAATTTAAATACCACTAAAATTAAACAAGATAAATAAAATTTAGATGCCTAACAATAATTTGGAAAAAAAGATTTTTAAATTATGACCTAAATAAAGAATTAATATTTATGGTATATAAGTAACTCTTAGAAATTAATACAAAATAGAAACAGGCATTTTACAAAAGGAGAATAATAAAATACTCGATAAGAATTTCACCTTGATTCAAATAAATGTATAGTTAAAATAATGACAGAACATTTTTTTCCATTATGGTAATTATGGTAAAGACTTAAAGAGGATGAAAATAGGCTGTTAAGGTGGGGAAATTGAAACATAATAATAACTGAAAATATAAATTGTGGGAGCTAGTCTAGTCATAAATGTCAATATATTTAAAATGTATATATATTTTTATTTAATTATTGCTGTTCTAGAAATATGTTCTAATAGAAATACTGTTCACATATAAAGGTAAAATAAGCTTAACCAAATTGTATTTTAGTATTAATGTATAAGAATAAATGTAAAGATTTAGCAGTAAAATCGGCAAAGTCAATTATATATTATATAAAGGAATAATATGAAAATTTAAAAAGCTGGGCTGCTGTTATAAGAGAATAGAAGAGAGTACAGAGTGAGCAGACATAAATAATAAATATTCTTTGCAATTAAGAGAATAATAATGTAAAACAAAACAGGGATAGACATTTTTTATTCTGAAAATATATTTCTGTTATCATCTACATCATGTGTATTATGAATGGCCTGTATGGCTGAAGACATAGATTGCATCAAAAGTGTGCATTTACAAATCCACCATAAAGAACGAGTGATCATGGACAATAGTTATTGTTATAGTGAAACAGAAAGAAAATAAAAGGAAGTCATATATAAAATTCAAAACTTGAATGGCTAGATACTTTATAGAAATCTAAATTTTACTTTACTGAAAAATATTTATCAGTATGGTTACAACAAACTTCTGGTTCCTACCTTTACTAGAATTTGTTCAGATTTTGTTTTAATTTCCCACAACAGTTGACAGAGCTGAGCACATCTTATATCATAATATGCCTCCACCCTTCCAACATCCTGGGCTCTTTAATGCCTTTCTATTAAATATTTTCCCCTATCTCCTTTATCACATATTAGTCTCCTTTGTCCCTATTTTTTATCCAAAAATTTTAATAATTGATATTCCATAACATTTCAACAGAAAACTTTCTATTTTCACCCAATACACCCATATTTTGCAACTGTCTACTCCCATATCTTTCTAACCATCTTTGCACCACTAATCATTAAATTTATTTCTTTGTTCTAGACTTTCTGGTAAGAATTAGTTACATATTTCTAACTACTAATTTTTAATACCCAGCTGAAATACTCTGAGAGCCTGATTCCTAAATTCCATGTCTTTTTCTCTTAGTTGTTCTTTCTTCTGATACCCTATAATGCTCTGAATATATTTAACAGTCTCATATGATTTGAAAATGACTTATTTACACGTGTATCTTCAAATGTTACACAATTTTTTTTGTAGAAAATGCTTACTTTTTTGTCCTATACACAAGGACTGAATCACATGAGGTCCTTAATCAGTGATTTAAAACAAAAAAAGATCTTCCTTAGTGAAATAGTATCAGTGAGTGGCAATCATTCAGAGACAGCATGACTTCCTCAGTCTGTTCCTCTAGAAGAAAACCTAAAATAAAGTTTTACCTAGGAACCAAATTCTTTGACCTGCTAAAGGCAAAAATGAACCTCCTAATAAATTATGTGGTAAGAATTTTAAATTTCTATGAAAGAATTTATTGCCCAGAATATCTTGAAACAAATCATTGACAAATACAATAACAAAATAATTGTGGTATGAGAACAAAGAATATTTTCTTGCTAAAAAATTATTTTTTGTGTGTAAAACCTAGCTGAATTGAGTTGCTTTTTGAATACTTAACTCTAATGAAAAATGAATTTTGATTATTGGAGAGGAAGTATCATCTCAGTAATTACTTTCAAGATTTGTGATAACTATCATCAACCGGGGTCACAGAGTTCTGAGAAGATGGCAAGGAGAGAAAGAGAATTGCACAATGGATGCTCAAAATGAAGAACCCAACCTTTAAAAAACACTGCTGTAGTCTGCTCTATCATCTGCTCTATCATCTGCTCTATCATCTGTCTTTAAGAAGTCAAAGCAGGTGCTGTTAATCTGCCAGAACCCACTTTTCTTTCACTGACTCTTAATGGATGAGAAAATGAGGAGAGTAAAGACAGTTTCCATGGACCAAAGGCTGTGTAAAGTTAAGAAACAGAATGAAAACAAAGAAATACCAGTGCCTAAGACTCTGTTTTGCTAGTAACATGTGCCAGATGCAATGGTCCATTAGCTTCCAGATAAAACTATTCCAAAATGGAGATAAGTGTCATTTATAATGGGTAATTATATAATAAAATAAGTATCCAAGCAATAAAAGTAATCAGTTGGAGAATTACTTTCAGTACCTAATGAAGGGCAAGCAAAATAGGAAGTACATAAAACAGAAGGGAAAAGATCAGTACAAAATATTTCTTTGTCACTAATATGTTTGAACATTCTGATAAATTTTATTTATATATTCTTCTGTTACATAGATAAAATGAGAAATTAAAATATTAAGTGATCCTGTTACATTGTGGTTTTAATATTTAATCATCTGTAGAATTTTATAAGCAATCAAATAAGCAATTCATTAACATTTGAAGAAGTAAAGATCATAATCGGCATTCTAAAGAGTAGTTTTGTATGTTCCTAGATAAGATAACATCCTGCTGAGATAGTCAAATAAGAAGCAAAAATTTTGCTCACATAAAAAGGAAGAATTTGAACAATTTTTTAGCATGTAAAAGGAATTCAACAACAAGGTCAATATGGACTTGACTAAATCTTGTATCAAAACATCTTAGAGTTCTCTTGTACTTACAAATAATTACTTGGGAATCATTGAGGACATGGAGTAAGATTTCTATTAACCACACTAGCAGAATTTCATCAGGCAATTGGTCTACCAAATAAAATAAAATGTGCAAATATTTCAGAATGATTAATAGAGAAATCTATTCTAACACAATCAATGTTTCTGTATAATTTTTATTAATAAAGGAAATACAACTTCGGTAAAAACTCAAAATTTTCTACCAAATATCTCAGTGCTGGGCTCACTGAGATATTTCTGCAAATTCAGTCAATGTACATAATAATTTTTGGTTTCATAATTGGGAAGTTTCATGTGGAATGCATTACAAAATAGTCCATAAACTGAGTAATAATAATATGATAAATGTAAGATTTTCACGAGAAAAAAATTTCTAAAAAATAATATAGTTGAATCTATTTAGAAAGTTAAAAAAATCAAGGGAAGGGGGTTGGGAAGCTGGATGAAAAAGGCAAAGGGATGAAGTACAAATTAATAGCTATAAAACAGCCACAGGGATATAGAGCACAACATAAGAAATGTAGTTAATATTGTAATGGCTGTCTGTTTTATATACTTCTTATTGTGTGATGGGTGCTAGAGTAATCGGGGGAATCACTTTATAAATTATATGTGTTTAACCATTATACTGTATACCTGAAACTAATATAAAATAAATAAAAAATTAATTTAAAAAATTGTGACAGAACATTTAACTCTTCCATCTTAAAGAACTGCTCTGTAAATGAGATTAAGATTATCAAAACAATAGTTTCATGATAAGTGGGTGCATATACTATGCATTTATGCGACAAATTGATAACTTTTCACACTGTGCAAAGCACTCTTTTAAACAATGGAAACTGAAAGATAAATAAAATTTGATTCTCGTTCTCCAGAGTAAAAGCAGAGTTAAATCCATACATTTTCAAATAACTGTATTTAACTTGAAAATATGTGCATACAAATATGCACATATTTGTGAAGTGGCTAGATAGATGTGATAAACTCAGTTTGGGCCAATTTAGTTCTAAATACAGGGTCCCATCATGTACATTTATTATCAGTTTATTCTCATTTTGAATTTCTAGATGTAGTTAATTTTTTAGAATTCAGATCAATGAAGGGGAAGCATGAACACAGTAATTTCAAGTAATGGAAACTTTTTTCTATTTAGCTTTAGTGTGCATAATTTTATTCCAGCCCTACATGAAAATTTTTAAATTATATTTAGCTTAGACAATATTTAAATTATTTGATATTCACTGAAAACACATAAATCACTACTGGTAACCATGAAGCCTCCTGGAAGGAAGGAGAAGCTAATCGTTATTATTTTAGGGTACTCTACATATTGATTTTTAAGGAAGAAAACAGAGCATTCTCTTTTATCACTAATATCAGCAAAAATTCTATTTGTGTGCCAGTTGTGAAAACAGTGATCACATCAACAGTATTTTTTTAGATTACAAAATTTAAAAAGCAGAGTCCTATAGTACTGACTTTTGTACATGACCAACCTAAACTACTGGCAGCAGGTAACTTAATAAATTATGCTATATCAATAACACAGACTAGTATGAACTTCCTAAAACTATGAGATGAAGATGATTTATGTGCATGCATAATGACAAACACCTGTTAAATACCATTAAGTATAAATTGAATAATAAAATATAATATTGAAATATGGCTGTAACTATATAAATATCATTGTTGTACAAATGGACAAAAATGTAAAGGAACCTAATAAAACAAAACTAAACTGTAGAAGTATTCGTTGACATGTTAACTTTTCATTAAATGTTTACATTCCTTTGCATATTATACTGCCTAAGATGAGCCTCATGAGAAAGAGATATACGGGTATAATGAATTGAAGATTTTATATTTAGAAATATGACTTTATTAAGTAGTTCTTTTATGTTCATAATAATGCTTTATATCTTAAATCTTTAAATCAATAAACATTAATCCAGATATTAATAGACTAATAGATGTGTCTTATATACCAAACCTTTATGTTATATAAATACATATATATGTCAGAGAAAGTAATAATACTTGACTAGTGCAAGTTCATAGTGCAAATTTGATCAAATAAAATGTGATGAACACAAAACTTATTTTTTGACTATTCTTGTGTTTGATAGCATATTTGGGGGAAAAAAGATCTTTGGTGAAACAATCTCTTGGATATTTCTGAGTCAGAAGGAAGGGAGATATTTTTTAGTTATGATTGCAATGTATAACTAAAGATTCATTCATTCATTCATTCATTCATTCATTCCTTTCATTATTCCATCCATTTATCCATTCATTATTTGAACCTTCATTTATTCAACAGGTATAGTTGAACTAAAAGCTAGTGAGTGAGAATTATATCCAAGTGTAAGTAGAATTGGTGGTATAGTGATGAGCATAGTTGCCTTCCAAATGTAAGCAGATTTTCATATGAACAAAATTACTAGAGTATATTTATCTATATAACCACTGAGATACAAAAAATGTCCACATAAATACATTATATCCTAAATAACATTATATTTGAAATTATTCAGAACTCTTTACTTAAAAGTACCCTGAGGAAAAGTATATTTTGTAATGTAAATAAGAACTTCTTAAATAATCAACAGAATATTTAATGTGGTACTTTTAAACATAGGATTTTTTTTTTTTTTTTGTAAAAAAAATGCCAGGAAAAAGAGGCAGCACTTATCTTTAGGAATGCTCTGCCTTAAGAGGGTATATTATCACAAACTTAGTGGTTTAAACAACAGTTTATTACAGCTCTGAAGGTCAGAAGTCTGATAGGGATTTCACTGGACTAAAACTAGTGTCAGAGGGCTGCATCATTTCTGAAGACACTGAGACTCCATTTCCTTGCCTTTTCCAGATTCTAGAAGCCTCTCACATTCCTTGGCTTGAAGGCCCTTTTCCATCTTGAAAGCCAGCACTGTTGTATTTCTCTATCTTTCTTCTATCTCACGTCTCTGGCCTGAAAAGTCCTCTGCATTTAACAATTCATGTAATTAAATTGTATTCACATAGATAACTCAGGATATTCTCTCCATTTCAAGATCAGTAAATTTAATCTTCAAAATCCCTTTATCATGTAAAATAACATATTTGCAGATTGTGAGGATTAGGGTATGGCTGTCTGAGCACACAAAACAGAAGAATTGACACAGTGACTCACTCTTTGTTGAAATAGGCATGTTCATCTTGATCTGAAAATGCACCCAACCACCAGAAGAGCCAGAGTAGGCACAGAAGTGTCCTTTGTGCTCCCAAGAATGGGTAATGGAGTTTCATGTATTTTAATAACTGTCTGCTTTTGCATAAGCCTTCAGTTATAGTAGCCATTAATTCTTGTTCTTAAAAAGATCTGCCATCTCATGAATGTGGTTTTGAATGTAAATTAATTTTATCTATAAAAGTTAACATTCTGTTAATGATGTCTGTCTGAAGGAGAAAAAAGATGTCTTGTCTAGATCTTATAAGAGACATTTCTGTACACTGGAATTTTGAACTATAGACATTTAAAAATGTTTTCTTAATTTAAAAATGCCCTGAATATTTCACATAGATTAGGAAAGACATTATTTTTTTTCTCTCCACAAATATTTTTGGAAATGCTGTATACATATCATTATACCAGTATTTAATCTTCTCTATGCAATAGGAAATATATATCACAAATCCAGTGTGCCATGTTTGGATGTATTAATTGTGCACTACCTCATCCTAGGAACTGCATACATGTGGGCTCTGTAAATGTGCATGTATGTTTTTTACAATATTCCAGCAAATGACCACATATATTTGGAATGACAATACTTACACTACGACAATTTTCTCACAAAGAAAGTTTACATTCAAAAGCACACTATTGATTAGTGATACTCCTGTCTCTAATGAGCAATTTTTTATTCAACATGCTTTTGTTTTAATTCAACTAGAAATTATTAAATGTATTAGGCACCAGAGCTGTAAAAAATTTTTAAAAAGATATTATATTCATGAAGATACTTAAAATCTTTCAGGAAATGCAAATATGCATATTAATAATTAACAGTAAAATCTAAATAAATATTATGAAGAAAATTGTATCAAGACTCAACTTATGAAAAAAAATCACCATCATGGTCATACTAATTTAGAACCTATAAAGCATTTGGAAATTATTTAGACCATAGTCTCATAGTAGCATCAGGATTCAAGCCCTCTAAAAGTCATACACAGACATACACAGTCATACACAGACACTGTGCTCCTGGATGTTTCATCAAGAGTGAAAATTGAGCTAGAACAAACTCAAAGGGGAAAAACACTAGAGTTTCACAAAAGCTGATATTTCATACTAAAAAAACAAAAACAAAAACAAAAAAAAAACCCATAAACTTCTTTTAGCTTATGATATGTCTCCATAATCTAGAAGTGGTGTCAATAAACAAAGTAGGCTAGATTCTAAAATATAATAATAAAAAATAAATGGCTTTATTAACTTTCTCTCTAATTCTCTCCTCTCTCTCAGAAAGTTTGAATAATCATTTACCATAGGTCTACTCCACCTGTCTATCCTTTTCTATAGTTCTTCCACACTTCTCTTTTTTCTATTAATAGAGATTGTCACACTGGCCTCTTTGTCACATCCCCTATCTCTACTAACGTGAGGAGGCATAATCCACTATTCTGTATTTAGATGGTTTAATCTATTAAAAATCCTAAATGTGGTAAATTTGCTCTCTTTTTTATTACCTTTTCAATATGACTGAGGGCAGATAAGAAAGGGAATGGGAGAGAGAGGGGGTTGGGAGGAAGAGAGAGAGAGAGAGAGGGAGAGAGAGAGAGAGAGAAGAGAGGAGAGGGGACTAAAACTTTTTATTTGATGGAATTTTACTGTCTAATGGGTTTGGAAGGACTAGTAGAAGAGAGAAAGCAAAGCTATTTTAGCCCTTGGAATATCATGTCCTTTAATCTCATTTTTCTATATAATCTCAAAATCTTCAACCTCATTCCTTAATTTGGTTCTTGGTCAGTGACTGAGAACATCCTCAGATTCTCCACTATCCATCCATTTTTAAAAATGTTCATTTAACTCTTCTGCTTTTCCTCCAATTATTTTAGATGACTAATGCATTTTCTTATACATCGTCATTCCCTTTATGCAGTAGACTCTATTTTATCTCATCTACTCAAGATCATTGCTCCAACAATTCTCCCTGACGTATCCTACACTTTACTGTATTAGTTCTATCATTTTATAGACTTGCTGGTATTTTTCCTCTCTTAAAATAAATACACCACAAATAAATAATTGCTTTCTTGACTCTGTTTTTCACTTTTTCCCATCAACTATTGTACCATCTCTGTGCTTACCTCCACAGCAAAATTCCTTAACCAAATTGTCTATTTCAACTTTTCCAATTCTTCCCTTTTTCTTCTCATAAACTTACTTCAATTAGCGTTTCTCATCCACCACACTACCGAAACTGGTCTCATCAATAATTATGATGATTTCACATTTTAAAATTCAAAGGATAAAACTCTTACTTTTTTTGTTATGAAGTTTATCAACAGTATTTGATATTATTGATTATTTCTTCCTCTTTAATATAACTCCTTAATATGGCTTTTAGAATACCATGATTATCTTCCTACCATACCAGTTGTTCTTTCTCAGTGTTGAAACCAAATTCAAAATCCTCTTTCAAATTGCCACAGAGGGCAGTGACCATGATTATTACCATGACTATTTAGGTCAATAGTGCCTGTAATGACAGTGCCTGTAATGAATATTCTGGATACAGAGTCCCACAATAAAGAAAAATATGGGAAATGTTTCTCTAGGAGATGGAGTCAAGACGAAAGATTAAAACTTTGTGATCAGTATTTTAAAAGGCCTTTTTACTTTATATGTTATGCAGAGTATTGGTTCTGTGATAGTTGTAAATGATTATTAAGGGTATTAGAAGAATTTATGCGAGTAACAAGTTCATACATATGATGCTTGTCTTCATAACTTAGATTTAAAAATGTGTAATTCTATTAAATCTATTTTTTTCTATGTAGGTTTCACTGCAGCATTTTAAAAAATGCCAGAGATCAGAGCATAAAAAGATTTAATAGATATATTTTTTTTTCCATTAGACCATTTTTAGAGTACTCTTAATGCAGGGTCAGAACATTTTTTATAGATCTTTATGATTTTATTTCACTGAGCCACAATTGTTAAGAAAAAATTAGTCTGACACATCTTAAAACAGTAAGGAAAACTCTATTTAGGTCTACTGTGATAGGTGTCAAGATTGTCCCAACAGGGGAGAGAGATTGGGTTCAATTCCAATACAGTGAAGACAGAGGAGATTTATTAGTTTATTAGTCAACAAGCAGGATGAGAGGAGTCAATGGATATAAACTAATTGGAGGCATCAAGGGCATAGATATGCTTGCTAAAATATCTTAGGGGGACCCTTGCTAAAACTGGGATAAGCCTGCCAAAAACAAGACCCAAGAATGAGGCTTAGTCAGAGAGAAAGCTCAGAAGAGCATGTCTAAAGTTTGGTTAGGGGGATTTGAGAGGAACATGGTGGGATGAGAGATGTCCCCAGATCTCTCCCCTTGAAACATCAAGCTGAATATCTAAAAGTAAAAACAAAACAAAACAAACAAAAGAAACAAAAAACACTCAAACTGCACACCAACACATCTGATCTGCCCATAAAAACTACCATAGGTCATAACCCCGGGAGTTGGGCAGTGGACTGGGAGAAATAAGCTGCTTCTCGCAGTCTGAGCTCCCTGTAGGAGGAGGTGGAAGGGGAGAAGGTGTGGGCAAGTTCCCTGAACAGCCTTGCCTGGGAGAGCTGTGAGCTCTACGTAGCTGGTGGCAATGCCCAGGCATCAGGGCAGAAAGCAGAGAAGTGGGGGCAGCAGAGAAGTGGGGACAGCAAACAACAGTTGATTTTTACCAGCTGTGGTTGCAAAACCGAAGCTGAACCGCAGCTCCCATCCCCCAACACAGGAGACCCTTCTCCCCAAATCTTCCTAGACTGAACAGTGCGGACCCCCAGGGGAATCTGAGCAAATGCTACCAAAACTGTCGCTAATACTGACAGGGACTAGACTGAGGGTAGCAAGCATGATTGAATATCTATAAGAAAAAAAAGTCACTATTAAGACTTTATATAAAGCAGGGATCCAAGAGGCTTAGACGCCACCTACTGGAAACCAAAAGAAAAAAGCCTACTTTGCAACAGGTGACCTTTATGTAATAAATCTTTTTACTGGAAAAAAAGCAGAGCACACTTCCATTAATGCCCAGGCTGAGAAATAGTACATTAAACACCATGAACAACCAAGGTGACAAGGCAGCTCAGAAACAAACAGAAAACTCTCCAGAAAAGAAGCTTACAGTCATAGAAATATGCAACCTAAATGCCAGAGAATTGAGAAAGGTACTTCTGAGAAAACTCAATGGAAACTGAAAAACCGAAAAACTCAGGAACTGAAAAAACGACTAGATAAGCAAAATGAGTTCTTTAGCAAGGAGACTGAAACTCTCAAAAAGAACCAAATAGAATTCTGGAGATGAAGAACACATTGCAAGAGATGAAAAATGAACAGCAATATTGGGAAATACAGTCAACCAAATAGAGGAAAAGATCAGTGATATCGAAGACAGAAATCTAAAAAACAAATCAGAAAGAAGAGAAAAAAACGAAGAGTGAAAAATAATGAAAGAGAAATACAAGAACTAACTGATACTATCAGGAGAGGAAATATAACAATAATGGGCATTCTTAAAGGAGAGGAAAAGGAGCAGGGATTGGAAAGCATTTTCAGACAAACAGCTGACAAGAATTTTCCAAATCTGAGGAATGAGCTGGAGCTTGGAATCCAAGAAGTCAAAGAACACCCAATTATTTCAATCCAAAAAAAGCCTTCATCAAAACACATTTTATGAAAATTATCAAAAATCAAAAACAAAGAAAGAATTCTTAAGGCAGCCAGGAAAAAGAAGAAGGTAACCTATAAAAGAAAGCCCATTAGATTAGCATCAAACTTCTCAGCTCAAACCTTACAAACCAGAAAGGAGTGGAATCAAATATTCAAACTATTAAGTGAAAGGAACTACCAGCCTAGAATAATGTATCCAGATAAGCTCTTCTTTAATATGAAAGAGAAATAAAGACCTTTCTAGACATACAAAAATTGAGAGAATTCTCCAACATGAGGCCTGCATTGTAGAAAATACTGAAAGGAGTCAGCTCACCTAAAACAAAATGACAAAAAAATACGTAACTACGAGTAAGGCGACTAGCAGGCAGATGGAAGCAGAGTGCAACCCTTACTAAGAACAGGGCATTATAAGCTTAAATTGTTGTGTCCAGAATAACCAGACCCAACTTGAGTGCTCTTAACCAGGAGACAGTTTATTAGCCGGCGGCTGTCCTTGCAAAGGAGCAGCCCCGAAATGCCAAGATACAAGGTTTTTAAGCCCTAAATCCTATTCCTCATTCTGTCTTAAACACAAAGGTCCATCTTTCTCCTATTCACTACCTGTCAACCCACTGGTCAGGTGTGCAAGCGGGAAGTACAGAAGCAGAAAGCTTGTGTTAGAATGTTATGTTCCTATGGGTGATTGCCTATGTTCCCATGGACAATAGCCAGTGTTCCTATGGGCGATGGCCAAACAGTAATTTTCAGCTTATATACAATTGATTATTTTTCATGCCACGCAAGCAAGCAGGGTTACACAGGCTAAAATTGGCAGTTAGCGTATGAGCTCATTGTTACAAGTTTCATGATTAACAGAATGTGGTTAAGGGTTCCAGAAACTAGGCCTAAGTTATAGACTTCCTTTGTCCAGTTTCAGGTTTTAATTATTCTTTAACCCTTTCACATTTCAGCAGGCCATTACAAAATAATAAGAAGAGAATTGCTATAGCAAGATAGTAACGAATGTTCAGCGTACATAGGGACAAATTAAGATAACAATGACTGACAAAAGAAGGATTCAAAGATTCAAATTCACAAAGGGGAATGGAGATAAGGGACGCGCAAAAAAAATAGACGACTGTATGTATATATAACTATTACATATTTGTAACATTAACCACACGACAAAAATTCAGAACTGAAGTACAAGAAGAACTAGAGGCAAAACCCATACCCCACCCCCCAAAAAATAGACACACATGGACAAGGCAGCAACGGAAACACTGAGCTACAGAAAGCAAAAGGTAAGATGGCTATAAGAAGACCTCATATTTCAATAATCAGCCTAAATGTAAATGGACTGGACTCACCAATAAAAAGGCACAGAGTTGCAGATTGGATAAAAAAAGAAAACCCAACCATATGCTGCCTCCAAGAGACACATCTTAGATCCGAAGACAAATATAGACTCAAAGTGAAATTGTAGAAAATGATATTTCAAGCAAATGGCACTCAAAGAAAAGAGGAAGTAGCAGTACTAATATCAGACGAAATAGACTTCAAAATAAAAAAGGTAAAAAAAGATACTGAGGGACACTTCATAATGATAAAGGGGATCATGCACCAAGAAGACATAACACATTAATATCTATGCTCCCAATCAGGGAGCCCCGAAATATGTAAAGCAATTACTAACAGAACTAAAGAGAGAAACAGACCAAAACACTATTGTAGTATGGGACCTAAATACCCCACTGTCGGACATGGACAGATAAACCAAACAGAAAAACAATAAGGAAATGACATCTTTAAATGACACATTAGACCAACTGGACTTAATTGACAGTTACAGAACCTTTCATCTCAAAACCGCTGCTTATACATTCTTCTCTAGTGCACATGAAACATTCTCAAGGATTGACTGCATAATGGGACACAGAGATAGCCTCAACAAATATAAGAGGGTTGAAATCATACCAACTATATTCTCTGATCATAATGCTTTGAAGCTAGAGATCAACTGTAAAAAGAAAGCGGGAAGAACCACAAATACATGGAGATTAAACAACATGTTACTGAAGAATATCTAGGTCAGAGAAGAAGTAATGAGAGGTCAGGAGATACAGAGACTCAAATAATAACGATAGCACAACATCTCAAAATTCGTGGGACATGACAAAAGCAGTCATAAGAAGAAAGTTCATATCATTACAGGCCTATCTCTAAAAACAAGAATGAGCCCAAATGACCAACCTAATACTTCATCTTAAAAAAACTAGAAAAGGAAGAACCAATGAAACTTAACATCAGGAGAAGAAAATAAATTATCAAAATTAGAGCAGAAATAAATAACATTGAAAAAAAAAGATAGAAATACTAAATGCAAAGAAAGGTTGGTTCTTTGAGAAGGTTAATAAAATTGATAAACCCCTGGTCAGACTCACTAAAGGAAAAAGAGAAAGAACACAAATAAACAACATCAGGGATAAAAGAGGGGAAATTACAGCAGAGACCACAGAAATACCAAGGATCATACAAGAATACTATGAAAAAGTATATAACAACCAAATTTAATAACCTAGAAGAAATGGAGAGGTACTTTGAAAGATATAACCTTCCTAGACTGAATCAAGATCTGGAAAATCTAAATAGATGGATCAACAGTATGGAAATGGAAACAATCATCGAAAACCTACCATAAAATAAAAGTCCAGGACCAGATGCCTTCACCAGTGAATTCTACCAAACATTCAAAGAAGATTTAATAACTATTCTCCTCAAATTCTTCCAAAAAGTCAAAGAGGAGGCAATACTTCCCAATTCATTTTATGACGCCAATATTACCCTGATACTAAAACCTGGTAAAGATAACACAAAAAAAGAAAACTATAGACCAATGCGTCTCATGAACACAAATGCAAAAATCCTAAATAAGATACTAGCGAACCAAATAGTGCAACATATTTAAAAGATTATGCACCACGATCAAGTGGGCTTCATTCCAGGGGCACAGGGATGGTTCAACATATGCAAATCGATTAATGTGATACACCACATAAACAAATTTATGTTCAAAACACTTAATAAAATCGGTATAGAAGGACAATACCTTAACATAATGAAGGCTATATAAGACAAAACCTCAGCCAACATTATACTTAATGGTGAAAAACTAAAAATCTTTCCTCTAAGATCAAGAACAAGGCAAAGCTCTCCACTATCGCCACTGTTATTCAATATAACGTTGGCGGTCTTAGCAAGTGCTATCAGGCAAGAGAAAGATATAAAAGGCATCCAAATAGGAAATGAAAAAGTCAAATTGTCACTATTTGCGGATGACACGATTCTCTATATAGAAAACCTTAAAGACTCCACAAGAACACTATTAGAAACAATAAGTAAATACAGTAAAGTTTCTGGATACAAAATCAACGTTAAAAAATCTATAGCATCCCTATACTCTAATAATGAAGTGTCAGAAAAAAAAGTTTAAAAAAATAATTCTTTTTGCAATTACAACAAAAAGAATAAAATACCTAGGAATAAATCTAATGAAACAAGTGAAGGACCTATATAATGAAATCTATAGGACCTATTAAAAGAAATTGAAGAAAATACAAAGAAATAGATATTCCTTGTTCTTGGATTGGAAGAATCAACATAGTTAAAATGATCGTATTATCTAAAGCATTATACGGATTGAATGCAATCCTCGTCAAAATGTCATTGGCATTTTTTTAAGAAATAGAACAAAAAAATCATCAGATTTGTATGGAAGCACAAAAGACCCAGAATCACCAAAGCCTTCTTGAGAATAAAGAACAAGACTAGAGGCATCACTCTGCTCGACTTTAAATTATACTACAAAGCAACAGTCATAAAAATAGCATGGTATTGGAAGCAAAACAGTCACACGGAGCAGCAATATTCACAGTAAACAAGATATGGAAACAACCTAAACAGATGAATGGATAAAAAAATGTGGCATATACACACAATGGAATATTATTCAGCCTTAAAAAAAGGAAGAAAATTTTTTCATATGTAACAACATAGATGAACCTGGAAGACATTATGCTAAGTAAGTTACAGAAGGACAAATAAGCCATAACTCCATTTATGTGAGATATCTGAAATAGTAAAACTCATAAAAGCAGATAATAGATTGATGGCTTCTAGGTGTTTAGGCTGGGAAGAAATGAGCAATTGTTCAAAGAATATAAAGTTTCATTTATGAAATATGAATAAGTTCCAGAGGTCTTGTGTTCAATATAGTCCATATAGTTAACAATACTGTATTTTACACTTAAAATTTTATTAAGAAGGAAAATCTTATATTAAATGTTCGTACCACAATTTAAAAATACAAACAACCTAGCAGGGTTTATTCCAGAAATGCAAGAGTGATTCATCATTTAAAATTCAGTTTATTCTATTATTTCATAACCTATCATATTAATAAACTAAAGAAGAAATACTATACTATCATATTAATGAATACAAAAAAACTTTGATAAAATGTAACATTTCATGAATAATAAAACCTCTCAGAAAAACTTATAAAGGATCTATAAAAGCAAAGAAAACCTATATTGAAAATTATACTTAATAGTGAAAGATTGAATGCTTTTTCTTTAAGGTTGAGAAAAAAGCAAGATGCCTACTCTCCAACTATCCCATTTATTATTATAATGGAATTTCTTGTAAAAAAAAAAGTAAAAGCCAATTAGAAAGGAAGAAATATTTTTTATTTACAGTATCTGCAAAAAAACTATCAAATGCTAATGAAAATTATCAAAACAAAAATAAGCCTAAATAAACAAGGAGACATTCCATAATCATATATTGGAAGACAACATAGTTTCAATAACAATTCTTCCCAGCTTGATATATACATTTAATGAAATTTTGATCAAATTCCAGAAAGTTTTATTGAAGATATCTATGTGCTGAATCTAAAATGTATAGTGATAGTTAAAGAAACTAGAGAAATGAAGGCAATTTTGAAAAAGAAGAACAAAGTTGGAGGACATATACTAACCAATTTTAAAATTTCCTATGAAGCAACAGTAATCAAAATATTCAATCTTAGAAAAATAATATCAATGAATATTACAGAATAGATAGTCCATAAATAGACATATACAAATTTAGTCAAAATTTGTTGTAGTGCAAAGGCAAAGGAGAATTTTTTCCATAGAATGTACAGTGGTGAAGGGAAAAGAAGTACAGATTAGTAGTTGGTAGATAGTCACAAGAATGGGGAGCAAATCATAGGAAATGCAGTCAGCAGTAATATAAGGCCTGGCTATGGGTAGAGCCAAAAGGAAGATAGAGTAATCAGCGAGATCATTTCACAAACTAGATAAATGTCTAACCAATATACCGTATACTTGAAACTAACAATAAAATAAAATAAAATGAAAAAAAAAAGAAAGAAAAAATACTGGAGTAGTTGAACATACAAATAAAATTTAAAGAGTCCATACATACACTTCACAATCTACTCAAAAAATTATGAAATTTCAAACATGAAAGTATGAAATTTTAGAAGCTAACATAGGATAAAATATTTATGACTTTGGGTTTGGCAAAGAATTATTAAATATGGTAACAAAAGGTAAATCTTTAAAAATTTATAAATTATACCTCATCATAATTAAAACATTTACTTAGTGAAAGACACTATAAAGAGAATAAAAAGACAACTTACAGATATGGAGAAAATTTTTATAATCATGTATCTAATAAAGGATTTATATTTAGAATATATAAAATATTCTCCAAACAGTACAAAAGTAAACAACTCAATTAAAAATTGAACAAAAGGATTAAGGAAATATTTGACCAAAAAAGATGTGCAGATGGAAAATAAGTGCATGAAAAGTTGTTTGACTACATTAGTTATTAGGGAAATGTGAATTAAAACTATAATGAGATGTCACTATACATCTATTAGAGTAGTAAAATTTATGAAATGTGACAATATCAAGTGCTGTTTAGGATATAGAGCAACTACAACTCTCATAGTTAGGTATTGTGAATAAAAAATTCTGTAACTGCTCTAGAAAAGTTTGAAGATTTCTTATAAAATTATGTATGAACTTACCATATGACCCAGCAATCCCATTTCTATATAGAAGATTGAAATGAAAACTTATGTTCACACAAAAATGTATAAATAAGGTTGATACCATCTTTATTCATAACCACCAAAAATCTGGCAATAATCAAAATGTTCTTCATTAAGTGAATGCAAAAAGACACTGGTTTGTTCATACAATGAAAGACTTAGTCCACAATGAAAAAGAATCAGCTGTCGATAACATCTAAAATATGAGTGAATCTGAAAGACGTTATGCTGAATAGATAAAACCAGTTTCCAAATGTTATATACTGTATGGTTCCATATTACATGGCACAGGACAGTCTAGAAAAGATAAAACTACAGAAACAGAGTTGACAGGGGTTAGGAGGGAGAATGACAAAATGAGAGCAAGAGGGAATTTCTGGAGATGAAGGAAATGTTCTATTTACTGACTGTGCTGGTATTTATACACATCTATATAAATTCATATAACTATACATTCTCCAAAAGTTAACTTCACTGCGTATTCCACATACATGTGGGATAGTAAGGAGCTCTGCTTATCGTATCACTCTATAAGTCCATGTTGAGAGAAAGCTGCCATCTCTAACATTGCCAGTCACCACGTTAACAGAAAGAGATTTAAAAAAGAAAAGAAGGCTGCGCTGTTGCTTAATGCTTCAGTCTGAATGTTATGCATGTCATTTCTGCTTATATGTTCTTAAGAAAAAAGTCATATGGCCATGTCTAACTCCAAGGTACTAAGAAGTTTAATATTGATTTATCACTGGAAGAAGACAGCTGAATTATTGAGAACATCTTAATGACTAACACACTTGCTAAACAGTGGAAACATTCAAAGCAGATATCCTATTATACCCTAGCATTTAATTTTTTTTAAAATTTATCTTTATTTGGAAATGAAAATGGAGAGATATCTGGCTATTTGTCAGACTGAAAATGCACATTAGCACTTTTGTAAGCGGAATTGGTGCTTTGTGATGAGAACTAAATATCTGTTCATGGGCCACAATGGCAATGGTCGTTCGTTTGGCATAAGAACAATCTCGAACTGGCCTCAAAATCTCCTCTATTAGTAACTAAAAATGATTATTCTTCCCTTACTTTCCACAATGCAGAATTACCATGGGTGAAATTTCGAAATAATAATATAATAAAGTAGAAACAAATACTATGCAATTGTGGTTATTAATAATCAATATTTTATTATATGATTATAATTATAGTTATTATAATCTTTAAAATGCATAATGCTTGAAAAGTTACAGGTATATTTACCTATATGAGTTCTCCACATATCAAAATATTAAATATAATTATTCTTTCTTTTGTTAAAAGCATACATTTTTTGAAGATTTTTACTTCTAAGCCTAAGGAAAGTTTCTTTGATTTCCTTGGAGAAATATCCTTTCAATTTGAATCTTAATAAACATTCTGTTTTTGGTAATGTCTATTTGTTTCCTACTGGTGTTTATCAGTTATTTTTGGCTTCTGAATAATGGTATTTAATATCTACAACATTTTAAAAATCGATTTTCTTTCCTCTTTCCTAACCTAAAGACTTGTTCTCTTATAAAGGATTTTCTGGTAAGTAGAAATTGAGAGCTTACACAGAGACAAGCAGATTATAGAATTATATGTCTTTTAAAAGTGACAATTGGAACAGATTGAAAGCATTTATGAAAACTTTTTTTAACAAAATATAATTGTATTGATAAAGCTCACTTAAAAATGTAACATTTTTAGAATGATTTCTCCATAGACTTTGAAAAACTAACATTACAGAAAATTTGCAAGTTTTCTTTCTTTGTTTATACCAATACCTTGTCTCTCCATGATTGAACTAGACTACAAGGGGTGATGAGTTTGTTCACGTACTATATAAAACCACTGATCTGAAATGCAATAGTAAAACCCAGCTTTGCATTAAATAATGATTCTTTTGTGTCTTTTTCTTTCTCTGTAAGATTGATTTCTTAAAGTATGATAGTGTTCGCTTTATAAAACACTGCTGGCTTATCCCCAGAATAAAAGTAAATAGGATTCTAAGGAAAATCAATTTCTTGAATAAGACATCCAGATAATGTTTTTCTTTATTGTTATTTATCTACTGTCACCCATGGCATATTACTCCTAAAATAAGAATTCTCCATCAACATAAAGAAATTAAATAGCATTTCTAAAACATATCACATAGGTCAATAATTCCTTTTTTTTTTAAATTCAAATTATCCAGTTTAGAGATTACGGAAAGCATACAATGCACAAAGAATACATTTTAATTGTATGTCTAAAGACATGTTTTCAAAATCATGACTTGAATGTATTAGATGCAAGGGACTCCAAAGTTCATTAGGACAAAGACCAGAAGAATGCTGTATACTGATTTTAATTGTTAGTCTTTGGTTTGTGTTGAGCTACTTGATTTCATCATGTTCACCCATAATGACTTTAATCCAGAAGTTGACTTTAAATCTCGATTCCTCCCTAACCAATCTGACCCCTGCCACTATTGATTAAATTTTATAGCTTACTCAGGAATTATCAATTCACATGCCTTCTAAGCTCATCTCTTTTTGACTAGTGGGACTGACTACTAAGGAAACTGTAACAGTCAGCCAGGCATAACAGAGCTCATAGCAACAAAGGTCAATAACAGTGTCAACCAAAACTTTCAGGAGATTGCTGCAATTAAGATTTAAAATAATGCTCTTTACCTATGAACTAACTTGATTGCACAGTATTGCAAGGTGCTTCATCTTAAAAATACAGATGAATTTTAAACATATCTCATAGACAGATGTTTCTGTATTTTCATCTAAAGTACCTACTTTCTATGTAGGCAATTTCTACATGTTCCAGTAAGCTCTTAACAAAACACTTAATTTCTTTATATCTCAATATTTATACCTATGAAATGATGAAAAATGAAAAGATAGTCTCTTAAATTCCCTCTAGTATTAACATTCTTTAATTTTATGCTTTGTGTGTGTGCATATGTGTGTGCAACACATATGGAATGAGAACTCAGTCTAATCTCAAACTACACAAAGTATAGTAGGAAACAAATGTAACTGCACAATTCTTTTACTTATCATTAACCATGAATTATATAAAATCACATAGAAATTTGACAAACAGTGAAACTATATATATGTAGGGGGTACAGTTTATTCGGTATTTCCACAAACTAAAGTGGCTTTCATAAACAGCTGGTACAGATATATAAGTACGGTCAGACAGAACGGCTTATAACCAACAATCCCTTCACTCCAAATTATCATTTGTAAATTTCATCTAATATTTAACCAATTTATATTTAACAATATAATAATAAACTTACTAATTAGTGGATCAAGGATTGCATTTTATTACTGCTTTACTTTAGAAGTCTGAATATATAGTTCAAACTTATGGGCATTTTGGTTTATTTTCTCCTAGTCTGCCTCTTTGCCCTTCATCTTCTTCCTCCCCTCTTAATTTTTACACCCCTATCAACTTCCCTCCTCTCTCATTCATTATTAGACTTTAAATATGACCAAATGTTTCATAAAGGTATAAATTCATTCCTATTTTCCATAACAGTATACATTTAATCCTTAGCATACAGTATAGGTAATGAATAAATATTTTGGGAACGAGTGGAGTACATACTTCTTTGTATTTATAAAAAACAACCAAAAAAAACAAGAACTTTGAACTGCTTACTAATATTGGCTCAGCTCACCCATTTATGAGAAATGTATATACTTCTATTTAGGGATATGTGCTTACTGAGTCTTTCAAATTTCAAAAGTTCTTATCATTCGTATCTCTAATTCAGCTTGTTTTAATAGTACATTTTTATTCTCTTACATAAAACATTGACTATTTGTATGCTGTCATCTTGCCTGGAAATACGCTTCCACTAACACAAAATGCTTATAAAAATTCAGATATAAACCTAAATGTTTATGAAATTTTATCTAAAAATAGGTGGTGATCTTTGTTTTTTGTAAGAGGATAAAAGCTGAAGTGTACATTAAGTTTGATCAACAGTCATTTTTTAGTGTGTGGATTATACAGTGTTTTAAATTTTTTGAGCTAATGCTTAAAAATTGAAAAAGTTTACATAAATATCTGGGTTTTTGTTTCTTATTAAACTATAAAAGATTTGGCCACAATAGGACTTCATTTCCAGGTTGGAAACTTTCGTGTAATTTAGGCTATTATATTTCCTTCCTGAAACAAAACTAGGAGAGAGAGAGAGAATTTTAAGCAATTGTCATTCTTGGTTATGGAGACTTAGAAGTCTCAATATCTGCAGCCTGCAAACTGGAAACCCAGGAGAGCTGATATTATAGTCTAGTCTGGATCTGAAGGTGGAGAGGATCCATGTCTTTTAGACAGATAAGAATTCCTTTTTATTTATGGAAGGATGGTAGGAATTACCACCCCTGAAATTTTCAAGTCCTTAATAGTGGCATTAATCTTGGAAATCCCTCTAGGAATGTAGTGTTCCTTTTCATTGACTATTTTTTCTAGGTAAGTAGAGGCTTTCTATTGGCTTTAACTTATCCTTTCAGACCATAATTACCCTCCCATACAAGTCAGGGAACCAATCTGGGGGTTCTCCCAGCTGCTGAGCATATCTATTCCAATTACACATTCTGAGGCTGGAGAAATAACCACAGGATGGGTTCAGGGACCCACTGGGACTATTTTGAAATGGATCTAAGCTAAAACTATTGACCATCTCACTTCTATAAGCACCTACTCTGACTATTAAACCATGGTGACATTTCAAGTGTTCTGAAATTAGTATCAGTTTAGAACCAGAGTTTAGTAATCCCTGAATGGTCTGATTATTTACTTTTCCCCATTACAGTTACTCTGCAAAAGACTATAGGTCACTTTAAAGAAGGCTGGGAGGAAGATTAATGGTATAAATTTGTTGGCAGTGCATCTGGGTACTTGCTCAAGGGGACCGGGACTCCACCTAATAATTCAAGGAGATCTAGGTCTGTTTCAGGACACACATAGAAGCTTTCAGGTTATTCTTTTGGTGCTTGAGTTGGGAATTCAAATCTCTGAGCTCATCTTTTTCTTTCTTTACTTTGTCCAGCGTCATTAGGAACAGCGAGCCAATGTCATTATATTCGTTAGTTGAAAAAATGGGGGGGAAATTATTATATACACATTTATTCAGTTCCTTGCCTTTAGAAACAGTTGATTAGGAGTATCCAATAGAGATATTTTGAATACCTCTATTGCAAGATTACATCATGGACTATCAATGTTCTCTCTCCTACTGCAAATAGAGTCATTATTATTCTCAAAACTAATCAGATTTTAGAGTCAATTCCAGAAGCCCCAGAACCAAAGCATAAAACTCATTCATAAAGTTCTGTTTCTCTAAAATCACTCGATATAAAAGTTTGTATTAGCCTGGATTCTTCAGATATAAATAATTGATAGATTTTATATATATAAATAAACACACATGAGATTTTATTATTTTTTTAAATTAATTTTTATTATGGTGACATTGGTTAACAAAATCTACTAAGTTTCAAGTGTACAATTTAATAGTAAGGCTATATATGTATATGTATATGTATATATATATCATTGTGTGTTCACCGCCCGTAGTTATATTCCTTTCTGTTGCCATATATTTGAGCCTTTTTACCCATCTACCTCTTTCCTCCCCCCTCCACTCCCTACTTTCTGGTAACCACTAATCTATTGTCCATGTCCATGAGTTTCTGTTTGTTTGTCCTGTTCATTTGTTACTTTTAGGTTTATATTCCATATATAAGCGATATCATGTGGTTTTCAACTTTTTCAGTCTGACATATTTCAATTAGCATGATTATTTTGAGGTCCATCCAGGTTGTCGCAAAGGGTAGTATTTTATCTCTTCTGATGGCTGAGTAATATTGACCAAGTAATATTCCATTGTATATATGTACCAATGCTTCTAGAGCCAATCATCTATCATAGGACACTTCAGTTGCTTCCATGTCCTGGCCACTGTGAATAGTGCTGCTATGACATCGGTGTGCAAATATCTTTTTGGATATGGATTTTCAAGTTTTTGGTAAATACCTACTAGAGAGATTGCTGGATCACATGGTAGATCAATTCTTAGTTTTTTGAGGAAACTATATACTGTTTTTCATAGTGGTTGTACCATTTTGCAGTCCCACCAGTGTGGTTTTGATTTTCATTTCCCTAATAGTTAGCGATGTTGAACATCTTTTCAATTTTTGTTGGCCATTTGTATATCCTCTAGAGAGAAGTGTCTGTTCAGATCCGCTGCCCATTTTTTAATTGGATCATTTGTTTTTTTGTTGTTATTGAGTCATATAAGTTCTTTGTATATTTTAGATATTAGGCCCTTATCGGAAGTGTTGCTTGCAAATATATTTTCCCATTCAGATGGTTGTCTCTTTAACTTGATGGTTTCTTTTGCAGAGTAGAAGCTTTTTAGTTTGATATAGTCCCTTTCATTTATTTTAGCTTTTACTTTCGTTGCTTTTGAGGTCAAATTCATAAAATCCTCTTTAAGTCCAAAGTCCTTAAGCTTAGTTTCTATGTTTTCTTCTATGCATTTTATTAATTCCATTCTTATATTCAGGTCTTTAATCCATTTTGAGTTAATTTTGGTGTGTGGTGATAGACAACAGTCTAGTTTCATTCTTTTGTAGGTAGCTTGCCAGTTTTCCCAGCACCATTTATTGAAGAGATTTTCCTTTTTCCTCTGTATGTTTGGATTTTTTTTTGTCAAAAATTATTTGTTCATATAAATATGGGTTTACTTCTGGACATTCGATTCTGTTCCACTGGTATGTGTGTCTATTTTGCTGCCAATACCATGACATTTTGATTACCGTCACTTTGTAGTATAATTTGAATCCAGGCAGAGTGATGACTCCAGCCTCATTGTTTTTCCTCAGAATGGCTTTGGCAATTCAGGGTCTTTTGTGCTTCCATACAAATCTGATGATTTTTTGTTCTATTTCTTAAAAAAATGCCAATGATATTTTGAAGAGGATTACATTAAATCTGTATAATGCTTTAGGTAATATGATCATTTTAACTATGTTGATTCTTCCAATCCAAGAACAAGGAATATTTTTCCATTTCTTTGTATCTTTTTCGATTTCTTTTAATAGGATCTTGTAGTTTTCATTATATAGATCCTTCATACGTTTCGTTAAATTTATTCCTAGGTATTTTATCCTTTTTGGTGCAATTGCAAAAGGAACTATTTTTTCTACTACTTTTTCTGATACTTCATAATTAGAGTATAGGAAAGCTATCGATTTTTTAATGTTGATTGTGTATCCAGAGACATTACTGTATTTGCTTATTGTTTCTAGCAGTGTTCTTGTGGAGCCTTTAGGGTTTTCTATATAGAGAATCATGTCATCTGCAAGTAGTGACAGTTTGACTTTTTCTTTTACTATTCGGTTGCCTTTTATATCTTTCTCTTGTCTGATTTCACTTGCTAGGCTCCCCAATGTTATGTTGAATAATAGTGGCAATAGTGGACAGCCTTGCCTTGTTCCTGGTCTTAGAGGGAAGGTTTCTAGGTCTTCATCATTAAGTATAATGTTGGCTGAGGGTTTGTCATATATGGCCTTTATTATATTAAGGTATTTTCCTTCTATACCAATTTTGTTAAGTGTTTTGATTATAAATGGATGCTGTATCTTGTCAAAGGCTTTTTCAGCATCTATTGGTATGATCATATGATTCTTATTTTTTAATTTGTTTATGTGGTGTATCACAGAAATCGATTTGCATATGTTGAACCATCTGTGTGCCCCTGGGATGAAGCCCACTTGATCATGGTGTATAATCTTTTTAATATGTTGCTGTATTCTGTTCGCTAGTATACTATTTAGGATTTTTACATCTGTGTTCATGAGAGATATTTCGTCTGTAGTTTTCTTTTTCTGTGTTATCCATACCGGGTTTTGGTATCAGAGTAATAGTGGCTTCATAAAATGAGTTGGGAGGTATTGTCTCCTCTTCAATTTTTTGGAAGAATTAGAGAAGAATAGATATTAAATCTTCTTTGAATGTTTGGTAGCATTCACTTGTGAAGCCGTCTGGTCCTGGACTTTTATTTTATGGTAGGTTTTTGATGCTTGTTTTAATTTCCATACTGCTGATCGGTCTATTTAGATTTTCCAGATCTTCTTGATTCAATCTAGGAAGGTTGTATTTTTCTAAGTACCGGTCCATTGCTTCTAGGTTATTAAATTTGTTATTATATACTTTTTCATAATATTCTTGCATGATCCTTTGTATTTCTGCAATGTCAGTCATAATTTCCCCTCTTTCATCCCTGATTTTGTTTATTTGTTTCCTTTCTCTTTTTTCTTTAGTGAGTCTAGCCAGGGGTTTGTCAATTTTATTAACCTTCTCAAAGAATCAACTCTTTGTTGCATTTATTTTTTCTATTGGTTTTTTTTTTTTTTTGGTTGTTGTTTTCAATTTTATTTTATTTCTGCTCTAATTTTGACAATTTCTTTCCTTCTGCTAACTTTAGGACTCATTTGTTCTTTCTTTTCTCGTGTTTTAAGATGAAGTGTTAGGTTGTTCATTTGAGCTCATTCTTGTGTTTGGAGATAGGCTTGTAATGATATGAACTTTCCTCTTATGACTGCTTTTGCCACGTCCCACAAGTTTTGATATGTTGTACTATCATTATCACTAGTTTCTATGTATCTCTTGATCTCTCTTTTTATTTCTTCCCTGACCCAGTTATTCTTCAATAGCATGTTGTTTAATCTCCATGTGGTTCTTCCTGATTTCTTTTTGCACTTGATCTCTAGTTTCAAAGCATTATGATCAGAATATATGGTTAGTATGATTTCAACCTTCTTATATTTGTTGAGGTTATTTCTGTGTCCCAGTATATGGTCAATTCTTGAGTAAATTCCATGTGCACTAGAGAAGAATGTATAAGCAACTGTTTTGGGATGGAAGATTCTGTAAATGTCAAATATGTCCAGTTGGTCTAATGTGTCATTTAAGGATGTCATTTCCTTCTTGTTTTTCTGTTTGGCTTACCTGTCCATATCCGACAGTAGAGGATTTAGGTCCTCTACTACAATAGTGTTTTGGGCTGTTTCTCTCTTTAGTTCTGTTAGTAATTGCTTTACATATTTTGGGGGTCTCTGATTGGGAGCATAGATATTAATAAGTGTTATGTCTTCTTGGTGCATGATCCCCTCTATCATTATGAAGTGTCTCTCGATATCTTTTTTTACCTTTTTTATTTTGAAGTCTATTTCGTCCGGTATTAGTAGCACTATTCCCTCTTTTCTTTGAATGTCATTTGCTTGAAATATCATCTTCTACCCTTACTCTTTGAGTCTATAAAAGTCTTTGGAGCTGAGATGTGTTTCCTGGAGGCAGCATATGGTTGGGGTTTTTTTATCCAATCTGCAACTCTGTGCCTTTTTATTGGTGAGTTCAGTCCATTTACATTTAGGGCAATTATTGAAATATAAAGTCTTCTTATACCAATTTATCTTTTGCTTTCTGGTATCTCGGTGTTTCCATTGCTGCCTTGTCCTTGTGTTTCTGTTTTCTTTATTTTGGTTGGCTTTTGTGGTTTTTGCCTCTGATTCTTCTTGTTCTATGTTATATACTTCAGGTCTGAATCTTTTGTGTGGATATGAATATGTAAAGGATAGTTATATATATTCAGTCGTCCATTTTCTTCTGCATGTGCCTTATCTTCTTTCCCCTTGCGAATTTAGATCTTTGAATGCTCCCCTTTTCAGTCATTGTTATATCACTTTGTCTCTACGTATGCTGAATGTTCATTACTATCTTGCTGTAGCAATTCTCTTCTTTTTATTTGAGCTTAATATGACCTGTTCTTAGTAAGGGTTGCACTCCTTTGCTCTATTTGCCTGATATTCACTTTACGCCTAATTTTTTTGTTTTAGATGAGCTGAACCCTTTCAGTATTTCCTGTAGTGAGGTTTCGTACTGGAGAATTCCCTCAATTTTTGTATATCTGGAAAAGTCTTAATTTCTCCTTCATATCTAAAGGAGAGCTTAGCTGGATACATTATTCTAGGCTGGTAGTTCCTTTTACTTAATAGTTTAAATATTTGATTCCATTCCTTTCTGGCTAGTAAGGTTGCATTGAGAAGTCCGATGATAATCTAATGGATTTTCTTTTATATGTTACTGTCTTCTTTTCCCTGGCTGCCCTGAGAATTCTGTCTTTGTCATTGATTTTTGATAACTTTAATACAATGTGTCTTGGTGAGGCCTTTTTTGGTTGAGATAATTGAGTGTTTTGTCGACTTCTTGAATTCCAAGCTGCAGCTCATTCCTTATATTCGGGAAATTCTCATTCACTATTTGTCTGAAAATACTTTCTAGTCCCTTCAGTAATGCCCATTATTCTTGTTTCCTCTCATGATGGTATCAGCTAGATTTTTAATTTCTCTTTCATTATTTTTCATTCTTCAGTTTCTCTCTTCTTCCTTCTGATTTATTTCTAGATTTCTGTCTTCGATATCACTGATCCTTTCCTCCATTTGGTCAACTCTATTTCCCAACCTTGCTATTTCATTTTTTAACTCTTGCAGTGTGTTCTTCATCTCAGAAGTTCTATTTGGTTCCTTTCGAGGGTTTCAATCACCTTGCTCTGCTCATCTAGTTGTTTTTTCAATTCCTGAAATTGTTGATTTGAATTGTTTTGAATCTCACTTTTTTCAGAAATACCATCCTGAATTCTCTGTCATTTAAGTCACATATTTCTATGTCTGTAAGCTTATTTTCTCTTCAGAAATAAGCTTATTTTCTCTTTGTTTCTGAGATGCCTTGTCACCTTGGTTGTTCATGGTGTTTAATGGACTATTTCTTCACCTGGGCATTAATTGAAGTGTATTCTGTTTTTTTTCCAGAAAGAAGATTTATTATATAAAGGTCTTTCTTTAGCCTGCAGCAAAGATGGTGCTCTTCTTTTGGTTTCCAGTAGGTGGTGTCTAAGTCCTTGGATCTCTGCTTTATATAAAGCCTAAATGTCTTTTTTATTTTCTTATAGATATTTAATAACACTTACTACTCTCAGTTTCAGGCTCTGTCAGTATTAGCAACAGTTTTGGTAATGTTTGCTCAGATTCCCCTGGGGTTCCATACTGTTCAGTCTCGGAGGGTATGTAGGAAGAGCCCTCTAGGTTAGGAGTTGGAGGCTGCACCTCAGCCTTGGTTTTGCAACCATGGCTTGCAAAAATCAACTGTTGTTCCTCTGCCATCCTGTCCCACTTTTCTGCTTTCTACCGTGATGACTGGGCCCTGCTGCCGGCTGCTAGAAGTTCTGGCACTTCTTGATAGACTGATCAGGGAAGTCGCCGTACCTTCTCCCCTCCCCCTCCTTCTGCAAGGAGCTCCTGCTGCTGTAAGAGGCAGCTTCTTTATTTCTCCAAGTCCACCACCCAACACCCAGGTTTCTAACCCCGGGTAGCTTTTATGCGCAGATCCCACACTCAGACGTGCTGGTGCGCAGTTTAGGTGTTTTTGTTGAGTTTTAGATGTTCAGTTTATTATTGTCTCAAGGGAGGAGATCTGAGGACATCTCTCTCTCCGCCATGTTTCCGAAGGCGCTCTATTACTATTTTTAAAATAATGATTACTACAATATTGATACTCATTTCAACTACAGAGTCATTTAAAAGAGTGTTATTTTATTCCTTTCCAAGTGGTTAGAAATTTGGGGGCATTTTTTTGTGATTAATTTCAATTTTTATTGGAAACTGCTTCTGATAATTTTGGGTCCTTCTAGGAAAGGATCGTTTAAGCTTTGCTTTATTCTTCCTTCTACATTTTGAATTATTATTAAAGTTTAGAGTTGAAAGAAATCTATCACTAGAGTCTGTGTTGACATTTAAACCTGTGTGGTGAAAAAAATTGGTGGCAACTGTAGGATTATCTTTCACATCCATGAATTTTAATGGCTAAGGCACTATTTGGCAAGAAAAGGGATGAGTTTGGAAACATGATTGTAGTTTGATGCTGTAAATGGTTTCCTATACATCCTTGGTATGAAGCAGTAAAAGTCTCAAAGGTATTACAGTGGGCAAGTCTTACCAATAGAATGAGGAGTAAATGAAATTAGTCTCAGAGGATTAGCCAAGGAGATAATCAAGAAATGCTAATTGAAAGAAAAATTAGTAAGAATACTACTATTTTGTGGTTTTTACTAGAATCCATGCTAAAAACTAGAAAACTAGATTTCTATAGGACCATGTCATGGCATCATAGAGAAAGAACGTAATGACTTGCAAAGTGACTCAACTATAACCTTTATAGTTAAGGACCCTAAATATAAGTAAATGGAGCCATGATCAAGAGACTCTGAAATCTACAGTGTATTCCATTAAAAAGCTGAGGCATTCTACAGAGAAGCTAGAAGATGCCTGATGAATTTTTGCTAGCATGGAGTCTAAGAATAAATGATCAAGAGGGCATAGCACTAATTTTAAACACTGCCAAATAGTATATTATTTGTGTAGGGTGTATTAGTCAGGGTTCTCCAGAGAAATAGAACCAACAGGAAGTGTGTGTTTTTGCACATGTGTGCGCACATATGCACACACTCACACATACACACACACACACACACACACACACACACACAGAGATTTTAAGGATTTAGTTCATATAATGTGGAAATTTTGTAAATTCAAAATCTATAGGATAGACCAGCAGGCTAGAGAGCCAGAAAAGGAATTTGTGCTGGCAAAATTTCTTCTTGCTCAGAAGAGGTCAGTTTCTGTTTTCTTGAGTCCTTCAATTGATTGATTGATTTCTCCCCTCGTGCACATATCATGGGTGGTGATCTGTGCACACATGGAAAGAGAGAGAGAGAGAGCTATGATGTCTCTTCCTTACAAAAACACCAGCTCTAATGGATTAAAGCCCCATTCTTATTACCTCACTTAGCCTTCACCATCTCCTAATAAGCCTTATTTCCAAATACAGTCACACTGGGAGATAGGCTTCAACATATAAATTTGAAGAGGAGGACACAATTTAGTCTACAGCAGTAGATACCAAAGATTAAAAACAGATGATTCTCTTTATTGCTTCATTCATTCCTTGTATAGTAAAACTGTTCAAGAAGTACAACATACTAAGTGTGATTAGTGTACTATAATGGACTTGGCAAATATCTTTTCCTTTTCTACCTCAAAGTCCACTAACACACAATATGCATTTTCATGGAATGATATTCAATATATATTTATGGGTTTTGCCATGAGTTTATTTGATAATACATATTATCATAATACAACATATTATGATAATCTGATACTGCAGGATTCCAATTTGATAACTCTAAGAGTAACTTAGGGAAATAAATTGATAATTGTATGATGACTGCCCTCTAATGATAAGAGAAGTTAAGGACTCTAGACACACTTGTTACCACGTGACAAACACAGATACTTAAGTTCATTGCAAGTAAACTTATTAGAAGTAATGACAGTGAGAGCAGCTCTATTACCAAGCATCAGGGAGTACTTTGAATTCTTTATTTGTTGAATCTCATAATACCTTTATTAGAATGGCACAAATGGGAAGCTCTGACCAGACTGATGTATGCCCTAGGAGTAGGCAATATAGCCAAGCAGAGAATCTCAACAAAGGAGGAAGAAATATGAATGAAAATGGATAATACATGGAAACAGAAGTTTAATGCAAATAAGAAGTGGATGGTTATTATTCTAGGAAAGAATGCTATATCTGCCAGAGTGTAATATGTTTTGTGAATGTGGATGGAATTCCTTTAATAACAGCAGTAACAAAGTCTGTACTGTTTTTTTGTTTGTTTTTTTTTTGAAGTGGTCTTTTTTTTTTGAAGTTGGTATGGTATTCATGTATCATTTATAACTTTCTGGAGCTTTAATGGAACTTCTATCAAGCAACATTTTGGCACACATGGTCTGATATATATAATTTATGCACAATATTTTCATGTAATTTGAAATATACTTGAGTGTACCAATATAATGATTCCTCAAGGACAACAATATGTATCGTGATGTGACCTCTAAAAAGCAAACCAAGCCATACTATACTTTTTGTTTATTTTCCTTTTTTTTGAAATTCTTGTCTTTATTATTCAACATGATATCTAAAAATATAGGGGGTTATAAGACTCTAGTGGAGTGACACATTTCAAAGTTCATGTGGATCAATGCTATTTGCAAGATGAATCAACTGATTCTTACAAAGATAAAAAGTGATACTTTCAAAATTAAATAATACATTTACTCACTTCTTTTATTTAACAAATATTGACAACTTATTGTGTGTTAAGTGCTAGGGATGCAATGGTGAAAAAGGCAGACATGATATTTCTATTTTTTCAGCCACAAATCTGTGGCTGAAAACAACATATTAAAACTTTATTATGTTACAGTTCTGAAGGTCAGAGGTCTAAAATAGAATTCATTGGTCAAGGAGTTGGCAGGGCTATGTTCTTTTTTGAATGCTCTATGTAAAACTATGTTTTCTTATCTTTTCCAGCTTCTACAAGCCACTCACTTTTCTTCCCATACCACTCTTCCATCTTCAAAGCCAGCATAATATCACTTTAATCTGACTCTTCTACCTCCCTCAACCACATTTAAGAAAACTTGTAATTACACTGCACCTATCCATACAATCCAAGAAAAGATCATGAAAGTCCACTGGTAAGCGACTTTAATTCCATCTGCAACTTCAATGTCCCATTACTATGTAACATATTCACAGATTCTAGGGATTAAAACTTTTTTGGGGGGGTGCATAATCTGTGTACTATAGTATTATTTATAAAGTCTAAAGGTACCCCAATTTTCTATGCATATTTTCTGACTCTAATGACTTTGTTTTAATTATTTTTTTTTAATTTAAAGCAACATAATGTGTTTTTATTGTTTTAAATTTAATGAAATATACAAATAAAATTAATAGTCCTAAATTCAGCAACAATCTATAAATGCTTATCATTTGTATGTCTCACAATCTGTTGCCAACACCACCATACTACTAAATAACCTCAGTATAGCACCAACATAAGTCAAGATGTTATTATTTTTGTTTCCGTTTTACAAAGGAGAAAACAACTATGGCTTAGAAAAATTTCGTGATTATTCCAGCTCACATGGCTAGGAATATTAGAGCTATAAACCACAGTTTGTAAAGCATTTGTATTCTAATCTAATTTCAGATTTCTGAATATCTTTATAGATTGATTTTTATTAATCTTGATATGGTCACTTAAAGATAGTTAATCCATAGTTCAGAGGTGGGTCCTCTGGGTTCAAATCTAGGGTACATTTTTTGCTAGCTTTGAAATACATTCCTTGAACCCCCATGTGCCTAAATTTCCTTATTAGAAAACCTTCATAATAATAGGCTAAGCATAATAATAAAAATAAATTATGACATATATGTTTATAAATATCTGACATAATTTGTATTCAATAAATATCTATTATTTTTATTATCACTAAGCTAAAATCTGAAATATATGTTAACTATTTTGTTGCATAAATTATCAATAAAGCCAAAATTTTAGTTTAATTCACAGTGATATCAGCACTTCATTAGGCATCATGAGTCCATAAGAAGATCATAAATTAACACAAGCTCTGTGCCAAGCTTGGCATTATTAAATTGCCAGGATCAGCTAGAATGAATTCTTAGAATGAATTCAGTTCAACCACATTGCAACTCCACAGGCTGATCCTATAGGCAGGACATGTGTGAAAGTTCAGTTCCAGCAAGATAACCACTTACTCCTCTGTGCTTGACTAAAGAAGAATCACCATTGAAAGGGAAGATTGATGAAACATTCTTAAGATTCTCTGTGGAAAAATTTCAAACAGGGCTGCAAAGACATTGACCGCTGGGAAACCGTATCCTTTGGCAGACCACTGAAGCAGGCAATTGCCGTTTGGAGCCAAGTGTCTCAAAGCTGATGGAAGAAGAAACAGAGCCTACAACAATAATAGTTTATATCAGACATGACTCTCCAGAGGCCAGTGGATGCATGAGCATAACCACTGAGAGATTCTAAAGGCACGAGTTCATATGGACAGAACTTGCTATTAAACTTGATATTACTACTTACTTACAATCATGTGGCATGTTATAATTAACAAAGCAATTTCCTAACCATTACCCCAGTAGACCTTTACAATAAAACTGTGAGCTAGGTGGGCAGTTTTCATTTTATAAACTGGGAAACTAAAGCTAAGAGAGTTCAAGTTAGGTGCTCAATTCAAGGGATACTAAGCAGCCAAACCATACCTAAAAGACAGATTTTTTTAAATTGTAATTTAAGAATCTTTTTATTATACCAATTTTTATTTCATGTAAGAAAACAACTGTGAATTCTCCCATAAGGAATGACACAGATAGGACAAGTAATAAAGGTAAACATGCAGAGAATATTAAGCTGCCGAGAAAGTATAATTACTGAGTGTTTCAAACTGAATCTTTAGATGTATTCTCTCAGTCAATAAAAGTATTTTTATGTTCTAACAATTAAGAAAACTTATTGACAATCAAAATATCTCTCCAGCTATCACACAGACAGTATTGTTTATCTTTGATAAATTCAATTTTATGAGTAGTCATTAAATGGTATTCAGAGTGGTTAAGTAGAGTTTACCTGCGCAATTTCTGGATCTGTTGTTTAGCATAGAAAGAATGTTTTGTAAGTCCCTACATGTGATAAAAGAAATAATTTTTCTCATGACTGAGATATCATTTATAGCTGATCTGTTCGCAAGATATTTGGACTGTATGCACATACCCATAAACCTTCACCAAAATAAATAAATAATCTCCAAAGTGCTCTAGTTTTCTAGTTTTTAGGTATTGCAAATAAAGTTGTCATAGACATTCATATACAAGTCTTTCTACGCTCAAATGTTTTTATTTACTTTGGGTAAATACCTAGGAGTAAAATGGTATGATTACATAGTAGGTATTATGTTTAGCTTTTTAAGAAACTGCCAAACTACTTCACAATTTAGTGGTACTATTTTATGTTCACATGGGAAATGTATGAAAGTTCCAGTTTCTTCACATCTTCACCAGAACTTGGTATGATTAGTCATTCTAATAAGTGTGTGGTGGTATCTTATTGTGATTTTAATTGCATTTCTCTAATTATTTATGATATTGAGCGTTTTTTCATGTGCTTATTTTTCATCCTAATATTTTCTTGTATTAACTGCCACTTCAAATATTTTTCCTTTTTATAATTGTGTAACATGTTTATTTATTAAGTTAGAAGAAGTCATTATATTCTGGGTATTAGTCCAAATTTGGCCTTTTATAAATAAAATGTTTAGATATTCTGCATTTTTTCCATATGAATTTTAGAATCAGCCTGTAAATTTCTACAAAAAAAAGTTAAGATTAATGTTGAATCTACGGATTAATTTGAGAAAACTTACATTTTTGCAATTTGAGTATGCTAACCCATGAACTTAGTACACCTCTCAGTTTATTTAGCATCCTTTTAAATTTTTCTCTTCCATGATTTCTAGTTTTCAGCGTGTATGCCTTGCACATACTTTGTCAGATTTACTTCTAAGCATTTCGTATTTTGATGTTATTGTTAATGATTCTTTTTTAGGTCTTCTATATATTTATACTAATTTTCTGCTTATTATTATATCATTTGTTAGGAGGCAAGAATTGAAATTAATCACTGTAATTGTGAATTATTTCATGTCTCTATGCCGTTCTACCAGTTTTTGTTTCATGTATTTTGAAGCTCTGCTATTAGCTTCATAAATATTTAGGATTATTATGTTTTATTGAAGGGTTGACCTTTTATCATTATTAAAATACTTTTATACTTGTTAATATCTTTTGAAATGTACTTGGTTAAGTGTTAATATAGCCATTGAGTAATAGCATTATATGTAGTTGTCCATCCTTTTACTTTAAATATTTTGTTCTTTATATTTAAGGTTTGTTTCTTTCAGGCACTTTATAGTTGGGTCATTTTTTGTGACTTTAGTGAAGAGATTTTATTTTATTCTTGAAAAATACAGAAATCGTTAGCTTTTCCATAATTTTAAAAATCGAATTAAAATAAATTTTGCAAAACTGTTTGCTCTTTCTTTGTCTACAAGTAGAAATGTGTATTTCTTAATTAGATTTATCATATGAACTTCATTTTGTTTCCTTCAATACGTTTTGGAAATATGTGTATGCTAAAATGAAGTTACTCTGACATTTAGGATTTTCATTTGCTTGTGTTTTTCTTTTCCAAAAGCCATATGCTAGATGACTTTGTTTTACTGGTAACATGTGGCCTACAAAGAAAATTGCTGTGACCTTTTTACTCCTAAAATTTCCCAGCTAAGCCAAAAAACCTGTTGCACCCTGAGAAAGAATTGTCTTTCTTAGTTGAATGATAGAAAAAATAGAAAAGTAAATGTTGAATAAAATAGTTTAATTTTATTAACAAAGGCAAACTCAATTTCTAAATTAGCAGAATATATTCTATCACCAGTATCGAAGACAGAATTAATTCTCATATTATTAATTATTATTAATATTTATTATTAATAATATTATTGATGTTAGATTATTAATATTATTTCTGACATTATAATATGAAATATGTTATGAGATATAATTTAATCCATAGAAAAAACTGAAACTTATAACAGTAGTCAAGGTTTAAAAATCAGCAGATCTACTAAATTACATTCATATTTTAAAAACCTGCTGAAATTTTTTATTATATCCTATATTTAGAAAAGTAAGAAATCAGTCCCCTCCTTAAAAATCAGTCTATGATGCCTGTACTTAGTTTCCTGTGGCTGCTGTAACAAATTGTCACAAACTGGGTGCCTTACAACAAAAATTATTCTCCCACAATTTTTGAGGCCAGACGTCTGAAATAAAAATACTGGTGTCAGTAGAGCTGAACTCTCTGGGAAGCCTTTAGGGGAGTATCCTCTATCACCCCTTCCCTTCCAGGTTCTAGTGGCTCCAGGCATTCCTGAGCTCGTGGCTGTATAAGTCTAAACTCTGCTTCCATCTTCACATGGCCTTCTTCTCTAGATTATATCTTCTCTTCTTCTGTCTCCTATAAGGACACTTGTCAGCTATAGGACCCATCCAGATAATCCAGGATGATCTCACCTCAAGATCTTTAATGTTATAACATCTGCAGAAACACTTTTTTCAAGTAAGGTCACATTCATGGGTTCTGAAGTTAAGATGTGAATATGATTTTGGGGGTGTCATAATGCAACCCACTATACTACCTATGTACATGCTTTTTTTCTGTAATGAGGCCTCAATCAAAGTTAAATTTACCTAAAATCTGGATTAGCTTATATTTATATCGAAAATATGACTTTATTTACCATGTTATTAATAGCCAGATAAAGAATTGCTTTTCTTTCATCCTCCTCAGAAAATAGCATTGTGAACATACCCATTTAAATGTGTTTTATGGATTTCATCCATTACATTTATATAATTTGAAACTCAAACCATCCCATCTTTGTTTGGCCAGCGAGAATCTCTTCAAGTAAATATCTGATTCCTTTTGATATGACCATAATATTCATTGACACTTTCCTCACCATGTGGTATGACAAGATATCCCAGGATCGGCCATTTTCCCAAGAAAATTGATTTATTTTAGCACAAGATGGTATTTCAAGATCAGAATCTAGGCACTAGTGATACTCATTGCATCTGAAGTGTTCATTGTTTCTATACCTTTATGGTGAATGAAGCTAAAAATTATGTGCATGCTTGTTCACACCTTATTTCATCAACAATCTTACATATGTTATTCTACTTTTATTTGACCTAATGTATAGTTGACAAATTTTAATAATAATCTAATTGTATCATATATCCAAGAATTTTTCTGTTTTTTTTTTTCAAATAAAAAAAAAGATTTTATATGTTGGTGTTGGCCATTCTAAATCAATATTTTTAAGTACACCATGTCTTTTTAAAAATGTCGATCCATTTTAATTTTATGTCCAGAAAGTTTTCTTGAATTACATAGGTTTTAGTATAATTTAATTCCTTAGTTTGGTTTTTTGGTTCTTCTCTGCCTATCTTCAATATTTGGCAGTATTTATAAATTTCTTTGTATCTCTTTTTTCATTTCCTTGTAAATACATTTCCTCTGTTTCACTTTATATTCCTATTAAGGCATTATTGGTTTTGTTTACGCACTTCCGTGTCCCTTATTCCTCCTTTATGGAATTATGTTTATTTTTATTTCTTTCCTAAGACTTGTCACTTAGTTCTTAGGCTTTAAAATCCTAATTAACAAGCTCTTAGTTCTGTCTTTATGTGTTGTTCAATTATTTGTCTTGGCAGCTTGCTTTCTGAAATTTCAGAACTCAATACCCCTCCCAACTTTGGTCTAGATATTTTATTTGTTTCTGTTACCCTTATTATTCTCAATCTGGTAATTTCTCACCATGGGATTCTGTACTGGACTGAGTCTTAGCAGTCAGTTCTACAAATTCACAGGAGACAGACAGCTTCAGCCCTTTCAATCTTCTTAGCACAGACCTATTGCTTTCTTCATTTACCCATGACTAGACAGGCCAAAACACTCCAAAAGTTCAAATTTCTTTTCTTAAATTGCCCTCATTATGTTTTTGACAAAATATATTTTGTTTATTTGTTTTTTCTTATTTGTTTATTTCTTTTCTCCTCAGATCTGGCAGATACCTCCCCATTGCCACTTCCTTCTTTTTCTCACACAGATAATACTATGCAGGTCTTGTAGCTGTTGGTGGTTTGTCCCCTCCTGCTTTTATTTTACAGTTTATTGTAATACCTTGTAATCCAGTAACATTTTTAATGTTGGACTTTTCACCTTTTCTGTTGTCTTTAACTGTCTGTTTTTAATATCAAGATTTAAAGATATTGAAAAATTACTCTGTTTCACTGACATCTTCCCAGAATCTTAATGCCTTGAATTTTTCATTTTACATTATATCTTTGCAATAAAGCCTCATGAATAAAAGTAGCTACATTTCATTTTCTCTGACATATAGCATACAGCTATATAAATATGCAAACAATGCATTTACCCATTTTTCCAGTTAATTTCTCTTAAAATGTTTTGGTGTTACAAAAATGTTTCTGTGAATATATATTTTTTTATATCTCTACTAAGCACACACACACAGAAAACCTTCTCTAAGGCAGTGCAGTTCAAAGTTGGTGCAAATTTTGGAGAGAAATAGAAAAAATTCAGGGGGAGTATAATACTAAAAAAATATGATAGGCTGATCATTTTTTTCCTGACGAAATTGAAAGTTATCTAAAAGGGACTATTTACATTGTTGGATTAGAATTTTAAATTGGTTAAGACTAAAATTATTTTCTTCTGATTTTTAGAATGAGGATTGTGAAGAAGACCACATAAATTATAGAAAGTATTAAAGAGCCATATCTTTTCTGCATATCTGACTTATACTACGAATAAATTTTATAACCCTTCTATGTATAATTCGCTTGGCTCTGTAGTATCCATTAGAGTTAAAATCCTTGAAACCTCCTTTATATATATGGTCCATAACTTCAGTATCATTTTCTACTCTCTCATTTTTTTGAAGAAACATTCTAACCATATAACGAATAGGTAGTCAGATGTGTAGACATGACTGGGTATAAGGAGTAGAGAACACAGTGCCTACAAAGCGCATGACAATGCACATGTATTATCTACACTATGGAAATTATGTTTTCTGGAGCAAATTGGAAAAGACAGAAGCTGCAAAAAGACTTATAAGGATGAAAGTGAAAAAGACATTTACTTGAACTCAAAAGAATTTTCATTCAGTAACTTTCAAATGGTTGGCAGAGGGTGTTGTAAATAACATCCATATTATCTAGGAAATAGATCAATCTAACATGAGATGATGGATGGCAAGAAAACCTCTACTTTTTTTTAAATTAACACATAGTTGAGTTGCCTGGCTAGCTCAGTTGGTAGAACATTAGACTCTTAAAGTATAATAATATACAATATTATATTAGTTTCAGGTGTACAACAAAATGATTTATCATGTATATTCCTTACAATGTGATCACCACAATAAGTCTAGCAACCATGTCACCAAAGTTATTAACATAAAACAATGTAAATTATTTTACCTATGCTATACATTACATACTCATGACATTTTTAATGTTTTTTATAACTGGAGATTTGTACCTCTTACTCCCCTTCGCCCTTTTTACCATCTCCCTTTCCTTTGTCAACCATCAGTTTGTTCTTTGTATCGCTACATTTTTTTTATTTTTGCTTATTTCACTTCACTTTCTAAGATTATCTGACCCTTTCCATTGCCATGTGATTTGCCTTACATCCTGTGGAAAGGAAACACATTCCTGCCTTACTGAGTTTTGGCTTGCTCATGTGACATCTTGACCAATAATTTGTGAGTAGACATGACATACAATATGTCTAGCAGAAACTTAAGATCCAGTCATGAAAAGAGCATGATCAGCATAGAGGCTATCCTTCTTCCAGGGTCCTGGAATGAGAAGACACATGCAGCAGAGATACAGCCTCTAATTGTATCACAGCTCATTTTGAAGAAATTAGAGTTTGTTAATGTGAGTCACTGCAATTTTTTTGGTGCAGCAAAATGACTCATACAGATATTAATGAAAAGGTGATATACACATATTGTAGTTCCCAAGATCATGCTCTTAAACACAACACTATATAGCTGTTTAAAAAGAAATTCTTGCTTAAGGTCAAGATTGGTACTCAAAACTGAATAAGAGAGATCCTGGGAAAGGAAAGCAGGAGATTCCATTTGTTGGTAGTGGAGGAAAATGGCAGTTGTTAACAAAAGAGCTTAGAGATGTTATCTGTTATTTTAAATTTTATGTTAAAAACTTGCTTGGATTTCTCTCACATGAAAAAAATAGAATAAAATTGTGTGTATCAGCTTGCAAAGATCAATTTTTTTTTTTTTTTGCCAAATAAAATGTAACAGTTGCCATTCTATGTTTAAAAACATCCAAAATGTCTTCTTTCATCTTTACTTCACCTGTTATTAGCAACTCCTGTGGGCTAGGAAAGAAAATTTTGCCTAAGTAATCCCTTAGCAAAAACTCACAATTCTTACAACTTAAATTCATAATAACTCCCTCCAGTAATTATTTTAACATTTTAGAATTTAGCATATTACAATCTATAATTGCTTACAATTTTATAAACACTCATTTCTGTAACAGTCCTGAAAAGTGTTCCAAGAGAGACTTTTTACTGGCATTCTTTACTTAAAGAAAAAAACACATGCAAAGAACTAAGCAACTTCCTATACATGGACATTTGATGGCAGAATCAGTACAGAATCCCCATATTCAAACTCCAACGTCTACATTATTTCACTAGAAGAGAATATCAGAGCAACTCAATCTTTTTTTTCTTTCTCATACTGATGTTTTAACTCCACTTCAAGTAAAAAATAATTTTATAAAAATAAATTTCTATCATTATGTATAACTGTAAAATTTAATCTTCTAGAAACTTGTTATCCTAAACTGTCAACAAATGAGCAAAAAGTGATTATAAAGATATTTTATATTTTAAAATCAATAGAGTAAAAGAGGGAAGAACATAAATTGAAAATAATTTTATTACTATTAAACTTTTAGATAATTTTGTTATGTTTTAAGCACTTAAAATTTGACTTAAATGGTCAACCATTCATATACAAAATATCTCATCCCTCTCAAAATGAGATCTTGTTCCACCATTCTAATCTATATTACAGTGAAGATGTATGCATCCACATTGTAGAGCATTTTGAGGCTATGTGCTTTGATTCATGATTTTGGGAAATGTTTGACATAACTACAGACTGGTATATTGTAGGCCTATTTAGTTTTCAATCTAAAAAGCCCATAGATTCAAAAGATCACTGGCAAATTTGGACCGTGTTTTTTCCTCACCAATGTTTGATTGAGAGTTTTCTGAAAGAATCTAATAATAATGTTTTGTTAAGTTAAAAATAAGTCCTTTGAGGAGAGTAAACAAGACTAGGTTATCTAACGACTAATCTAGTTATATTAAGCCATTTCTCTTAATCTTATATCTACTGTCCTGACATTTTTGTTGAACTCATTCCTAAAGACATACATCTTTAGGCCCAGTAAAATATAAATAACCATAAGTATTTTAAAGTTAAAATGTAATGGAAGAGCATCTTGTTGTTTAGCTCTAAATTTTGTTAATATTTCTGTGCCTTATATAAGTCAAAATATTTATTTTGGCAGCAAATACAGTGATGATGAAAGTAATATAAAACCTAGAATGTGGAAATAATTTAACAGAGAGAAATGCGTACTGCAAGAGAGTAGTGATAATTTTGTATAAATCTCTTTGCTAAACTATATTTATGTATGACTTTTAGGATGGTCTAATTTACATTACATTACAATATGGTATAATCATACCATAATCCTGTTTCACTTAGGAAATTTAACTGTGTGTGCCTAGCAAAATATAGACAAAGAGACAAAGAGAGATATAGAGACAGACAGAAAATTGAGCATATGCCTGCGAGTGAGTGTGATATAAGATATATAAATTCAATTCATAAGTTAAGTTATAGTTCTCACGTACCTAAATATCTGTCATAATGTGAGCATCTCATTATATTACTTGTTTATTATTAAAACAAAACCCAGACTACTTCATTTGGTACTCAAAGAAACAGCTATCCATCCTAATAGTGAAGGTACAATTGATTGTATTAGCTTTAAAGAGAACTACTATGTCTGTCTTCAAATGATTTATTCACAAGGAAGTTTTAGGGGAATTTTTAAGCATTTACAGAGTTTGCTTTTTCTAGTTTTTTTAGAATGCAACCATGCTCAGGATACTCCTCTTCTCCATAGGTTTAGGTTTAATGATCTCAGAATAACTTTGCAAGCTGAACATCAGCTGTTCATTTTTGTCCTTATCAGGCATTCTCTATTTTGGTGATATCCAAGGAAACATGAAGTTATAGCTAAATGATACATTTTAAAAATTATTTGCAGTTAAATTTAATATTATAAAACATGGTAATACAGACTAATTTTCTGTAACCATGATTATTTGCAACTTCTTGACTGAACATTGTTTGTTTGTTTGTTTAGCATAGTTTATTTTTAATAAAAATTCCAGTTACAAAATAATATCATTTGTTTTGGCATTTTGTTTTTCAGTATTTCTTACAACTATTAGCATATACAACAAAACACACACAAAAATGGTTTCTTTATATCTATATAAAATTTTTGCTGAATGAATTAGACGTGACATTTGCTATAGAATAAATGATCATGTGCTCCCCAAAATTACTGTGTTGAAACCCAATCCCCACTGTAAAGATATTTGGAGGTGGACTTTTGGGAGATGACTAGTTCATGAGGGCAGAGCTTTGGCAAATGGCATTAGTGATTTTGTAAAAGAGATTCCAGAGATCTCTCTCTCCCATTCACTCTTGTGAGGACATAGGGAGAGGATGGGCAGCTATGACCTTGGAAGTAGGTTCTCACCAAACCCTAAATCTGCCAGTGCCTTTATCTTAGATGCCCTAGCCTCCAGAATTGTGATAAATAAATGTGTATTGTTTATAAGCCACCCAGTCTAAGGTTACAGCAGTCTAAATGGACTAAGATACTATTTCAATAAAATTTTGAACAAATATTAAATATATCTTACTTATGTAAAAATGCAAGTAATAAAACTTTATCAATTATCTTCAATTCTCACAAGTTTTACAACCTATAACTAAACCAGACTATGGACGTATGTTTAGAATGGTAAAACATGAAAATAAGAGATAGATTAGATTCCATAGAATAATAGACATAGAAAACAGAAGGTGACCAAGGATTGAGCTCTGAGCATTTCCAAAATTTGAAATAAAAAAAAAAATGAGGAGGCATCAATAATAACCAAGAGGAAGAAGTCTGAGATATAGGAGGAAAAGGAAGTGGAGGTAATGCCTTGGAAAACAAGTGAAGAAAATATTTCAAGAAGCGGAGAATGACCAACTATGTCAAATTCCCCTGACAAGTTGACTAAGACTATTGAGAATTGGTTGTGTTTATATATGTAAACATTTAGTATATAAAACTAGATATAACAACTCATAGTTAATGACATCAAGCAATTGTCCCTTGTTAGTGTTCTAATCCTATACATATATTAACCATTTTATCTTTCTAACAATCATATAATGTAAATATACTTATTTCCATTTTATAAATGAATAACACACATACACATACAACACACACACACACACACACACACATACACACACACACAAGTATGCATGATAAGTGATACAACTAAGATCCAAACCCAGGAAGCCTACATAAACTTCCACAATAAGGGCAAGTCTAATCCAATTGTGTTGTCTTTTTAAAACTTCATGTATCAGTGTTTCTGAGCCTGACGCTCAGAGGCCCAAACATGGTTTTGATATAGTCACACACACACTATGTGCTCATAAGGCTTACTTTCCCTAGGATGCCCCAGTTTGGGGCATTGAATAATTATAAACTCATGAGAAGCTTATTTTTGTAAGAGTGATTTAGTAATAGTAATATGTTCAACCAGAAAACAGTAGCTCTAAATCTTCATTCTAAAACTCTGTAAAATAATTATTAATATCCTTTTATCAGTGTTTGTAGTGGTGTGCTAGACTCGTGAAAAAGAAGTTATAAAATACAGTTTTCTTCCAAAAAATGTTAAGATTAGCAGTTACTAGATTATAATTTTATCTTTAAGTTAATGGAAAGTTTATTTAAAGGTTTTAAGCAAGAGTGTAAGGTATATTAAATTTATTTTAAATGTGTGTCAAATTCAAAGTGGAGAATGATTTAATGAGACAAACTTACAGTCAGGAAGTACAATTAGAAAGCTCCCCTACCAATCCAGGCAAGGAATGTGATGGAAGTAGTAATTGATGATGGAAATAAGTGAACAGATTTTAGGTATATTTAATGATAGAAATCACTTATTTAGTGGTTGATTGGATATGTATCTTAAAGAAGAAGTAGTCAACAATAATTTCCAATTGTTTGATTTGAATAACTAAATGAAATGATGCCGTTCATTGGCATAAGGAAGACTGAAAAAGAAGTGACACTAATGGGCAAAGCATAGGGAAAAATTAGTTTTATTTTTAATCTGATCAGTTCAAGACACTTATAGAACTTTAAAATAGAAATATCAATAGGCAGTGTTATAATGGATTTTAAGATCAAAAGATTGATTTGGATTGGAGGTACTTCAAATCTCACTAAAAAATCGCTTCAGGAAATTTTTTTCTTACAATATTTCCATTGTTTAGAGGTACCATGTTAAATGTTCTTTTATATTAGTTGGACAAGGGCACAGAAACCATGCAAGTTATTTAAACAGAATTTAATATGACAAATTGTTATATTCTTACTAAAGAACTGAAAAGGATTAATAGGAACAAGAAGTAATACAGAGATAATGATTGCAGGAAATAGCTACCACTTCAGTGCTGCTCAAACAAAGAGAAGAGGTTAAATTAGGCTAATCATAATCTAAAATTTATTCTTCTTAGGAAGGGGAGCTGACTAGTGGGTACTTCAAAAGCTCAGAAGATGATCTCCATAGGTGAGGTCCCAGACGTCTGAGGAAACGGCACTGCCTTAATGCCTTGTTTCATGTGTATGTGTCTGGTAGAAGCAGTTAAAGAAACTTTAATTCTCAGAATGCTCGCTTCCTACTCCCCTTTTATGCCAACTAACTCACAATCTAGAAAACATTCCAAAGAAATTCTATAAGGAATGCCACCCATTACTTTGTAACCTAGACCGGATATTTTCCTTGTAAGTTCTCTCCTAAACCAATATAGAAAGTGAAAAGTCAAATGGGGAACAAAGGGTTGGCCAGGTTGAAATAATGCTCCTGTGTAAGAAAGAGGGAACTATCAGGTTTTACACTTGGTATAGGAACACGGAGATAAGAGGAGCCCTTTTTTTCTGTTTCCTCTTTCTAGTTTGGATACACTGCTGTTTCAATGTCTAAGCCTAAGCAGTGGTCAATAATTTCTCAGTTATCAAGCAATATTTCATCCCAGTGGCTTACACGCCATTAATTGATCTTTAGTTTTCTATATTATAGCTGTCACCTTTTATCTGTAATTTGATGTTGTTTCAAGGCCAGGTATGCTAATTAGAAGTAACTGGTTTGTAACCTTCAAATATAAAACTGTCCTTATTTCAGTAATATTCAGTCTTCCTGATTTTCATGTGAGTCTAAGTATAGAATGAGTAAACAGTAGTTGAATGCTTGTCTTACTAGCATCATGGGATCCTGGTGAATGAAATGTGTAAGCAAAAATAAATATAAAATCCATATTTTAATTTTATAATTTTAACTTCTACTTTCGAGAGAAAAATCCACATTCAGGATTTAGAACATCCGGTAAATATTTAAAATTCTTAAGCATAGAGCAAAGCCTATGCTAAAAATACTTTTTGAGGTTAATAATTTTTATGTCATTATCTTATCAGCCCAAAAGATATGCCAAATACAAAATTACTTAAATTCATTTTACCTGAAAATTTTTTTTATTATACAAGTGGGGCAATACTGAATTTTCTTCATTTAACTTTTATTCTAGTTCACCTCATTATTTTTATGCTTTTCCAGCATTTTTAGAAGGCAAGTCTTTGGTTAAACGGAAAAAAAGAACTGAAAAACTTTGTTGACACACACACAAATAAACAATTTTATAAGTGATTACTAAGAAGAAAAGAATGATTTGACCTGTAGATATTTAACTATGAAGGACCAATGAATTCTGCTAGAATACAAGATCTGAAGAATGTAGAATTTCCTTCCAGTATCCCTCCTTGACTGACAACCACAATGAAAAAATATGTGGCTTCATCCCTACTGCGTCACAGTCAAAGATATCCAATGAAACAGTTGGGTGGAATTTTTGACCCCATAAAGTCTGGTGTAGGCAATGTAGGTACGGATAAGAAAAGGGGAATGGAAGGGAAAATCAGCTGTTCAAGAGAATCAGACTTTTATGACCTGATTAGAGATTCAGTGGGCAAAGTAAAATTATATTCTGGTCTCCACAAATACTCATGATTATCCAATAATAATTTTATATTAATGGATCACTCCTCCTCATCTTTCTAGATACTGTAGGGCATAATTATGGGATTAAGCTAATTTCAATTTATTTTCTATTTAAATCATATTAACTATTCTTGTTACTACACAAATGTCCTCTTAAGAATTCTGGCTTCATTTAAATTTGGCTCTGGGTTGTTAAAGAAAGATTTTTGAGACCGCCATGGGCCTCTGTATGAATTAAGGGTGAATCATGAAGCCATTAATTTAATAACTTACCATTCAATTTAAGAAAACACAGATTTAATGTTCTTGAAGAGAAATTTCTTCTTGAGTAAGCAAGATTAAAATGGGTTATTTAGAAACCATTCTAAATGCTTTAAAAATGTTTTCCTGTATTGCTTATAATAAGTATTATTTGCAAATGAATTTTGTACCAGGAACTACGTCAGTCCCTGAAAATACAAAGATAAATGAACAATTGACTTCTTCCCTTCAGGTAGTCTGAGTCCAAATAAGGACACACACATCCAGCAAACACCAGAGGAAGCTGAAAGTTCTAGGAAGGGGCTGATTATTTCAGACAAAAAAGCTTACTTGGCTCCTCAATTTCTCCCAATGGTCTTCTTTTGTTCTAACGTCCCATCCACCTACAAATCTCTCCAGGAAAGACTAGAAAAGAGCTGATCAATCACTCATCCTGGAAGTGCATGTTAACTAAATGGCATGATGCCAGGAGTTTCCAGCCTTCCACAACTTATAGGTGATGGAAGAAATAACATATTATATGACATTGGATCTAGCACCACGAACAGCAATATAAAGTGCTAGATGATGCAACATGAAAGGCAGGAAGTTAGTTTCCCATGGGATGAACTTAGACCAATAGAAAACAGGATATGGGGGTAGAGGATTTTATTTCCTTCCTTACTCAGCACCATCAACATCTCCAAAGAATGGCTGTTCTGTGTGGCCTCTCTTGAGAAGTCCTGAACACGGATCAAACACATCTGCTAAATAAATGACCAGCTGTGCATTTAACTGAATCATAGTGAGGTGGTAGTCATCATGGCAACATATAATTCCCAAGTTGACCTTGCTTCTCTCTTCACCCCTTGAGACTACTTTTGTGGGATTGGGTATGATATTACCACATTGTAATATTGCTGTTTTATGTTTTTCTCATTAGTCTGTGAGCTTGAAATTTTTGTCTAACTTTACAGTTTTACAATTCTACAAAAATAGGTTAAGCGAAGTCTTAACCTATTATATTTCATATTGCTTTTGAATTTAAGTGCAACTTTTTAACTAACATTTTAACCACTTGTAAGTATACATATTTATTTTTATTTCCATATAACACTATGATATTATATTGATGTGATAGAATCTATAAGACAGTAGTATAATATATGATTACATTTTTCTTCTCTAGAAATCACTGAGCTGGGACACAAACAGGTTTTACTCAATTGTGAATCATATAGTATCTGCTGTATAACAGATAGAATTTAAAAGAACGTTAATTGAATTAAAACACAGAGGCATAATATAAGAAATACTGAAATGATTGATGAAAAAGCTAATCGAAATAAAATATATTACATAATTTTTTCTACGTTGTCTGTACCTCTTAAGTTCATTTAACAGTTTTGCATTAGGATACTATACAATCTTTAATAAGTAATAAATAGCCTCCTTTGAGGTATTTTAGAAAGTAAATTTTAGAACTATAATGTTGGCTCTTAGAATTGCTTATTGGACAAGAAGTTAAATTGGTAAGCCAAGTAGAACAAAACTATATAGAAAATCCAAATACATTTTTTATATTGTTCTATAAAAAATTTTTAAGGATATCCCATACTCAAGTTTATAGCAAATAGGCTCATCTGGCTTCATTAGTTCATTCATTTTATGGATTTTAAGACCCCTTAGACCCATAGTGTTGTTATTGTACTAGTTGTACCTAGCTTTGCTTTGGGAAATCTTATTCATTCTTTATGTAACAAAGCCTTTGAATATGTCACTTGAAAATCAATCTCAGGTCCCACTACATAATGCTGGAAGCATCCATGGGCTTAAGTTTGCTTTAGAAAGGACAACACTTTCTTATTTTGCCTCTATTTTTTGCATTTTAATTTGTCAGTTTATAGGTAAGTGAAATGATTTAATTATCTTGCAATGATTTAATTGCCTTACAATTAACATAGTAATGTACAATTTCTCAGTTTATGCATAACAAAAGTAATTAAAACACTATAATTCATTTAATACTATATATAGTAATACTATATAGTAATATATATATATAGTAATATATATAGTATTAAATGAATTATAGTATTTTAATTACTAATATATATAGTAATATATATATTACTATATATATAATTTCACTAATATATATATAGTAATATATATGTAATATATATATTACTATATATATATTATATATTACTATATATATTACTATATATATGTTATATATTACTATATATATATTATATATAGTAATATATATAGTAATATATATTACTATATATATAGTAATAAATGAATTATAGTAATTCATTTATATATAGTAATATATATAATATATAGTAATATATATAGTATATATAGTAATATATATATAGTTTATAATATAATATAATATATATATAGAATATATAGTAATATATATATAGATTCACTAATATATATAGTAATATATATATTACTATATATATATATATTTGTTTCACTAATGCTTTACAATGAGTTTGCAACCTACTGGCTTAAAATAAAACTTTATTCCAGAAAAACATCAATTCTCTTAGGGTTCATTTTAAGAAAACAACAACAATGAAAAGCTGTATCAATTTCTCATTATAGTTGAGGACTATTGACATAAAATTGGATATATAAATTCCAACTTGCAACTTTAATTAAGCACTTCATTTTAAAAGAGAATCTGTACTTTGTCCACTTATTGGGAAATTCTACAGTGTTAATCAATTCTTTAGTCTACTGATCTGGGAGTTTTAATTTTGTTATTTTTGAATTTTTGACACATTAGTTTATCTTACCTCAAATAGATTTCAAACAAAGTATCAGTCAAGTCTGGCTGAAGTCCCAATTTGACAATGTAATAAGGATTTTGAGATTTCTTAAAATATCCTCATCAAACCCAGTTGCCTCCACTATTCTCTTTAATACATTCATATATAGTGGTATGCTAAATGTCTAAAAAATGCTGTGGTAGTTGAAAAAGAAACATTATATATTAACTCAATTGCTATATAAAACACAAAGTACTTTAAATCGAATAACAATATTTTAATACTGAATCCAATTTATCACTAGAAAAATGTAACCTTATGAAATGTAATATTATTGTCAAAGATCTGAATCTTTTCTGCAAAGAGGAAAATAAAAGCCTACCACATTCTCACAAGTATTAATATAAATAATGAAAATCAACATACTAAGGTTGGTCTCCGAAGTGTATTATTTGTACTGGTAATGTTCTAACTCTATATTCAAATGTAATAATAAAAAGTCTACTCTTGTAATTTTTTGTCAGCCAGTAGAGACAGAAAAATCCACAAGTTAAATAGTTTGTATGTGCGTGTGTGTGTGTGTGCATGTGTGTTATTACTCATGATTGTGTGCAAGAAATAGGCTTGCTAAGAAACTAGCACAAAGAGGTAAAAATATTCAGGAATACCTTGGACAATCTTCTAATTTTTTTGCTGAATAAGGATGTTTCTCAGCTGATGCTGAGAATATATAAGAATTAGCACAAACCAATTCTTATAAAATATTTTTAAACGGAAGCATCTAGATAGATAATCTTAGTTGTTCCTGAACATAGAGCAAAGATGATTATAAAAAGGCAATGGTGCAGCAAGAATTTGGCTTTATCAACTCAGAACAAGGGTCATATGCAGCAATTATATCTTATATAGGACACACATCAAGTAAAAGTCTACAATTACTCTTGCTCTGTTAAGTTCTATGTTCTTAACTAAATAAATCAGAAACATATATCAAATGTGTGTATTTATACACAGTAACATGTGAACTGTCCCATAACAACAGAGATCAAAATTAGTACACTCATTCAAAGATAAGTAACAAACAAAACAAAATTGAAATGCCAAATTAAGAAGTATAACAAAAAAGATCTTTACTTAGTTATCCTCACTAGTTTCAACCAGTAAAATAAATTTATATGGCAAAAAAACCTATCAAGAGAAAACATATCAGGTGGCCATTTTAGAAGTCACTCTATTTACCCTGATAGCATTTTAAAATACTTTGAGGTTATTAACTCTGATATTCTATACTTGGCACCTCCAAACTATTCTCAAAATATGCCTATGTAAAACTTTCAAAACCTTGAAGCCAATAATAACACATTAAAAATCATATTTAAAATTTTCTAACCGTTGCCACAAGTACCATCACCTTAAGAACATTGAGATTATTAAATAGCCAATAGTTCTCTCTCATGAAGTTGAAAAAAATTTTTAAATGAGTTAATAAGCAAAAAAAGCCATATTTAATACTCATGCTAATTTTTATCTTGAGAAATCAGAGAAAAAAAATATACTTAATTTAATACAAACTGTATGTATTTAGGGAACAGTCTCATCTCATCTATATTGACAAACACATAAATGCAATTGTTGTTCTTTCTTTTTTTACATTTGACTCTCTTAGGAATTTAATGTCTTATTTTGACAATAATATTTTAAAAATATCCTTAAATTACAGTTGACATACAGTATTATATAAGCTTCAAATGCACAATACAGTGATTACACATTTATATAACTTATGAAGTGACACCCCAATAAATCCAGTACCCATTTTATATCATATATAATTACAATACTACTGATTATACTTCTCGTGGCATATTCTACATCCTCATGACTATTTTACAACTGCCAATTTGTACCTTTTAATTCCTACCCTCTTCACCTAGCTTCCCATCCCCACCCAGTTCAGCAGGCATCAGAATGCCCTCTGTATCTATGAGCTTGGTTCTGTTTTAATTGTTTGTCTTATTCTCTAGATTCCACATATAAGCGAAATAATATGACATTTGTTTTTCTCTGTCTGACTTACTCACTCAGCACAATACCTTCTAGGTCCTTCCATGTTCAGGCAAATGCCAACATTTTTATTTCTTTCTTAAGGCTGAGTAATATTTCATTGTATATATGCATCACTTCTTCTTTATCTATTCGTCTATTGCTGAATACCCAGGTTGCTTCTTATCTTGGCTACTATAAATAATGCAATGAACATATGGATGCACATGTTCCTTTGAGGTAATGTTTTGAATTTCTTCAGATGAATACTCAGAAGTGGGATTACTGGGTCCTTCTTTGTCTCTTGTTATAGTATTTGTTTTAAAGTTTATTTTTTCTGATATTAACATTTCTACACCATCTTTAATTCATGAATTATCTATTTACATCTCTTTACTTTTAGTCTGTGTGTGTCTTTTGACCTGAAGTGAGCTTCTTGTAGGTAGCATATATAAGGATCTTGTTTTCTTATCCATTCGGCCATCCTATTTTTTGATTGGAGCATTTAGTCCATTTACATTTAAACTAATAGTTGCGAGATATGTAGTTACTGCCATTTTATTCTTCTTCTTTTTTTTTTTTAATCTCTGTCTCACTCATCCATAATCTCTGCTGCTTTTCACAGCCAGGAATTGTGGGGACTTCTCTTCCAGGCACTGGTCCTCTGGCCTGGGAAACCTAGCATGGGGCTGGAACATATTGTTCCTCAAGGGCGACCTCCACAGCCAAGGTATACCTTCTGATTCTCAACCACCACACATGGGGATGGGATCAGTCCATTCTGTGTCTCTGCCCCTCCTACCTAGTCTAGAGGTGACTTTTGTATATCCTTAGTTATAGAACTTCTTTTCAGCTAGACTTCAGATAATTCTGTAAGTTGTTCTGTAGGTTAGTTGTAATTTTGATGTGGTAATGAAAGAAAGCCAGTAGAGCATTTACCTACTCCACCATCATGCTTGAAACTTTGTTAATCTTTTAAACTGTCAAAATTATGTGGATTCTCTGCTCTGCATAAAAACTGGCCTACAAAATCAGAATTTTATAAATAAAGAAATAAAAAGAACATAGACCATTTTGTAGAAACTTCTTGTTTTGTTTTATAAAGTGGAGAAATAAGCTAAATGACAAAGTCATTTCAATTTAATGTATTATTTATAATTTCTTTATATTGAAAATGTAAAGAAAAATTAAAAAAATTTATTTTATTTTACAGACTCTCAAAAAGAAAAAAGAAAATGTAGTCAAGTTTTTAATTAATGTGTCAAAAATATTAATAGTATGCTAAAATCTTAGCTGTGCTGAAAAGAGACTTATGCTTATATATCCTTCCAATTACCACCCTATCTCTGCCCTTCTATTTATAGCCCTAGCTTTTTGAAAATGATTTATGCTTATTGTTCAACATCCTTACCCACTATTACAATTGTCACAAGAAACATATTTTAACTCTAGATAGAGATACCTAAATTTCTTAAGATTCTAAAGATGACTGTGCAGACTCCCCAAATTTTTGTCTGTTCTAAAATATACAGAGAGAGTTCCTGTGGGTTTCTCCCATGCTTGGAGGCACAAAGCAGTAATTAGTCCCACACTACAGGAGATTTCAAAGAGTATGTAAAGTACAGGTGTTTGATTAATGGATTGAGAGATGCAGATTTCTATATTACAGTAAGGAATAGCAATTGCAAAATCAATTAAATGAGGTGAATTATTAGCCCAAGTTATTAGGCTACTGTAAAAATTATCACAAATTTTAAAATTGTGTTTAAGCACGTAGGCAGCTATTCTGGAAATGTATAGTGAATTGGAAGACACAGCAGCAATTTCAATAACGATAATATCCCAACTGCTTCTGGCTTCTGCTTTCACTTCCTCCATAGCAAGTATTCTTGTCATGGTCTCTAATAACCTTGCTATGAACTACAATATATAATTTTTTGCATATAGTATTATTTAATCCTCTATAGCTACTGACATTTTCTATAACATCCTTTTTAAACTAACCTCCACCTTGGTTTCCTTGAAACATTGACTCAAAATATTTTAATATGTACATTTTTGGTACTATCTTTAATACGTACATCATGAAGATGGATATTTAATCATCATTATCATCACCATAATCATCATCATCACTACTATAGGTATTAATATAGAGTACTACTTTTAATATTATTTCTAAACATTGAGAAATCCTTATATCCTAAGCACTTCATTAACAATTTACTAATGTAAAACATTTAATCCTCATCATACGATGTAGTTATCATGAGGTTATTACCATAGTTATACCCCACATCTAATCAATCAATATCTAACCCACCACCTTTATCAGTGTAGCCTGTAGGACTGGAAGTTGCTCTGAATGAGTCAGGAAGTTAAGTGGTGAGTGAATGTGAAGTCCTAGGATATTACTATACATTACTGTAGACTTTATAAATACTGTACACTTAGAATACACTAAATTTATGAAACAACACAAGATCATTTAAGCATAAGAGAAAATAGTGCGGTAAACACAGAATGCATGAGGCTATTGCCAGCACACGGCATATTCTTTTACAGAAAACTCTTTTTTTAGTAAATAGAAAAAGTAGACTCTGACATAAGATTATAAAATATAATATAGTAAATACATAAACCAATAACAATCATTTGTTATTATCATCAATGTTTTGTACATGATTATATGGGCTATACTTTTATATGACTAGAAGTGTAGTAGGTTTGTTTACACCAGCATCATCAAAAACGTGAGTAATACATCACTCTAAGACATTACATGGTTACGACATCACTAGGCAATAGGAATTTTTTGGCTCCATTATATTCTTGTGGCATCACCATGGTATATGTAGTCTGTCACTAGCCAAAGTGTTGTTATTCGTGACTGTACTATTTTACTAATCTGGGGGTTTTAATGTTGTTATTTCTGAATTTTTGACACATTAGTTTACCTTACTTCAAATAGATTCCAAACAAAGTATCAATCAAGTCTGGCTGAAATCCAAACTTGACAATGTAATAAGCGTTTTGAGATTTCTTAAAATATCCTGATCAAGCCCAATTGCCTCCACTATTCTTTTTAATACATTCATACATAATGGTAGTGAGGGGGGAAAAATAAGATTGATATCATCCATAATTCCAGAGCTGATCCTATCCAAATAAATAATTTTAAAGGACAAATGAAAATGGGTATTTGTTCTTCATGAGACTGGTCTTCTATAAAGTTATTTTGCCTGAGTTTATTCTTAATTATGCACCATTACATCATATTTCAAACCCAACAGAAAAGTGAATATATGTTCAATAATCCATGGGTATATATAATTCCCTTACTTAAGCACTGAATTCCTGCACCTGCAACTCAGATATGCACAGCAGGACAACTTTTTGCTTAATTTAGCATAACGATTGGCAGCCAAAATCACAGAAAAATGAATCTTATATAAACATGTATATAAGTTATCCGTAAGGCAAAAGGAGTATAAAGGATTAGTAGAAGCTTTCTTTTATTGTTTTTATTTTAATTAAATATGGTACGAGATGAAAAATATGAGTTAAGGACTCTTGAAGAATATAGGCAAATATTATCTGATATATATAATTAATTTCAATAAATAATTTTGATCAGTACATGCAGTGTACTTTGCTTGGAAATGTACATTTTTAAAAAGATGACATTATAGTCCATGATTTTATATAGCAAACAGTCTATAATCAGAGTTTAAAAAGCAAGTCTATAAAATAATAAACAGAGAAGGCAAAATGCAAGATCATGCACATGTAGATGAGGCAGCAGTCACATATGGTTCGGATAATAAAAACACATTTATAATCGTTTCAGTTTTTTACTCTGATTTCACTGTTTCCCAAAATAGCAGCTTTCTTTCTTTCCTAGAGGTGCCTTCCTATATACAAATTTTCACTGTAAGCTAGGTTTGACATTTTGGGATTGTGATCTTTAAGACATCCAATAAAAAGATATGAGGGCTTTCCCAAGAGAGGTGTCGAGGTGCAGTGTTTTGGTATCTGTAAAGAAAGCCCTAGCTACTGACTTTCTATAGTAGAAAACCATCCCTGGGCAGCAGTGTAGTCTGGTTGACAAGAATTCTGGCTTAGAATTGAAGACCTAATTTCTAAAGCTCTTTCTCCTTTGAGGTTAGTAAATGCTAGCCATATCATCCTCTTTATCTTTATTATTGGATCTTCCCTCAGGTTTTTGCCTCCACTTAAAATAAAAATATTGGCACATGATGCAAAATTCTTTTCCATAGAATATTTTTCTCTCATTGTGGAAAAGCCATTTATTACATCTTAAATTTGTTTGTTAACCCTTTGTCATCTCCACTAGAAGATAAACTCCATAAGGGGGAGCCATTGCCTGACATATCACTCTACCCAGAATTTATCATGGATAAGCCTAGCGCTCAAGAAACCATTTTTGAATAAATGAACATAGAAAGTCTCATTTTGTTTTACTATTTTTTATGTTTGGCCAGGACCTCTATCCCACCTTAAGCATATATTTTCAAAATTATGCCCTGGATCTTCTAGTTGCAAGGATCATTCTGTCTTAGATATCTAAACACCAATAGTCATTCAGTATCCACTTAACTGATATTTACCAATCGTCTACCATGTGCAAATACTCTTGTAGGGATACAATGGTAAACACAGAAAGTGTCTTTTCCTCATGAAACAATATTATAGCAAGAAAGACAAACGAAAAGCAAATAATTATAAGGTATAATTTCACTAACCGGAGTCATACTATGAAGAAATACTAAATATGTAAAATAACATGAAGAAGTACCATAAAGAAAAAAGCAAGGGAAGAGAATAGAGCATGATGGAACAGGTGGTTATTTTAAAAGTGGAAGTGATCAGAGAAAGCTTCTTATACAGGTGACTTTGGTCAGAAACCTAAATAAATGAATAATAAGTATTTAAACACCTTGAGAAATGGTATTCCAAGTACAGAAGAAAAGTGCTAGGTCCTGAGTTGAGAAAAAATTGGAGATGCTTAAAATTCGGAAGGAAGGCCAATGTGACAAGAATGAAATGGACAAGTGTAATAGCAGATGAGGCAGAGAATTTAGCGAGAAATATAAAGCAGAGTCCTTGTGTTAGTTAAACCAATCCTAGCAGATTTCACAGGTAAAATTGTAATACCTATAACTTAATCCTGGTGTTCCTGACAGGCCAATATTGCAAAGAGAGTCAATGCTTTTTAAAGTCTTTGAGGTATTCAGAAATAGAATCATTTTAACGTATGGCTTCCAAGTTCATGTTGTGCTAAAATTCTAGTCACCTAGAACACATTTATAAGGCCACATGTCCCTGAAAGGGAATGTGGGACTTGCTGTCTAGTTGTATACCCGTGAAGAAAAAAAGTAGGTTTAATGAGCAGTAAGCACTCTGCCAAAATCATGTGGGCCACAATAGGGAATCATACTTTTACTGTAAGCATGATGAAAAGCTATTGAAGACTTAAACAAGAAAATAACATAATTTATATTTTTAAGATTGATATGGCTGTTGTGCTTATAACATAAAACAAGTCAACAAATTTGAATCTCTTTTTCAAAGAAGTGATCATGGCTTAACCTACACTAGATTGTTAGCTCTGGAGATAGCAAGAAATGTTTATGTTTGGGCTATATTTTGCTAGTAATTCCATGGGGCTGTAATTTCAACTAGGAAGTTATTAAGGTTGGGTAATATTCTCCTCTTTCAATCTCTTATAATCCTCTGTTAAATCATCATTATTGCATTTTAAAACCCTTTTCACTATCTGTTTTTGTGGCTATTTTTTCTATTACATATTGAACTCTCTGAGGGTAAAGACTACACTTTCATAACCCTGGGTTATAGTACACTGCCTAATGAATTGGGATACACAATCAATTATTTTTTATTGAATTGAAGGAAGAAACTTGCCTATGGACATAAAACAATTACAATGTCAGAGACAGTATTGGAATCCTGATGTGGATTATTACAAAACCAAGCTTCTTTCCACTACTTTATGTTCCAGCAAATTATACACTGCAAAGAAATAAGGCAAAATTGTACCTAATTCTAGCTAGTTGATGCCTCTAGGTATCCAATGCTGAGGTTAAAATATGACAGTAGAATCTGTAAACTCATAAAATTTTATATTTGACGGTTGTTTTTGTGTTATTTATTCTATCTGGAACAACACTTTAGATGAAATTCAGGAGAGAGAGAAATGAGATCTAGATCTTTAAAAAAACAGTATTTATCTGAGTTAATAAACAGAATACCAGATATCCGCTCAAAAATGTAAAGGCGCAGAGAACTAACATTAATATTATTAGTTGATTCATTTAACAAATATTTATTATTGTCTACCAATAATGAAGCATTGCTATATCTGCTGGAGATGTAATAATAGTAATAAAAAAAAAGTTAAAATATCCTGCCTTCATGAAATTTGCTTTCTCTGTAAATTGAATTTGATCCTGAATGTCTAATAGAGCTCTAAACAAATAAAATGATAAAACACAACAGAAGCTAAAGAGAATAGTATATCTCAATGGGAAGAAAGGTACTGCTTTTTTCCAGATGTACAGAATACAAAGATTAATATGTATATAGAGAAAAAAAACCTCCTGGTTTTTTCAGAACTTTGTCAAAAATGAGACAACAGTAAGGCTATCAGTGTTTAAATTTGACTGTGACTGGAGAAGAGTGATAATCTAGTGTTTCTAATTTTATTCAGTGCTTACTGAAATGGAAAAAAAGTATAGGACCAAATATTAAAGAGTAATGAGGAAAAATGGAGTTTTTTGCTCATGCCAAGAAACCAGGAAAAACATTCTTCCATTAACCACTCCTTACTTTTCACCATTAAGTACTGGGAATACCTTTGACTCGATGTCGTGATTAATTTTCACGAATTGTGGGTGTGCTGATCACTATTCTCCAATCAGAAGTTCAGGTGGTAAACAAGAACCTCACCCTTTGCATTTCCTCTTCAGAAACTCTTACCATACAAAATCTGTCCTTTAAGGATACTTGGGGCATTTGTTTTTATCCATCTTAATTATAACAGTAAGCTTTATTAGATCTTTTAGGTATTCTTTAAGGTTAAATAACAAATATTTTTATTGTGTTTATAGATAATACTGGTTTTAGTCCTCATTATAAATACATTTCATAAATATTTAACTTTGCTATTTTAATTGAGAAGAGGAAGGACCAGCTCATGTTGCCAATTCTAAACATAACCCTTCCCCAAAAGCAGCAATAGATTGTCTTCACTTTCAATTAACTTTACAGAAATGTTTTTATCTTTATGTCTGATTGTAAATAATTATTTGAGACTTGAATACAGTTCAGCTTGTTAAATATGGTCAGCAGCCTCTACCTACAATTGTTGTTCTTGGTAACTCAAGAAAATATTAGGACAATGAAGAAAAATGTCTTCCTCCCCATCTTGATTTCTCACCATTAGAGCTCCTGGTGCATTATTGGCCTCTCTCTGCTACTTATTCTCTTAAATGCTAGAAGAGGTAGAATGACTTTACCTAATTTGAGTATTTGGTAACAATAAACTGGTCATGTTCAATTCAGTTTCTCTCTTCTCATTTTTGGTAGTGAATCACTAGCACTGTCAGAATTTTTCACTGTCACCACATTCCCTAATCTCCTCTTGAGAAGATGTTGTTGATAGGAATTTCAGCTTTTACAATGGCTTGGAAGGAGGTCCTTGTTTGCATATTTTTGATGTTTATTTAAAAGGTCCATTTGCCATCCCATTATCAACCTTAGATTTTATTCTTCACTTTAGATTTTATTAGCAAAATAAGTTGATGTCTTAAAATCTTTCATCTTATTTCTCAATTTTTGAGAATCTAGAGGCTCAGCCAATGTAGACTTACTTATATTGCACCTACACCATCGCCAAAAGATCAGAAACTTTTAAGTAAAGTTTCTCATTATGCACTCTCCATGTCTAGATGACTCTCTAGAGCATCTGTCTTCTAAATTTGACTCATTATTTCATGCTACATTGATTTTATGGCATTCTATGTTAACATGTGCTGTCACTATTGCTGTGGCAGAAGACTGTATATGACTTGACAATTCTCCACTCAGAAAATATATGTTATTTTATATTTACATTTCATTGGCCAACACAAATCATATAGTCTTCGTCATCTCCAAGGGACATATGTCCCCAAACACAATAAAATTAGAAACCTTGATGAGCTCTAGTGATGTCTTCCTTAACCTTCTCCTTTTGGATCATTTTTGCCTAATCCAATTTACTATTAGTAACCTAAAGCAAAAGTTAAATCAAAAAGTCTAAGTATAGATAAATCTAAATTATTTATCTTTGTCTTAATAGTCTAGCATCTTACCATTTCATTCAACAAAAGTCAAATGGCAGGAGCAATAGTTTTACCGTTGTCATTTCTCAAGTGCTAAGAATGAAAGTTCTTTCTTAGAAGTTTAAATGTAGAAATGTGTAGTTTCTAAGAGCATTGTATCTATGCGTATTGTATTAAGTAATGTAGGAAATATGTGAGATTTACAAGTGTCCAATTTCTTATTCATCCTTTTTTAAACCTTTTCAGTGACCCATACTTTAAGATTTTAGTGCATTTCTTCCTCTCCTAGAACTAGAATTAAATTGGGCAGGTTGGTTTGACATGGAAAGAGTAGAAATGAATCCCAAGCCATCTGTGAAAGCTATTGTTAGCTAATGCCTATTATGTCTGTATGGCATTATGTCTACATTGAGTAGCAAGACAAGATGGAGTGAAATTACAGAATTAAGTATCTCCAAAACTCTAACTTTAAATATATTATTTCAGCATAAATATAAAATATTGCTCACATATTTCTAAAGTATCTAATATTATTAACTAAATTATATTGATCATATGATAGTTGCAGTAAATAAAATTTCTCCCTCAAATCACCTCAAGTAATTCAGGATATTTTAAAAGAGGTTAAAATATTCATTCATTTAATTGATCAATATTATTAGGTATCTATTAATACCTGGAATAATGTTATGTGCTAGAAGAAAGACAAAGATAAATAAGTAATGACTTTTGTTTCTGAGAAACTAAATATTTAGTAATAACGCTTCTATAACATATATTGGACTTTACAATAAAGAACAGACAAATCTAAGCAAAAATAAGCACATAGTTTACTATCATAACAAGGAATAAGATAAAAATATTTCCACATCTACTGAGGAGAAAATTTCATTTCACTCCAGTATTCAACTATCTTTGAAAGTGACTCATCCTCTTTTAATTAAAACAAAACAAAACAAAACAAACAAACAAAAAACCCACCATTTTAATTAATAACTATACATTGGAATGACTCCTCAGAAGTTATTTTTAAATTAATTTCCTTTGTCGTTCTCTATAAACAAAGTAATAAAACTAAGAAAAATATATCTCAAATTTCTCTTGTAGCTATGAGTATCCACGTGAAGCACTTCATGGAGGACCTATCTTCCTTTTGTGCTTTTCCTTTTTCTTAATTTAATTGAGGCATGTTCATCAATAATTCTATGTACATAACAGCCAAAATTGCAGGCTAAAATTAGTGAAGCAGGAAAATAAAGGAGAGCAAGTCACGAATACATCATTAAATCACACTATCAGCTCTGGATTACTTCTTTCTGATTTTTATTTTCATGAGAAATGTAAGCCTATAACTAGTGTGAGTTATAGTAGAAGGGTTTTCTGTAATGGAAACAACAATAGAGTGACTATCAGAAGACTGTTACCTAACAATCCTTAGAGAGAAATCTGTTCTGTCTGTTAACTATTTACTTTCTAATAATTTTGGTTGGAGAAAATAAACAGCCAACATTATTTGTATAAATCAACTATGCATTTCTCATTTATTTTTCTGGTATCTTTTTGTTTTGAAAAATAAAATTAAATAAAAAAGGTGAACGTATGCTCCATGATATTGCCATGCATATAAAAAAAAATCCAAGTTCTCACAGTTGTGTTCCCCTTATGAACTTACACACTGAGAAAAGCACACATACAAATATTTACATATTTAATTCACAGAAAGAGTTGGTACTCAAAAGTAATTATGTACAGCATATGAAAATTAATAAGGCTTACTTAGAAATAAGATTCACAATACATTTTTCCAAAGAGAATTTTCTAAAATGTAGTATTAGATAAGGAAGATTTATTCATACTCCAGTTGTATAAAAATTAGATCCAAATCTTAGTATTTAAATTATTGTCATTTTTCAGAAATATGAGGGATTGTTTTCCTCTTGTGGATTTACTGAAAGCAAACTTGCCAACCTAAACCATCCGTTACTTATCCAAGAAAATATTTATTATTTTTCACTAAAACGTTTTCATCAAAAGAAAAACAAGTCACTAAAGAAAGTTTCCCAGTTTATAACATGCTTTTCAGATTCTTTGAGTCTTACTAACTGCACCTTCTTATCCTTGCTAAAATCTTCGAGGGTCTAGCAACTTCCTGTAAAATTCCATTGAGATTAGTAAAATTGGAGCCTAATTCTTTGATAGTGGAAAGGCAAAACAGATCTGTAGTAATTGACCAAAGATATTGTAACAAAGTCTTTTCTGATTTCCTGTTAATTGAAAAGTTCTCTCACCACTTATTCACTGAGTAGTTCCAGAAAGGAATTCTATTGCTTCTCAATAACTAATAAGCAAGAACTGTGGTAATGAAATGAGCAATGGGCTGGATTTGGGGCAGCAAACTTTATCAGTGATAATTACCTCTGTCACAAGTGTGATGTGACAAATTTGGGTTCACAGTCAAAATACAGGATATCATCCATAGAGCAGAATTCCTTTTAATTATAAACTTATTCCATGGCCTGATTTATTAAGTCCACTATTTAAAATGCTGAATATTGTGTTATGCCAGATGTTTTTATTGGTTTGTATCCAATGTGTGTATGTGCATGCATAGTAAACATGATTAGCAGACTACAACACATGGAAGTACAGACTCTAAGAACCTTAACCATATTTTTGCAGATCTATTTTTGCATAATAGTAACTCAAAGATAAAATGTCAAGAGTGACTCTTTGCCCCATCTAATCAGATTCCCCTTTTAATATACCTTAAAGTAAAATATAAAAGAACTTGTATAGAGAGATAACTTTTAGAAAAACCTGGAATGGTAAGAAGATTTCTAAAAGCAACTAAAAAGCCCCAAGAGATTCCATTGTATTTTTTTTCCAAATCATTCATCTTCAGTCACCTAAATGTCTCTAAGCATCTACAACAGGCATGAGAGTAGGTAGCAAGTTGTTAAATAATAGTTTTAGTGAAGCAATTTCTTTCTTGACTATATATAACTGAACTGAAATAGACTGGAGGCAATATTGAAGATGAACAAATATGGACAAAAGTATAAAGCAAAACTGATCCTAGATTTCAGGTTTTTCAGGAGGTCTAGTTATTTACTTAACACAAGAATAATATTTTATAATCTTTAGTTCTACTATTAATAAAATATAAATATCAATGCCTTACAAGATTTTTGTGAAGACTAAATGAGCAATAAATATAAAGTATCCAGTATAATGCCAAGTAAATAGCATATGTTCAGTAAAAAAAAAATCTGATTATTATTTTATATCATGTAGCACATAGGTGAGATAAAACAATAAAAACAATATAAAAATATTCTAAGTAAATATAGTAGTCAATGTAATGGTTTATTAATTTTCAAGTTTATTAATTCTATATGTTGCAATGTAGAGTTAATATTGATTGTCAAAATCTTATTATATCAGTCCAATGTCCTCTTTTGAGATGAAGACTCATTTTATAACTGACAAATAGTTAGATACCTCGACTTGAATTTCACTCCAGCATTTTAAACATACTGAACAGAATCTACCAATTCACATGTATCAGCATAATCAGAAAAACACACAGAATAGCATTCATTACTATCACTACCAAAAAATTAAAATCAGTTCTTTTTGCCCAAGTTTTATTCTCACTCCCTTTTTGAACCACCTCTCTCCCTATAATAGTCACCGTTCTAATAATTTGACTCTCTCTATATATCTATATCTATATCTATCTACATATTCTCCATCCCCAATATTCTAGCCCTATGCATATATATATACATATATATATGTGTGTGTGTGTGTGTGTATATATACATATATATATATAAATAATATATATATTTATATATATAAATAAATATTTATATATATAAATATATAAATATATATTTATATATATATATAAAATCTGTCATCGAACCACTGCAATAGTTCCTCTGTGTCAGCTAACGTTAATTCTTGGCTGCAACTGTATAGGTGGTTTTGAAACACAATGACTTTGAATGGTTTCCATTATTCTTTTATTTTACTCTCTATGCTCAGGGACATTTATAGACACTAGAGTTACATTTACCCTTCAAACTTAATGTTCTCATCAAATCAAAAATCTTCCTATTCCTCTGACACACCAAGTTCTCATAAATGCCTATGCCTCTATCTGTAATATCTCCTTATGCAATGCCTACACATCCTCCAGTGTTCATCTTAAATGGCAGGTCCCCCAAAAGGTTAACTATAGTATTAAATTAGGTTTCCATAAATGAAACCATATGAGGCAAGAGGCCATAGAGCAATAGGGATGAAATTAAATTATTAAAGTGAAATCAAAATGAGATTTGTGAAAAGAAAAGTGAACGATTAGAGTTGGAGTTGCCAAACCTAAAATATTGCATTCCATGTACAAAATGATTTAAAAATCTTTATTGAATTCAAATTTCATTCACTCGACAAATGTTTATGGAACAGCATCCATATGCCAATAACTGTTCTATGTTCTAAGAATAGAGCAAAAAAACCTCAAGTATCAGCCCTCTTGGCATTAACATTCTAATAAATTTTGAAAAGGTTTAACATAAAATTATGTTTTGTAGATAAAAAATGTAATAACATCAAAAAACTTAAAATTAGAGATAAAGAAAAATTCCATATTATCTCACTACTTTAATAAAACTTATTTTTATGTTGGCATCATGGTAACTAACTTCCATTAACAGTCTTTAAAAGTTTAATATAAATCAGTTAATGTATATGGTACTACATGCCACAGAAGAGTTTTTGAAAAGAAAAATAGTTTTATGGTTCTTTCCTGTTTAAATATATTTGTCTACATTTAATGATTTTCAGTTTAACACAGTTTGCATTCATTCTCTGACATAAATGATCAGGATCTAGTTTACTTACTCTAGACTACCCCCTTGTTATGTGTGTTATTATTTTAATTCTATTGTTTACTATAAAACTTGAAATACAAAATAAAGTTTTATTCATTTTTTATAAATGTTTTCAGTAACATTTGACCCTCTATAGTGAAAGTGGTGCTAATACTCCTATTTTTTCTCCACATTGCATCTCCTAAATTCTGCTACAGACTCTTTATTTTTACAGAGTGAAATTTAATATTTATTTTTTACTTTGTAATAACTACTAAAGTTTGTCTTTGATCCATTGAATCAATAACTATTAAAATAAAAAGAATCAAAAAACATTTACATTATTAATGATATGTAAAATCTTTCTAATATTAGACTTGATAATATGCTAGAATAATACACTTTTTTCAATATATCCAAAATAATTAATCCTGCAACCACATGAACTAAAATGTTCCAAATTTTAAGGTAAAATTAAACTTTTTACTGTTTAATAATTATTTAAAATTTATGACATACTTTCACTTCATATTGAGCAATTATTTTTGCATACTTTTTATTTGTTTCCTATGAGTTTGCTAATTGCCTCATTGTCATATCTCTTTACAATCTCAATTATAACATGTATTTATTTTGACTGTTCTATACTCTGGTTTCATTCAAGATTGGTTGGTCTCTAGGTTGATGCATAGCTGTCATTCTGGGCCTTAGGTTTATTAATCTCCTGGATTCTATCCGTCTTTCCTAGATATACTTTCTTCTTTTTCGATCTGCACTGTTTTTCTGGAGTACTTCTAGTAACATTCTTTTATAATAAGTATGAGAGGTTATTTAGGAATCTCCAAACAACCACATGTTTGGTGACTCATTGGAAAGACGCACAGGACCCAGAGACAGTTGTTCTGATGGCTATGGTAAATGATAGTAAAAAGATGCATGCTGACCTCGAAGAAGCAAAGTGCCATGTTCTGGAGAGATCCACCTAGCAGCAAACTAAAGACAATCTCTAACAGTTGAGGATCTTAGTCCTACTTCAAGGAACCAAATTCTGGCAACAATTGTGGGAAGTGTATGCCAAGCCTCGGATAATACCATTGTTCCAGCCAACACCTTGATTGCAGTCCTGTGAGTCTTCGGCATAGCACCCAGCATACTATCTTCCTGAACCTCAAAATTTTGAGATTAAAAATATGTACTGTTTTTAGCCACTAATTTGTAGTAATCTGTTATTCAGCAATAGAAAATAGTGTTACTCCTTTGCCTTGAAGTAATCTACATGTCTAATAAGACAGTCAGTTTGAGTTTCTTAATAAAAATCTGTTGTTTTTTTTCTTCCCCGGAAACTTCTATAAAACTCTATTTCTGGTATTCTGAAATTCCACTATGATGTGTGTAGATATTTAAAATATGCATACTGGCAAATTATTATGTGTCATAGTTCATTTTAATTTCTGGAGATCAAGTGGTGAACAAATGACCAAGACTCTACCACCATGGAGCTCATGCAGGCAAAAAGTAAATATATATAAGGAGTTGGATGTTTTATTACTTATGTTATTATAATAAATAATGGTACCTGATATAACAAACCACAAAATTGTGGTAGTTTATCTCAACACATAATGAGATTTTTATTATAATTATTACTTTTATTTTCCTGTTTTTTTTCTTTCCATATTTGAAGGCGTCTTGATTTTCATTATCTTGACAAGAAAATACATTTATTTTGACTAAGTTTAAATGAGAAGCAATCTTGTTTATTTCATTTTACATATCTGATAATTAGAATAATTTTTTATAGACTACCTTTGCAACTCCGCATTCCAAATCTGATGTCTTTACCATCCACACAACACTGATACTGAGTGCCGTGGGACATAGCTGTATCATGATTCTATCTGCTAATCTTTGTAGCATAGAAAATGACAAAATAACTCCAGAATGAAATATATATCTGGATGACTAACAATAAATTAAATATAGATGGAGAAAGAAAAAAAAAAACATATGAATATATTTTCCCAAAGCCCATCCACATATCTTTAACTTAATTTTCCCCTTTTCGGATCCCCCAAATACTTACTACTACTCTAACCTCACATAACAAAATGTGAAATTTGACATATGAAATCATCATGGAAAAACACCAGTTTCTTAAAGGGTTGTAGTTAAAATATCTTTTACAAGAGCATGTGAACACAATTCTAGGACCCTCAATGAGTCTTGAGAAAAGTTGAATCAAGAAAGATCCCTAGGAATCAACCTCCATTAGCTTCACAATAAATTCACCTCTAAGCACCTGGAGGTTATCATAGACTAGACTTACAAGTGATGCACAGTATTTCTAATCATATTTTACTGAAAACAGTTAATTCGTGGCCAACTAACCGCAAGAGAGGTTAGAAAATGTAGTTTAGCTATGTGCCTAAGACAAAGCAAAAACAAGTTTTCAGTGAACATTTTACACTCTCTGCCATAGATGACATAAGGGCTAAGCAGAAACACAAAGAAAGTTGAGGAGGATAGAGAGGGCATGGGATAAAGTTAGTTCATTAGTGGAGGCAGTCTGGGAGACCTATTTAAATTAGAACCAGTATGGTTTAGGGCTTAAAGTCATGGTGTATATTGTAACACTGCTTGGATTTGAATCTTGGCTCCACTCTTACTAATGGTGTGACTTCGGAAAAATTAATAGGTCTTTCTATGTCTCAGTTTCTCTACATGCAAAATTGGGATAGTATTAGTATGTAATACTAATAAAATCATGTTTCATAGATAAATATCTACGGTATTTATTGTTATCATTAGGCTTTATTAATTAAATCATATTGGAGCAGAATGAAATTTAAAAAAAGCAATTCATGGGAATATGAGAGAGATTCTAGATAATAGAAACAAAATATAAAAAGGCCTTGAATCAATTTTTAAAATTTTCTAATAACATGTGGACTAAAAATCTATCACTATATTTTGTAAAGTGCAGAACATTGATGTTCTTAACAAGATTTGTCTCTCTCTCATTCCAGAGAGAAGGCCTAGTTAGAGTAAGTTAGAGAGAACAGGACAGGAATTAGAGATACTAGATATATATTCTTTTTATAAGTATTTTCACTGTAAAGTGGATCATTGAAATAGAGAAGTTGTTAGAGATCAGGGTTAAGGTGCTGTTATTGTTGGAGATAATATGGCATATTTGAATGTTAATGGAAATGATTTAGTGGAAAAGGAATTGATAATATTGAAGAGAAAGTGAGATAATTATATACTTACACAGAGAGGATGAAATCCAGAGCACAAATGAGCCATAGCAAATTTTCCGTAACAGGAGTTAATACAGGCACATTTTATAAGTGTAGGCAAAAGGGAGATTAGGAAAGTTCTTTTGTTACTTCAATTCTTTCAGCAAAATAAAAGGCACAGGCATTCACAGAGAAGGAAGATGGTGAGGTGTGTTATCTATAATTTGTGTCAAAGACATGAACATGTAAAACAGATATCTAAGAGACTGAAGATGAAGGTGAGAAACACTAGATCTGAAACTTTTATGCATCCGAGTTGCCCAAAGAGCTTATTAATGAATGGATCCTGGGCCTTCCCCCAGATTTTCTGAATTCAGGCACCTGGAGTGAGGTCTAAAATTTTACATTTCTAATAAATTCTCAGCTGGTGCTGATCTTAGGGATTCAATGATCACAGTTTGATAACAAATAAACGAAAAAAAAAATTAGAATTTCTGGGCAGCAAATGCAGGTGCATTGGTAATGGATCTAGTGTAAGGGTTGTATACTTTTTCTTATCATACACAGTTGAAGATAGAAGTAGAGACTTGGATTTAATCATGATTTGTTCCCTCAGTGTCACATAGTAGAGAACAAAAATGGGACCTGAGGTGCATAAAAGAATTATAATTATGTACCACAGACTCTGACTTCAGTAATATAGAATATGAAGATGTGGCAGGGTAATAAATATGACAAAGTTTTATTGTATGCAGAATAAAATTAAAACAGCAAACATAAGACAACTATCCTTTGAAAGTCCTACTTACAAAATTATCACTTGATTGTGACTTGGGAGCTTGGATTTGTAAAGAGTTTTGATCATTTACTGATAAGAATGACTTATGTATCAAAACTATGTGTGTAAACAATATGATGTATGCTAAACATCTACTTTCCTTCTCTCAGTCCAAAATTTTGGTATATACTAAGCAGAGGGTGCCTACATGACTAGTCTGCTATTAAATCCTTCGGTACTGAGTATTCAGTGAGCACCTCTGGTAAACGTCATTCGCATTTGTTTTCCCAAGTCACTGCTGGAGAAATTAAATGCATTTTGTGTGACTCTACTAAGAAAAAACTCTTAGAAGCTTCATTTGGTTTCCTTCAAATGTTTTCCCATGTGTCTTTCTTTACGCTGATTTTTTTTTTTTTGGTAACCTTTTGCTGTAATGAATTTTGTCAATAAGTATGACTGTATCTTGAGCCCTGTGAATCCTTCTAGCAAATTATTGAAACTGGAGATGGCATTGGGGACCATCAATGTCATAGGGTCAAGGTATTGCAGGAATATTATGGGAGTATGTATTATAAAGTGGTAGTAAAGGAAAAGATAAAAGATTGTGACCATAAGCTAGAGTTCCTGAAAATAAAATAATTAGGAAAATGCAGTTATTATACAATAAAATTTTAATGCTATAAATATGAACATTATGCCTGAAATAGGGAGAAGAGTTAGATCATTATAGGAGAGGAAATCAAGGTACTTAAAGGCAAGATTTTTTTGAGAAATTATTTATTTGAGATAGATTTAAAAAAATCACCATATATATCATTTAATTCATTTTGCTAGGCATGAGAGGTTCCTGTTCACCTGCAGATTTATGTCCTTCATTTATTTGGATAAGTTCTCATTTATTATTTCATCTCTTAGTTTTATTTATTCTTTTTAAAATTTCAGTTATTTAAATGTTAGATATAGTGAATTAATCCATTGTGCGTTTTCATATTTTCTTTTATTTGACCACTATTTTTTTTCATTTTTTTTGGTTTCATGCCTAAATTTCTGGAAAATGGCCTAAGTTTTCTTGTTTAATTTTATTCTGCATACAATAAAACTTAAGAAATTACATGTTGAAAAGGGTAGACCCTTTGACAGCCCTCTTCTAAACAATTGCAGACCAAAACCCCTCCCACTTATTTCTAAACTTTTAATAGGATAACTCCATTAGATTATTAGATGAGTAGAAATAATAGTGTATTTTATTTTTCCACTTAAATTCCAGAGTTTATTTGTTACAGTACCCAGAACTACTCTGAGGAGTCGCGGAGGCATCCTGAAGGAGGTGAATTAAGGAATTGCCCATGTCGAGTATTAAGACAGCCACAGTTTTAATGGCTGTAGCAGGTCAATTATGTCTAAACTCCATTAAAAACTGACAATCAGATTTCATTAAAATTCACTGGTTATATTCAAATTGTTCTCCCATTATTGTAACAAATTTAAACTTAAACAGCAGTATATGAATTTCTCCATTTCTTCAAGAACTCATAAGATTTTTAATTATTGTTATTTAATCCTTCTTTCCCCATCTTAATTTTACAGAAACTAGTAGCAAGTAAAAGATAAAAAGAGAATGAATAAATAAATCTCATCTTCACTACATGTCCTCAAGCCTCTGCTCAGATCTGAACTAGAGGGAAAGAAAAAACCTTGAATTGGTTATGTTTGAAGATTTAAAATGAATTAAGCTCAATTTATTTTGAATTTTAAGAAATGAATGTGTTTTGTATATAATAAAAGTTCAGAAGGAACAAGTAAACATATAGTAAAAAATTAAGTTGTTCAAAATCTTTGTCATAGAAGCACTCAATTTTCCACCCACAAGGAAACCGTTTTGAAAAATAATGACTCTTGAGCATTTTTTCAGGGATTCTTCATAAACATAGAGGCAAACAAAAATAGTGGCATGCCACATACATTGTTCAGTATGCCTAGTTTTTTTCATTTAAAAATACATTTTGGATATCATTTTATATCAGTAGTTAAAGTTTTATATCATTTTTTCTAAAAGTCTCCACCTTTTGAATGGCATGATTTACCCAGATCATTGTTAAACCATTTGTCAATCTGGTAGTTATAAACAAATGATTAAACAATTTTAATCAAAATATGATTTAATAATTTTATATATGTTATTTTTCTCAAATGCAAGATCATTTGTAGAATAATTCTGAGGAAATAAATTGCTAAGACAAAGAGAATATATATTCAAAATTTTGGTAGATATTGCTAAATAGACTGCCATAGGTGTTTTCTCATTTACACTGAGCAGCATATAAATCAGCCTGTTTCTCCCTCTTTCTAACACACATTTTTTGTTCTTTGATAATTTGAAAAGTAAAAAAATAGTAACAATGTGTAATTTTAATTTGCATTTATTTTCTTGTAAATGAGGCTGAAAATTTTTTCATGCTTTAAAGATATTTGTATCTTTAGCACTCTATTTATATCATTTATCTCTTTTTCTATGAAGCTAGATGTATGTGCCACAGTGTAAGAAATAAATTCAGTAGTGATTCAGATGCATGAGACATTGGTGAGGTTTTTAGAGGCCCAGTGGTCTGAGACATGCTGGGACACTCCCAACAAGGCAAAAGACAAGTTCTCGCTCCCCATTCCCACTCCCTGCCTCATATTTCCTACTGCTATGAAAGAGTCAAAGATCTCAGTAAGTTTGGAAACACATACTGCATTTGGAAACATCTCTTAATTTATTTATTGGGTGACATAGAAGGCTACTAGTTTCAAATAGGATCCAAAGTAAAAGAATATAACCTACAGCCATGCCACCCTGAATGTGCCTGATCTTGTCCGATCTTAGAAACTAAGCAGGTCAGGCCTAGTTAGTACTTGGATGGGAGACCTCCTAGGACTACCAGATACGATAGGCCTTTAAAATAAAGAAGGAGAAAAAAAAAAAAGCAAAGAAAAAGAGCATTGTGGCAGGTCCGTGCTCTAGTGAAATCTTGTCTCTTTTGTCACATAGCTTAGCAAATAAGATGTTATTTTATGTATCTGTGTTGGATAAGAATCATGAGTGAAGTCTTTCTTAAGCCCTAATGTGATAGCTGCATCACATATCTCTAAGGTTTTATAGCACAACAATGCCTTCTATAACCGAGAACTATGCTCTGTTTAAAAAAAAAAAAATGCTCTTGACCTGGTACGACACCCTAGTAAAGATTAAAAACCTGACAGTGGGACAAGATGGTGGTAACATGATTTACCCATCATGATGTAGGCATCATTAGATCCACTGACTTACAAAGTAAGTCAGACACAGTAATAACATATTGTGTAAGTGAAGTGTTGCAATTCTGGGTTGGGATCTAACAGATATTTCAAACTTGGTAACACCTAATGCTGATACAACAAAACCACTCTCTCAACCCACACCCATGGGCTGAGGGGCTTTTTCCTGATGACCAATTGGTGGACGAGAAAATGTTGTGGGTCTAATTCTCAGACTAGTAAACAGGATATGTGTACACTAGTGAAAAATGGACTGCGGCCATATCATAGTCCCACTGAGGAGTATCCCTAAATAAGGATGTAGAAGAAAAATCTTTATGAAAGACAAAGCAATGATTTCTGCTTAAAGAAAGAGATGAGTGAGTTATATGTGCCAAATGTTGGCAATTAAATAGACTGACTGGTTGGTCAGAAGCCCGGAAGGAGGAAGATTTAAAAAATGGAAGTATGGAGTTATGAGATTCAGAGGCCACAAGAATTGTTGGTTATGTCTCATGTTAATGTCTCTCAGAAAGCATTCACTTCAGAGGGTGCTTTCAGTGACGAGGTGAAGATAATGACTTAGCCAGCTTCTGTCTTCAACCTCTGAAATGTTTGTATATTTAATACATTAAGAGAATGGCTATGGTGGCAGTGTTTGGGAATATATGCAGGATCAATAACATGGCTCTTTAATATGAAGGCTAATATAGCTACTTCCACTTTTGAGTGTCAAACTTACCATAGAGAGGGACTGATTCTGACCTCTCAAGCTGGGCATTTGGAGCCTTGTCGATTGCATCAGAACCATTCTACCTTTATAGAGGACAGTAATTTTTCAAACCAAAAATATTCATATTCCAAATATCTATCTTCTTTACCCATAATACTTACAAGAACAATACTACTAAGGGCTTGTAGAATCCTTGATGCTTTTGTGTAATATCTCACATAGATTGCTTCAGACCAAGAAATGCAACAGCATGCTCATTACCATGTGTATCATCACTCTGACAGCTGATCTAATAGAATGACTGAGTGGGATATAGAATGCCCAAATAAAAAACAATTCAGGGACTTCCTGCATTATTGGATTATTCTTCTGAAGGATTCAACATAATCACTAGATCAATGATCAGAATGTGGTGACGTATCACCAGAATATACAGGTATAGAAACAAGTAGCAGAAGAGTGTCCCTTTCCTAACCTTGTCTATTTGTGTATTTCTCCCATACATCTTAATATTTGATAGATTTGAGATTCTAGTTCCTGTCTATGATAGTGGGGTACGAAAGGTGGATAACTTAGATAAGGAAGACAGTAAGAATGTTAATGAACCTTAATCTATAACTAACATTATGGAATCAGAAGGTAAAGAAAGTGGTCATTGCTCTTGCTGGAATGATTGACACCAATAATCATGATAAAATAGGGTTGTTAATACATAGAGAGCAGAAAGATGAATAACTGGAATTCAAGGTATTCATCAGAATATATCTTGATGTTTCCAGCTTCAGAGATAATTGTGAATGGGACAATTTCAACAACTGCAATGTTATAAGAGCAAGGCAAAGATAAAGCTTCAGGACCCTGGCTGTGAAAATCCATACTTCGTCACTAGGCAAACAACCTAGAGAAATTAGGTTCATTGTAGAGAATCTGGAATGGTGGATGAAGTCAGAGATGATAATTTATTGGCCTGGGAAAGCTGCAAGAGTGAGGACCTTACTTTTTTTTTTTACCATTTTTAAGACAACATTACAAGTTACTATCACCAAAAAACATTGGATTTTTACTGTTCCTCTCAGAGATAAAATGAGATTTTCTTATTTTCACATATTTGTATAAGATCAATTATCATAGAAGACACTTAGTATGAGTAGTGAAAGAGATTGATTTTTTGGACACAATTTATGAGTCTCCCAGATTTATCTGGTTATACTTCCCTTCCAGGGTTTAGCTTTATGATTTATACATTATTACCTCTATTATTTCACTATCCCCTAAGACGATGGCCACTATTCTTCTCTCCCACCATAATGAGAACTGAGGGCATTCCAGTATCCAAGCCTAACCAACTGAACCCATGGAAGCTCTGGTTCCTCTCAGCCATTCCAGACACAAATGAAGACTTGCATCATAAGGCATGGGATTTGGCTTGCCCAGAGACTTCTTGTTGGAGTCATGCAGCCCAAATCAGAAATAAAGGAGTAAACACCTCATGAACCTAATTTGGCCAATGTAAAGAAGGAGACTAGAGAGAATGAGCATGTAAATTTCTCTCCCTTCTTCTCCTTGACTGAATGCTCTGAGTCATAGTAGTCCCATATAGCCTTTCTGCAGGTGACCTAGACATTTGCATGACAAATTATGTCTTCTGTAATACTCAGTAATTCACTATTAGGTATTTGCTTTCTCTCATTCTCTACTTCTATGTCTTCTTGCTATTCTGGAATACATACCTCAATAAGGTATTAACATGTCTTCCAGTTAGGTTCTATTTTCTAGAGAACCTGAACTAAGACAAACTCCAGTACTATAATTTCAGCCATATCTATTTTCATATATGCTCATATGAGTACCTTAATTCACCTTTCATTTTTTTAGAAGGTTGTTTTGTTGCATCTAATAACCATCTATTATTTTGTCCTCTCTATGTCTACTTTGTCTTTTTTACTTTATTTCTCCTTTATGTTTATATTTTGGACAAGATTTTTGGTCGGTTTTTATCTGTTATGTGGGAACACATATTTTTTACAGTATTAATAATCTATTTGAATGTGTGTATTGTTTTCCTACTTTTTTTTTGAAGTACTTTTTGTACCTTATATGGTGATTCATTTTTGTTAGATTTGTTCTTAAAAGTTCAGTTCTTCTTCATGTGGATGAGAGCTAAAGGTGGCAGAAAAGTTCTGTAAATTTCAAGGTGTTGTGTGTATGTTCTTTTAACCCATATTTATCATCTTCAAATAGGTACAATAATTGTTAAACTAGTAACATGCATAATTTTTAGCACCCCCCCCCACTTTACTTATATATTGTTTAATATGTAACTATTGCTTCTTTAAAAAAAAAAAATCTAACAACAGAGTGTCAAACTATGTGAGACAAAAAAAATAATAGAATTGCAAAGAGAAATAGACTAATCCGCTATCATAGTTGGAGACTTCAACAACTCTTTCTCAGAAATGAACAAATCTAGCAGGCAGAAAATAAGTAAGGACATAGTTAAATTCAACAACACCATCAATCAACAGCAGACTCTTAGAACACAAAGGAATGAAACTAGAAATTAATGAAACTAGAAAAAGATTACTGGAAAATCTAAAAATATATGAAGATTAAACAACCAATTCTAAATAACATATGAATCAAAGAAAAAAATCTCAAGAAATTTAAAAAATACTTTGAACTAAATGAAAATAAAAAGACAACTTGTCAAAAGTCGTGGGGTGAAGTAAAAGCAGAACTTAGATAGAAATTTATAGCATTGGATGCATACATTAAAAGGATTTTTAAAGTAAATAATCTAAGTTTCTACATGAGGAAATCAGGAAAAAAAAAGAACAACTTAAATCCAAAGTAAGCAAAAGAAAAATATTCATAAGAATTAGAGCAGAAATAAATGAAATTGAAAACAGAAAATCAACAGAGAAAATTAATGAATCCAAAACAATATAAAGGTAGATGCAAAAACCTTCAACAACATATTAGCAAATCAAATTCAACAATGTATAAAAAGAATTATACATCGTGGCCAAGTGGAATTTATCCCAAATAAACAAGCCTTATTTAACATTCAAAACTTATTAATGCAACTGATAACATTAATATGCTATGATAGAAAAATCACAATTTTATCAATAGATATAAAGCATTTGAAAAAATAAAACAATATCCATTTATGATAAAAACTCAAAATATTAAGAATAGAGAGAGATGTCCTCAATCTGATAAAGAATATAGCAAGTATCATACTTGGCGGTGAGAAACTCTAAGCTTTCTCACTAAGATTGGATACAAGACAGGGATGTCTCCTCTCACTATTTCTTTTTAACATAATACTGAAAGTACTAGCTAATGTAATAAGAGAAGAAATAAAAGTAATGGAGATTGAGAAGGAAGAAATAAAACCATCTTTGTTTGCAGATGTAATGACCATCTATGTAGAAAATCTCAAAGAATATACAAGGAAATTCCTGAAACTAGTAAGTGATTATAGTCAACTTAATCATTGGATATAAAGTTAATATATAAAAGTCAATCATTTTCTTATGTACCAGTAATGAACATGCACTGTGTGTGGGATCTGGAAGACTTTAGGTGAGGTTGCAGAAAGGCTGCTTTCAAGTTTCTGGCTCCACAAAATGCCATAACAAAAAGAAAAACAAACAAATAAAAACACAGCAAAAAAAAGATTAAAGAAAAAGTCTAGAGATTTTGTGTAACTTCTTATATTTACATACCATTTTGAAGTTTCTTGAATATACCTCTCCCTTTTTCTTTCAAATAAAACATCATAAAGAACAAGATATGCTGTTCTATCTCTATCTATTACATTTATTTATATCTATATTTATTATATTATCTCATTTATTAAAGTTAACTAAATTTTAGAGAGCTTAAATTGCCTAAAGTAAGTTATGGCTGATAACATTTCTTTGAAAGTCAAATATGATACTTAAAAGGACGATAATTTAATGACTCATGATTAAATATCAAAAGACAATAAAATTTGAATATAATATCATTGTGTTACAGGGGAGTGGGGGCCTCTCCCAGGGCATTGTCCAGATTCTTGATGCCTTGAACAAAGAATTGAGCAAGACACCGAAATATAGTAGAAAAAGAAGTTTTATTAGAAAGAAAAGTACACTTCCAGATGCGGATGTGGGTCTGAGCAAGAGAAGCATGGCTCAAAAAGCCTGGTAACAGACTTCAGGGTTTTTATCTCTTTTTGCTGTGGGTGGTTACTTTTCTTAGAGGAGTGGGCTTCATTGATTGAGAACTAAGATTGAGAGTACTCAGCGATTTATCATTTTGCTTTCTGCACATGTTTGTTCCCAGAATCCAGTCTGTTATAATGATATTAATGAACTTCCCTGTATATGCATCATATTATAATGATGGTATAATGAGACTCAGGTGAGTTGAAAGTCATTGGGGTCTTCATTGCCCAGGTGCAAGTGACTGGCTTAAACTGGTACCTAGATCTCTGCCTACTGGTTTCTTTGTGTGAGTTAAAAAATGCCTTCTGGCTTGCTTAATTGTGGACAGATTAGGGCAAGCCCCTTCTAAGATAGGATGACCTCAGTGTCTTTGCAGGCAGATCCCCTAGCTTTCCTGCCTACCTCTTTTCTAAGATCCATGAACCCCTTTATTAGTATGGATATTGAAGGATGGGAGATCTCTTCTTTAGCATCTGCTTCCTGCTGAGAATGGCCTAGTCCCTGCCTACAGGGGTTTCATGAAGCTCTTTCCCTTTCTGCCTCAGTCAGGACAGGGTCTTGGGTTTCCAGCTGAAGTGCCACCTCAGTCCCTAGACAAGGAAAAGAAAAGACAAACTCACTAATTAAATCATACATCCATTAATTTCTATTATCTATTTGCCTATTAAATGAGTAAAGGAAAACAGGCTTGGTTAATATGTTTCTTAAAGAGTAAAAAGAAAGACCTTTGGCTTAAAATCCTCACACCATTTCTGTTTAACAATGGGCTGATGACCCTTATCAATAGCCAGAGGATCTGAGTCGCCAGGGCAATTATCAGAATTTGAGGGAGAGGGCCTCTTTCTCAAAGAAAGGAGGGAAGAAAACTTAACTAGGTTTACTAAAAAGATTAACTCTGCAAGAGATGTCCCATTTCATTTCCTGCTAAAAGATTAAGAATTTTACAAGTGATGTCCCTTCTCAACTGTGCATAAAACTTCTCAAGGAAAAGAAGGGAAGATGAACGTGATGGTTAATTTCATGTGTCAATTTAGCTAGGCTATATATAGTACCCATTATTTATTCAAAAACTAAACTAGATGCTGCCATGAAGTATTTTGTAAATGTGATTAAGTACAAGAAATTGACCTCATAATGTGGGTGGGCTTTATGCAACCAATCGAAGGCCTTAAGAGCAAAACCTGAGACTTCAGAGAAAATAAATTCTGCCTGAAGACTGAAGCATCAGTTCCTGTCTGAGTTTCCAGCCTGCCAGCCTGGTTTATGAATTTTGGACTTGCCAGCTCTCATAATCATTTGAGACAATTCCATAAAAGAAAATAATTCTTTCACCTCTATGCCCACTTCTCTCCCTCTTCTCTCTCTCTTCTCTCTCTGTTTCCGTTCTCCTTTCCCCTCTTTCCTCTCTCTTCTATCTCTCTCTCTCCTTTCCCCTGCTCTCTGCACAATTGGAAATTGGTCTGTTTTTCTGGAGAACCCTGACAGATACAGTGAGATATAGACATACTAAAGTAGTTCTCTAACCCTGTCATGAGAGAATTTCATAGGAAGAATGTCTGAGAAATCTGTACTACCCCTTACTGCTACCACTTGATTCTGATCCCATTACAAGTGAGTTCTGAAATCACTCAAAAGGATCTTACAGGCCACCCTAAATATCAATTTTCTTGGAACAATTTCCATAGGAACATATTTATATTTTGAACAATTTGCTAGAAAAAATTATTGTCTTACATGGCAATAATCTTACTGACAGAGACATCGGGGGTACAGAAATCAAGAAGAGATAGCGTATAGGTTAGACTTAGAAAATAATCTAGAAAAAAGAAGGCAGTGTCCCACATTTGAGAATTATATGGGCAAATATGAAATATTTTTAAATTAGGCAGGGCTAAATGTATAACATAAAGAAGAAATTAAATTTGATAACTATGTGGTAAAAAAGAATAATTACACAAAGGATATAGAGAATCAATTAATTTTATAAGAAATTATTTAAAAGTCATTGGTTCAAATCTCTGCCTCTCCAGGGTGGCTTTGGAAATGCCAGAGCTAGAGTGGAGCTATCAGGCAAGGGCCGAACCTACATTGTGAGTTAAGCTAATGTTTAGGTCAGTATTAGAAGAGACCTAAAATAAATAAAACCAAACACTTTCCCACAGGTAACTACATAGTGTTAAAGTAGTTTAGCATGATTAACATGAATGCAGAGAAATCTTACTCCAAAATTCAGAATAATTATTGATTGCAGATGGAATGAAACACAGCATGGACATGCACAGTGTTCTCAGGATTAAATTAATATTTAAGAAACATGCAGAAAGGTAAGCTAATGTGAGATTCCAAGACATTCAGAGCTCGACATATAATCATTTGAAGATATAAGAATTTTGAGTGAATCCGGAGTTCAACTAGAAAGCTAAAATAGATTTCAAATGTGGAACATTAGGGAAAAAAACAAGTGAGATAACATGTATAAATTTTCTTCGTAAATATTAACGTATTTTTAATCTCATTGTAAATTTTCAAATGGTATCAAATGCATGGAAATCATTTTAAGCTGAAGAAAGAAGATAATTTCAGTTTCGAATTTATAAAGGTTTGTTTTGTTTTGTTTTGTTTTGCATAGAATATCATAACCCACTTGTATTTATCTTTAAAATCATTTACTTTGGGAATTTTCTGATTAATACACAGTAATGGAAATTGTGGCTATTTCCAAGTTGAAGTGTCAGAGGAAGCTTATTATTCGTTGTAATTCCTTGCTGATTTTCTTTTTGAAGTGTTTTTTGTCACTGACTTACCACAGCATGACATCTTCTAGCCTGAGGAGGTTAAGTAAGACGATAATTCTTTATAGGCTCATTTTTAGGTTTGAGACACACATCAGTTGATTTCAAATTCTGCAAGGGAAGATCTCTTGTGATGTTCTAAGCAGGGGAAGATCATTGTTTCTCACACACACACACACACACAATACATACACACACACTATATATAAAATCACTTGAATTTTTACTTTAAAAATTATATATAATAATATATATATTTAAATATATATTTAAATATATATATATTTAAATATATATATTTAAATATATATATATTTAAAAATTCAAGTGATTTTATATATATAAATATATATTTAAATATATATTTAAAAATTCAATTATATATATATATATAAAATCACTTGAATTTTTACTTTAAAAATTAAACTCTTAGATCCAGCTGATCAGTACAAAAGTAATAAAATAGTTTAAAAGCTGTGTGGGGGGTAAGAGAGGAATGCATTATTAACTATAAAGGTAGTAGATATTGCTCCTGCTGAGTAGATTGCCCTATAGTTTCCCACCTAAATCTAGTTAATTGGCTAAATCTTGTTGCAGAGAGAATTTGTGGCATATTACCTCCACAGGACACATATAAATTGTAACTATTCACTTGAGCACACATAAAAAGAATCAAATATGGAATTTCATCTAAAGAAAGACTTCAGATGGTAAAATCCGTCTCAGCCCTGGTTCACTGATCTTAAAGGGAGCCACAAGACCCATGTTCTCAGCTGGTTTCCTAGTAGTTTATAAAAATGGTATTTTGGGAGAGAACTAGATTTGTCTTCACCTGAGTATCTTAAAACATTAAACTGACAGTGATTTTGACTTTTAGGCCCATGAATCTTTTGGAGTATATATATATTTTTTAAATAACAAACAAGATTTATAGTTTTGGTCATTACCACTAAATACTGTAATTATAACATTCATGTGTAAAAGTTATTATGGGCCATGCTTGGTGAGATGTGTCATATAAATTGTCAAATTCAGTTCTCATAATAGCCCTAAATAATTAGATATTATTATTATCTTGATTTTATAGAGGAGAGAAAAAAAAAAACAGAAAAATTAATTAATGACAAAGGTTTCAGAGCTGAGTGGTGGATCCGAGAAGTGAATCCAATTCAGGTACCACCAAAGACAGAATTTTTAAATATGTATCCTTGATGAATAATTAAGAGAAGTAACATTATACTATCCCACCAATTTACCTGAAGATCTTTTTTACTTATTGAAAAATTCATGCTTGCACAGCAATTTTCCACTCCAGTGTATTTGTTACAGGTAAGATGACTTGATGATTATTTTTATGGGCCCCTATGTGTTACATGCTACCCACTTGCTAGTTTCTGTTGAATGACAACTAAGGAAGGTTAATGTTATTGGAACTTATGTCCACTATGCGCATAGCATGTCAGGCTCTATCTAGAGTTTCTTCATTTCCTACACCTAACTTGTCCTTTGAATGCCCATTTCACCTCAGTGGGTCAATGTATACTAACTTTGAATTAGGCAATTTATCTTGACTACAGTTTTGTTGACTGTAATTTGGGGATATGAGTTTATCATGATGATCCCACGAGACAATGAATGTAAATGCTGAAATCAGGGCCTGAAATACACTCAATATCCAGAAGTAGTATCAGTAGCAGCAGAAGAAACAAATGTCGAAATGGTGGTGGTAATAGACATGTTGGTAGTTGTAGATAAAATCTCTGCGTTAGTATATTTTCTCTAATTCCAATTTTAAAAGATAAGGATCTCGGAGCAAAAACAAAAGAAAAGAAAAGAAAAGAGAGAGAGAAGGAAAAAAGAGCCTTTATTTAAATGGGACCGAGAACATCAAACAGCTTACTGTGAATTTCTCACTATTTGATAATCTTATTCAATCTGTTTCCTTAGCATATTCTCAGGTATAGAAGTAAACTAGGATTATAAACTGCATAAAAATTGGGACAAGGAAATGAGAAAAGCCTTGTTCGAAACAAGGAATTAGTTGGAAAAAAAAAAAAACAATGTTGCTGGTTAACATGGAATCCAAGTGAAGGGTAGGGATTATTAGAGTTTAGGGAGAAGATTGTTTTAAATAATGTGTTTCCAGTGGAGTTATTCTGTTGAGTAGTGATTTGTATTATAATTTTCAATTTTTAAAGTGATTGTCACATATTATCTTATTTGCTCTTTGTGATAAAATAAAGAGTCTCAAGAAGGGTTATATATGCATTTTACATCAGGACATTAAGGATTTATCGAAGAGACAGAATGTATCAGAACTAGGGCTACAATGTTCTTCTGATGCATATTCAATTTTTTGTGTATTTTTTTGTTCTATATTGTTTCATATTCTACCACTGAAGTTACAGAGCTCACATGATTAATGAAAATTGTCCTATAACTTTTCTATAATAAAACATTTCTTAAGCTCATAAAGAAAATATGGAGCAAATGTATAAACACATTGAAGATAAAATCTTCACTAAATATTAAAAGATCTACTGCTATTTTTCTGAAAACCAGTTTCCGACTGTGACATTTTTTTGTTCCAAAAAGAACCAAAAATAGATTCAATGACTTGAATCTATAATTAAATATATTTTGAAAAGAAGTCAAATGCTTATTCACAAACCATTATCATATGTCTTATTTAATTTTTTAGACTCCATCAATAAAGTACCCACTGAAATGAAGTAGAAAACAGAATGAGCTTTAATGACTCATCAGCATACATTTTCAAATTTAAAATATCAATTATGTGTGTATACACATACTTTTATATTCATATTTTTAAAAGTTCTTCCTTTTAGTCTATTCTTTTTTTCAACTAAGAAGCATTCATTTTTGGTACCATCAGAAGTATTGATGAGAAGACAAAATGCAGAACTTCTTTTATAAGCATAATAGACAAGCCTATAAAAGCACTTCACAAGTGTAAGCATTTAGTAGTGATCTTCAAATCTAATTAAGATTTTCAAAACTCTACTGCATTTTTATATTTTCTCTGTTTGCATGTGGTAGTGTTACTGTTGGAGAGGATTTGAATTTCAATGTCTCCCCAACGGTGGGGTGGGGCTGTGTGGGGCAGGGAATAACAGCGCAGAAATGTAGTCTGCATTTTTGCTCAGTTCTTCTTCATTGATGCAGTGAAGAATCACGGGTCAAGGAGATTTAGAAAAGACTTATTAAAAGTGTATTTTAGAAAGACAAAGCATGTCCTAAGGAGACACATGGTTTTAGTGAAGAGCTGTAACAGAGCACTGTAACTACCAACAACAACAAAGACCACAAAGACCCCCGGAAGTGAAAATGTCTGCATTACTCTTGGGCCGTGATGGGCGGTTCCAAAGGCATTTCTAGGTGATTGGCAAGTGAGGTCATTTTGATTGACACTTGGATGCTATATAACTCTTTGCCTAGTGTATATGCACTTACCCAGAATTCTACTACCATGGAGATGTTCTTTGGGAGGTCTCTCTAGGCTAGACCCGTATTTCCTTGTTCCCCTGTCGCTCATGTCTGACTAGCTACCTGACAGTAGTAATAAGCCAAAATATTTGCCTTAGTTTGGGTATTTCATGAATTTTAAGAAACTGATATGTCTATATTTTCTTATGGAAAAATTAACCTAATGTGAAAGAAGAGGTGTTAATTGAAAAGTTAGTCCATGTGACTAATCCAAGAAAACATATCTTGGCAGGTACATGGCTTTTTCTGAAAGACTTCAAGCATTGGTTAATGCTTCTTCATGTGAGTTTTGGTAAATTACTAGGTAATATATCTGCTGACAGTGAAGGTGAGCTTATTCTCAAATGATCCTTTCTTATGCTCTATTTTCTTCAATCATAGTAATAACTTGTTTCTTAAAGTGTTAACATTTGTTACATACCAATTAGAAAAGGTGCTTCTCAATTGTATTTTTATCCTTGTGACTGCTGAAATATACAAGAATATATATTCTACAGATATATTCCTAAATATATCTTCATTATTTTATTCATTGTCATATAAAATTATAAGAACAATAGACTTTCAAAAATTACTTATAGCCTTGTTACCAATCAAGTCAACTTGACAATGATTTTTTTCCACTTATTCATATGACTACAAAATTCAGATAATTGTAACTATGGTAGCTTTCCACTAGGTTTTAATTTTTTGATATTTTCAATAACTCATCTCTCAAAAAATTCAAAAATAAAACTTTTAAATATAAATTTCAGTGAAATAATTAAATTAAACTATTTTTGGACTTGTATGTGATTGTTCTTAAAAAAAAAATAAAGTTAAATAAATCTAGTTAGATTTCGAACTGGTTGTTTTATTTGACCTTTATCTGTCTAGCAGCTATAGTCTGGCATGATGTGCCATGTGAGAATATAAAGCGTTTTGCTTTCAAAATAAAAATATCATTAAATACCATTGCTCAGTAAGAGTAAAGCTATAACTGCAGCCATAGCTATAGCAACAATAAAACAAGCAGAATACTAATGAAACCATTTTATGGTAATGTGAAATGAGAATTCTCAAGTGACCATGCAGGAAGGGTGAGCTGTATACCTCAACTAACATTTAAACAGGTCAATCAATCATTAATTACCTTTTCTTTTATTCTAACAAAGAAGTTCTCTTCTGTTGATAGACATCTCAGGAGATTCTCTTTTCAATATGACAGAATACCAAGTATCTAAATAGATTGTTTATCTGAATCCAATTTTCAAAGGCTTTCATCTGAGACACAGAATGCATTTTTAATATCATAGTTAGTATGAATATGTAGTCCTACCTACAAACGCTTGTTGCCTAGGTAGTCAATGCTTGTCAATCAGAGTTAAAACCTAGAATGGTAATTATTTCAGTATACGCTTTTTCTTAAATTTTCCTCAAGTTTTCTACTTCCTCAGGTGCCAACAAAAGCCTGACCTGACAGATACGTTATTGAAACTTTCCAGTCTCCATTTTCTCATCTGTAAAATGATGATAATAAAACTAATTTCTCATAAGGCTATTTTAATAGTCTATTAATTTGAAATTTTCTATTTAAAATACTCAAAAAATAATTTCCCTTATAAAGGTCAAAACTAGCTAGCTACCTTACTCTTATGTATCATAATACATACATAGCTACAAGACGGAGGCTTTGTTATCAGGTTTACTAATAATCTTTGAATATTAACACTATTGCAATCTTTCTTAGCTCAATCTGGAATGTTTTACCACATAGAAGCAATCCCAGTGTTGTGCTTTGAATTTTTGAGATATCCTTTAGCCTTATTGAAAACTCCATTTTTTTAAATAAATAAAATTTGGTTTAGCCAAATGGAAATATTGATTAATTCATCCACTAAGTCAATAAATATAATTGAACACAAATTATGTGCATATATGTTCCAGGACTATTACCAAGCTTATTTTAGATGTTGAACGAATTTTCTAATATGCTGCTACAGTACCCCCGCTCCCACATACACACATATACAAATCAGGGCATCAGGGCAGTAAAAATTTGTTTTTTCTTATTTCCTGGGAAAGTTATGAAAATTTGTATTATTATAGCTAGTGTAGAAAGTGAGGATTAAAGTGAAAGGGGGGAAAATCTGCTATTATAAACAAGATACTTGTAAGAAAGAAAAATTTGGGAGAAAATGGTTAAGTCAGATGCTAAGATTCCAATAAATCATAGAAATTCCAAAATGTATTATTGCCAATGAACAGGAAGAAATAAATGGTAAAGACAAGAAAAAGATGAATAATCTTGACATATAATTTCAAAGTGTGGTTCTATGAACAGAGAGAAAAAATATAAGATCAGTGTCTAGGGAATATATAACTACATAAGACGATATGGATAAGAGCAGTGATTATATAAATCTCTATATATCTATATAAATCTATAGAAACAGATAAGTCATTTATAACAATCAGTTATTTTTACAATAATATTGTATAATAAACTATCTCAAAACTTCATGGCATATAACAATAAGTATCTTTTCATAGAAATATTTGGGTTGTTGGAGGAAGCTCTGTTTCAAATTGCAACTTTAAGAGTCTGCTGGAATTTGACTAGTTGACTGTGTTCAGCTGACATTGGCTCCAAATTGTGTATTTGATCCACATTGGCTTCAATTATTAACCATTTTAGATCAAAGACTACTCAAAGCAAGATTTTTTTTTTTTAGACAGAGATTGCAAACTCCCAGAGATAAATAAAAATACATAATGCCTTTCCTTAAGACTAAGGTTCAGAACTAGAACATATTACTTTTTTGTCACTTTTTCTCATATTCAAAAGTGCATGATCAAGTCTAACATCAATGAATTAGAGTAGTGTCCTCTTTCCATTAAATTAAGAAAAAATATGACTATTTGATGAACATTAATATAATCTACCACATCAAGAAAATCTCTTATCTAAGTATGCCACCACATATACCAAAATACACATTCAATTTGGCTAAAAACAAACAAACAAACAAACAAATTACTTAAGATTAGGAAGCCTTGGAACAGATATTATTTCACACTCAAGGTAGATTACATATCTGCAACTACTTATTCTTGAATGTACAATAAAGAATCTCCATTTTTGAAGTTAGCTAACAGTTTTTAAGCTACACCCCTTCTTCTTATCTATCAGACCTTCATCTGAACAAGCTGATAAGAAATCTCATATGCTCCATTCTTTGGTTCCAACTGAAAATTAAAACCTTTATCCCAAGATCTCTATTTATCTATCAGAAAAAAAAAATAGTAAGAGAAATGTCAGAGAGTTTACTGCCTATGTTTTCTTCTAGGAGTTTTATGGTTTGGGTTCTTAATTTATGTCTTTAATCCATTTTGAGTTTTGGGTTCTTAATTTATGTCTTTAATCCATTCTGAGTTTATTTTTGTATATGGTGTAAAAAGGTGGTCCCGTTTCTTTTTCTTTTTTATTTTTTTGCATGTTATCTGTCCAACTTCCCCAACACCTTTTATCGAATAGACTCTCTTTACCCCATTGTATATTCTTGCCTCCTCTGTCATAGATTAATCGACTATATAGGCATGGGCTTATTTCTAGGCTCTCTATTCTGTTCCATTGATCTATGTGTTGTTTTTATGTCAGTACCATGCTGTTTTACTATAGCTTATAGCATAGTTTGCTATCAAGTATTGCGATATCTCCAACTTCGTTCTTCTTTCTCAAGATTGCTGTGGCTATTTAGGGTCTTTTGTGGCTCCATATAAATTTTAGGATTACTTGTAGTTCTGCGAAAAATGCCATTGATATTTTGATAAGGATTGCATTGAATCTATAGATATCTTTGAGTAGTTTGGACATTTTAACTATGTTAATTCTTCCTATATGGTATATGCTTCAATTTATTTATCTTCTTCAATTTCTTTCCTCAGTGACATAATTTTCTAAGTACAAGCCTTTTACCTCTTTGGTTAAATTTATTCCTAGGTATTTTGCTTAATGTAATTGTAAATGAGAATGTTTTCTTAACTTCTCTTTCATCATTGGTATATAAAAATGCAACTGATTTCTGAATATTAATTTTCTATCCTGCTACTTTACTGAATTTATTTACCAATTCTAACAGTTGTGTGTGTGTGTGTGTGTGTGTGTGTGTGTGTGTGTGTGTGGAATCTTTAGGGTTCTCTATATATAGTATCAAGTCATCTGCAAATAATGACAGTTTGACTTCTTTCTTTCCAATTTGGGTTCCTTTTATTTCTTTGCGTGTGTGTGTGTGGTTGCTGTGGCTAGGATTCCTAATACTATGTTGAATAAAAGTGGTGAAAGTGGACATTCTTATCTAGTTCATAATCTTAAGGAAGACACTTTTAGATTTTCCCTGTTGAGTATAATGTTAGATGCAACTTAGTTATATATGGTCTTTATAATGTTGAGCTATATTCTCTCTATTCCCACTTAGCTGAGAGTTTTTGTTATAAATGAATAATGGATTTTGTCAAATAATTTTTCTACATCTATTGATATGATCATGTGATTTTTATCCTTCAATGTGTTAATGTGGTGTATTATATTAATTGGTTTGTGGATATTGAACCAATGTTGCATTCCAGAAATAAATCCAGCTCGATAATAGTGTAAGATATTTTTACCGTGTTATTGATTTTTTTTGTGTATATGTTCATTAGAGATATTGGACTATAATTTTTTTCATAATGACTTAGTCTGGTTTTGGAATCAAGGTAATAGTGACTTCATAAAATGAGTTTGGGAACCTTCTCTCCTCTTGAATTTTTTGGAATAGTTTGTCAGAATTCACCTGTGAAGCGATCCAGTCCAGGTCTTTTGTGTGTTGGAAGTTTTTTGATTACTGATTCAATTTTTATTACCGATATAATTTTATTAGTAGTAATCCATTGGTTCCAATTTTATGTTACTTGTTGACTCAGTCCTCTTGTTGAAGTTCTTAATAAGTTTGTTAAGCATGGTTACCAACATTGTTTTGAACTCTGTATCTAGTAGGTTGCTTGACTTCATTTTTCTGAAGTATTCTCCTGTTCTTTCATTTGAGATATGTTTTTTTGTTTCCTCATTTTGGCTGCCTGTCTGTGTTCGTGTCTATGTATTAAATAGACCTGCTATGTCTCCCTGCCTTGGCAGAGTGGCTTTATGAAGTAGGTATCCCGTGAATCCAGGGGCATAGTCCCCTGGTCACTTGAGTTAGATGCTCCAGGAGTGTCACTTCTGTGCATTGTGTGTGCCCTCCTATTGTAGTTGAGCCTTGATTGCTGTTGGCACATCAGTGGGTGAAATTGACCCTCAAGCTTACTGGCTATGTGGACTGGCCACAACCAAAACATTTGATCTGCTGTGCTGAGGTTGATGCCATGAAGCAGATTCACTCTAATTGGCTCAGTGCTTTCCAAGACCACCCTTTGTGTATGCCACTTGTGGGGCAAATATGGTGGTGTTCTATTATGGTTTGAAGCTAGCCACCAGATGTGTTGATTCTGAGGCCTCTTGAAAGGGGCTCCTGTGCAGGCAAAGGTCAGTTACTACCTTTGACTGGTCCAAGACTATGTGGTGGGTGCAACAATGCAATCTGTGGTTGGTTGCTGTCTGTGCTGGCCCTGAAGGTGCATGGAAGAGACCACACTGTGAATTAAGGCCAGCTTCCATCAGTACCAGACTTGGGGAAGCTCATAGAAAGGCTCAGGGAACCCTGAGGCTTGCCACCACCTGCCAGCTATCCATAAATCTTAGCCAACAAATGAGTTTCAGATGGTAAATGAATCAGGTGAGGTAGGGTCTCAAGAGTCACCATCGTGGGGTGAATGGTGTTTAATGGATTAATGCAGATGCAGATTTGGTGCCAGTTCTGAGCCTGGGGCATTCTGCAAAAGGCTCAAAGTACACTGAGGCCAACTTCCACATGCCTGGGCTTGTAGGACCCCAAACATTGTCTGAGAAAGACTGCAATGCAAGTCAACAACTGGCTGCCCTCAGGCCACTAAAACAGCCTCCAGAGTCAGGTGAGTTGAGTTGGGCAGGGCTTCAGTGATTCACCAGCATAGGTGAGTGGTGCTGAATGGAATGATGCAGATTTAGATTTGGTACCAGTACTGAGCCTGGGGTCACTCTGCACAAGTCTCACATCCCATCAAGGCCAGCTGCTGCCTACCTAGGGCTTGTGGACTCCCGAGAGTTATTCAAGAAAAACTGCAGTGTGGATCGTTAATAGCTATCTGTCAGCCCCCCAAAATCTCTGGTGGTATGTAAGTTGGATAGGGTAGTCTTAGGGAGTCATCGGAATAGAGTGAGCAGGGCTCTTCAGACCAGTGAAAATTCAGATTTAGCCATGTTGGAGGAAGATCCAACACAGGAAGGATGATGTCTGCCCACCAGCTACATGGGAGGAGGGTTCAAGACAGAGACAATGGCAGCTTTCCCTTCAGCCTTCACCCTGAAGCCACACAACTCAGTCTCTCCCTGTATGTCTCTGGTGCCTCCCCAGCTGCGGTTCCTCCACCAGTTTAGGGTGAGTGCCTACCAGTGAGTCTGTGTGTGGACCCTTTAAGAGGACTCCTGGGTTTTTACTCACATTCTGTCTTACCCAGAAAGTCAAAATTTGGATGATTTTCACAGCCAGATGTGGTGGGGATTGCTCTTTTTTGGCACTGGTGATTCAAGCTAGGGAGCTCTGGTGTGAGACTGGGGCTACTCACTGTTCAGTAGCTAAGATATCCCTCCTGATTATCTATCGCTGCATGCAGATGTGGAGCAAGCCTTGTTTAGATCTCCATCCCTCCTACTAGTCTCAAGGTGGCTTCTTCTTTATATCCTTAATTATAGGACTTCTGTTCATCGAGTCTTTGGGTGGTTCTCCAGATTGATTGTTCTATATTTTAGTTGTAATATTAATGTGGTCATGAGAAGAGGCAAGCACAGTGTTTATCTACTCCACCATCTTGACTAAAAAAACTAATTTGTATCATTATTTCATAGTAGATTCTTGAAACTCATACAAAGAAACATTACTTTGAAGGGACTTTATCAGGTCTAAATTATTTGAATATAAGTGTTTAAGAGTTCCAATTAGGCTAAGTAACAAAATAAACTCAAAATATGAAATTAGTTATAAAGCTCATTGTTGATAAAAATGCATGATAAATTATGTTTTTTAAACCCATAATAAAATAAAATTTAACCAGTTGGAAAGAGGAGAAACTAAAAAGTGGAAGATGAACAGATAATGGATTGTAAGTGCCATGATTCGTGTTGCTGATGCTGGAGGGACCAGCATTAACTTAAGAGATCAACTAGCTTTGATACAAAAGAATATATTCTATTTCTAGTATCAATAGTTGAATAACAGCAGGGTTAATCCCTACAGAAAATCCAGTCCTTGTTCAAAGAACACCATAGACATGCCTCTGTGGTAGCCATCTATGGTAGCTATCATTTCATCCACATAAAAAAAAAAATCATCTAATGTATTTATCTGCAGTGATGACACCTATCTGTACCCCCAAAATGTTGCTTAGCACTATGCAAAATTCCCATTTTAATCTCCTCTCTTTCATTGACTCAGACAAACATATATTTCTTGATACTGAAATTAAAGTTTAGGTACTTAAGATGAGGTCTTTGCATTATGAATAGAGACTTAATGAAACCAATATTTTTACCAACGCTTTGAAAACAGTGAAACACCACCTCTACCCATCATGAATGTATACTTTAATTAGAGAAATAACATAGAAATAGATCTAATTTATTATATTAAAGAGTTTTCGATCTCACTTCTAGATGCTTAACATTTGAGCACACGTAAATCCAAAGAACCAAGTCTTTGATTCTAGCTTTCTTGGTAACAACTACCGGAGCAAAGACATATAAACTTTCCAAGATGTAATGACACACTTGAAATTCAGTGTAATAAATGCCACCTAGAGAAAGAATATTTGACTTGAGGAATCAATGAGGGAACTAAAAAAGAAATAACTAGCATAATATATATTTTTAAAAAGTCAAACAAACAAAACACAGGAGAATGCAGAACAGCACAAACAAATAATGTTTACTACTATAAAAATAAACATATTATAATGTTGATTTTACTAAGAGCAGTGTCATATAAGTCAAGGTTGCTATTATTGAGATATTCAGTATGCAATTGCCAGAAATTTAGTTGTGCTTGAAAATATCTTTGTGGCATTAATGAACTAAATTATTGTGAACTTGCTTATCCTATACTATTACTTATACAGCAATCTAATATGATTTTTCTTATATCTGTGATGTTAAGACTAAATTAAAAAAAAAGAAGTAAATATTAGGCAGTACAAATTCACTTAGAAACAATATTAATAGTAAGCAATTGAATATCTTACCTCTACCCTGAACTTGAAAGTATGTTGATGGGTCTATCACACCTTAAACTGATAAATATGTAGGTCTTAAGCAAAATTATGCCATGCTCCTGATATTCTTGGAGTGAAAACTTTTTCAGCAAAAGACAATTTAATCTTAATAACATGGCTGAGCAATCTTTTTAGAAACATTACATTTTTTCAAATATTAAATTTTATAAATGGAATTAAACCTAGCTGGATGCATTCATATTTATTCTGATAGAAATTCAAAACTGGATGTTTGAGAACATCTAAGATATATTGTTATAAGATTGCCTGGTATGTGGAGGAGTAACAATAAATTATTTAAAAGAATCACCAATCTTATCACTTAGAATTTCTAATAACTACCTCCCTGATTTAACTCTAGTCCACAGAAAATTCAAATGCAAAAAAAAAAAAAAGAGAAAAAAGAAAAAAAAAGAAAACATTGAGCATCCTTTGTTTATACTACTTAGAAAATCTGCTTAAGCAATTATCAGATTCCACCCTGTTGGGAAATTTAACTGCGCCCATAGACAATTTTAATTCCAGCACAGGTTATGTAATTCATTTTAAGCAAATGTTGATTTCCTCTTGACCACACAGGGTAATTCAAGCTAACACTGAAGATTACTTTCTCTCAGTTGCCTCTTCCTCTCTTCAGCAAAAATGGCACATGTCTCTACTCTATTTCACTCTCATTTTTAGGTTCATATTTAACTTTTTAAATTTACTTATTTTCTGCCTTATTCCAATAACAAGACTTGAAAAATATTTACAACAGCAGCAACTTCTGTTTTAAATATATTAGAACATAAATTATTACATTTCTCAAAATGCATACAGAAATTAATTTGTATATAATGGAATTCTGCATAAGGGAATTCATGAGAAGAAAACGATTTCTGCTTTAAGAAGAATTTCTGGATCAGTGCGTAAGGGAAGATATTTAAAGCTCTGAGCTAGAAAGCAGCATCCCACATCAATCCAGCATATAATAAATACATATACAATATTAAAGAGGATTCTTAGAACCTAGAAAAAAATTAAGACTCAGCCAAATAAAATAGTATCTTCTCAACTATACTAACTGTTTATACAAGTCATTTAAATTTGAAGATTGAGTGATTCTCATAAAAACCCTACTATAATCCTCATAGTTGCTAAATGTATTTATACTAAACTGTGTAGAAAAACATTTCTTCTTTACTGTTGGCTCATTTTCAACTAATTTTGTTTGTAAGTTATGTAAAAGTCCAACTCTAAATATATTCTTCTCCATTTTCAGTCTTTAGATGTATTTATGTATTATGCATATATTTATTAACTTGAAATATCTTATCTGATTAATACAATCGAGTGTGTGATACCCTGTTCCTCATGAATATTGATGTTTTAAGAAGACCCATATAAATCCATATAAGTGTGCTAAATTTCAAAAAAATTGCAATAGTATAAATGGACTATTTAAAAGCTTAGTAATAATCTATGGACTTTTTTTTTCCCTCCTGGTAGATGGTGAGCCATTTTAGGCAAAGACTGATCTGAGTTAGAATGTTTGTGTTTCTACACTTAAAATTGTACCTAGATCGTAATGACCTTTCCTATATTTTCGCTGAAAGAATGAATAAAGAAATGAAAGTATATAGTTCCACAATTAAGGTGAAATAAGATACTTGCTGTCTTTTGATTTGCATGAGTAATATGTAAATTGAATGCCATTTAAAAGAATAAACAATAGTTTCAAATTATTGATCTCTAGAGAAACTGATTTACAGAATTTTAGCCTGGTGAAATTCTAAAGTAATGAATTGAAATACCTCAGTGGTAGAAATAGAATTAAAAACTCGTATTACCTTTTGTGTTTAACATACTTTAGGGAACTCTAAACAATAAGCTTGTCAAGGATAAATAAAGCCTAACACCCATTGAAATTAGAGACTACAATTAATTTTCTAAAATGAAAAAAACAAGAGAAAAAAGTACTTCTGATAACTTATACAAATAATTTAGATAACTTATTGTATATTTCATATTATACAGATATGAAAAACAAATGAAAATGTTTGTGGAATATTTGTATCTTATTATAAATAAACAGTACCCTCATGTTTGAATACTGAATTATTTCAGCATCCGTGAGGCAAATATGTTGTGTTTTCAAATAGAAAAAGCTAATGAATGGCAAAAATCTTTAAGAGGTACCATTTACATTTTCAACAATATTTTGTTTCATTTAACAACTGATTCAGAATGTGGCAAAATCTATGGAATTGATTCAGGGTCAGAAATATCTAATGAACATGGTGACCAGGTGACTACCAGATCATCCCTAATCTTAACTCATGTGATAGCAATATGTAAAATGACTGGAAGTCTCATATATTGAAGCTATAAATTTAAAGCATAATCATTAAAAAAAAAGTGTGGCATTTTCTTATAAAGTTAAAGATACTTTTACAACTAGTTCTTAGTATTTTCCCCAAGAGAAATAAAAATGCATTTTCGTGCAATGATATGTATACAACTACTGATAGCAGCTTTACTTCTAATAGTCCAAACAAGAAGCAATCCAAATTTCCCTCATAAGGTGAACAGATTTTTTTAAATCATGGTATATTAATATAATAAAATATTATTCAACAATAAAAAAGAATAGACTACTACTACATGTGGCTTCAAATATTATGCTGAGAGACAGAAGCTAGTCACAACAGATTAAATAATGTGCAAGTCCAATAGGAAAGTGAAAATTAATCTCTTATGGCAGCAAATCACAGGTTTCCTAGGGCTAAATGGATGACTAGGAAGAGAACTTCTAGGTATAATGAAAATGTTCTACACTTTAATTACAGTGGAAGTTCCACTGGTACACAAATTTCTCAAAACTCAGAAAAATGTACATTTAAAATTGAGGTGTTTTATTGTATGTAAATTATAGCTTAATAAAGTTGACTAAATTTATGCCAATTTGTGATAAAATAGTAGTATAACTGTAACAATATACTTTGCCAAAAAATGTAGCTGAATATACACATTTAGGTTAAATGAGATTTAAAATCACAATGCTAATTACAGTACTAAGAACATTTTTGAAAACTTATTCTGGAAAGTATTGTAACAACAATTTGGTGTGCTTATTAAACAAAGTACTTTACATGTAGTATTAGTACTTTTAACTTTGACAAGATAAGGAATCTGACACGAAAAAGTTTATAACTGAGGAATGTCCACAAGATATTCCATACTGAATCAGGATATAAATTCAGACCTTTCTAAATTCAAAACCCTCAAACCATAAAACCTGAAATTGTAAACATCTTAAAAGAAAACACAGGGGAAAAGCTTTTTGAGTTGGTTTTGGCAACGATTTTTTTTTTGTTTTTTGTTTTGGATATAACACCGAAAGCATCAGCAACAAAAGGAAAAATTAACAAGTAGGACTGCAACTATATCAACCTAAGAAATTACTGCACAGTTAAAGAAGTAATCAACAAAATGAAAAGGCAACCTACAGAATGGGAGAAAATATTTGCAATCCATATACCAATAAAAAGTTAATATCCAAAATATATAAGGAACTCTCACAGCTCAATGGCAATAAGTAGTAGTAGTAGTAGTAGTAGTAGTAGTAGTAGTAGTAGTAGTAGTAGCAGTAGTACTAGTAAAAGATCCACTTAAAAATGGGCAAAGAACCTAAATAGACATTTTCCCAAAGAAGATATACAGATGGTCAACAGGTTCATGAAAAAGTACTTAACTTCACTAATTAGAAAAAGTGTTAATCACCAGGGAAATGCAAATCAAAACCACAATGAGCTATCATCTCACATCTGTTAAAATAGCTATTATAAAAATAAATAAATAAATAAGAAATAAGTTTTAGTAAGCATATGGAGAAAAGAGAACCCTTGTACACTGTTGGTGGAACCATAAATTGGTACAGCCATTATGATTTAAAAAAAAAAAAAGTATGGTTTCTCAAAAAATTAAAAATAGAACTATCATATGATCCAATAATCCCACTTCTGGGAATATGTCCAAAGTTAATAAGTAGAGAAAGAAAAATGTGATATAGATATAGGGATAGGTAAAGATATAGCTAAAAAAAAAATCAGCCATATAAAAGATAGAAATTCTACCTGAGGGTATACTAAGTGAAATAAACCTAACAGAGGAAAACAAATACTGTATAGTGTCACTTATATGTAAAATCTAAAAAGAGAAAGTTGAGCTCATAAGAACAGAGAGTAGAATGGTGGTTGCCAGGGACTGAAAGAGTTGGGGGGGGGGAATAGAGAGAAATTGGTCAAATGGCACAAATTTGCAATTAAAAGATGAATAAGTTTACAGCATGGTGACTACAATTAGTAATATTGCATTGTCTTCTTGAAATTGGTAAGAAAGTAGACCTTAAGCAATTAAAGGAACTATTTAAAGTGATGAATATGTTAATTAACTTGATTGTAAAAATCATTTCATAATATTTACATATATCAAATTATCTCATACTCTCTAATGAGGATGTGACATTTGAATTTCTGCCAATTATAAGATTTTATTTTAAATATTGCAAATAGATTTGCTTTTTTAAAGAAGTCATTCCTTCTTCACCTTAATTTTTAAAGACATTTTTTTAAAAAGAAAAATCATTCTGTTTTAGCTGTATCAGAAACAACAAAATACAAGGATTCTATTTTTTGCACATTCTCCTGCCATGTCTTATAAGCTAGAAATTTAGGGAGTAAGCAGAATGTATCAAGAGTTAGAAAGTTTTGGGTGCACTGGGAATTAATATGAGAGAATTCCAAGGAGGAGACAGTTGAAAATCCTTCCTGCCATTCAGTTTTCCTTTTTTACTAGAAACATATTTTCTGTGGTATTTCTCTATTTAAATTTAAACCTGGGATTTTGTTTTGACAAAGGTCAGGAATCTCTTACAAGAAATATCATGGGTATCAACTTATGGGCATTTATATGAATCTAGTTGATGTTTTGACTTCAGAGCAAAAGGGAGTTTTCCAACATCAGGCATTTAATGCAGTAATTAAGATACTTTTTTGATGCAGTTATAAATGGGTAACAGTCAATTTTCAAAAACTTAGAGGCATAAAATATTGAAATAATTTGTGCAACAACACAAAAGTAGTAAGTGGTAGAGAGTTTTCATCTGATTTAAGAACCTGTACTTGTAACTACTATAAATCTCCACCTCTCAACTTAAATAACTTTGAATATTATTCTTTGTTATATCACCCATGGCTATTGTAATATTTACTGTTATTTGTATTTACTAAATGACTTGGATTGCTTTGTATCATGTCCTTGGTTTAATTTGGACTTGAAATGTATTTACATTTTTCTCATTATATTCCATCTTTGAACCAGAGATCGATCAATCTTACATGTTTTCTTTTCAGTTATAGTTGACATACAATATTATATTAATTTCAGATGTACAGCACAATGATTAGACATTTGTATAACTTATAAAGTGATCACTCCCATAAATCCAGTACCCATCTGGCACCATACGTAATTATTTAAATACTAATGACTATATTCTCCATGCTATCTATACTCTACATATTCATGACTATTTTGTACCTATCGATTTGTATCTCTTAATCCCCTCCCCGCTTCATCCATCTCCCCACCCCCAAATGGACATCAAAATTCTTTCTATATCTACGACATTGTTTCTTTTGTTTGTTTATACTGTTCTCTAAATTCCACATATGGTATTGGTCTTTCTCTGTCTGACTTACTCCACTCAGCACAATATCCTCTAGGTCCATCCATGTTGTTGCAGATAGCAAAATTTTATTTTTTGTAAGGCTGAGAAATATTCCATTGTATATATGTACCACCTCTTCTTTATCCATTTATCTATTGATGGACACCTAGGTAGCCTCTACATCTTGGTTATTGTAAATAATGCTGCCATGAACATATGGATTCACATGTCCCTTCAAAGTAGTGTTTTGGGTTTCTTCAAATAACTGGGTCTTTCTTTGTCCTTGTTATAGCCTTAGTTTTAAAGTCTATTTTATCTGGTATAAGTACTGCTACCCCAACTTTTTTGTTTGTTAGTTTCCAATTTTATGAAACATCTTTTTTCATCCTTTTGCTTTCAATCTGTGTGTGTCTTTCAATCTGAAGTGAGTCTTTTGTAGGTAGCATATGTAAGGTTCTTGTTTTCTTATCCATTTGGCCACCCTATCTTTTGATTGAAGCATTTAATCCATTATATTTAAAGTAATTATTGATAGATATGTACTTATTGCCATTTTATTATCCATATTTTTTATCTTTTTCTTCTTTTTCCTTCTTCTTAAAGGAGTCCCTCTAACATTTCTTATAGTATTGGCTTGGTAGCTTTTTCTTGCCTTGTAAGCTCTTTATCTATCCTTCAATTCTGAATTTGATACTTTTGCTGGGTAGAGTAATCTTGGTTGTAGGTCCTTGCTTTTCATCTCTTTGAATATTTTCTACCAATCTCTTTTGGCCTCCAATGTTTTTGTTGAGAAATCAGCTGACAGTCATATGGGAGTACCCTTGTAGGTAACTAATTGCTTTTCTCTTGCTGCTTTTAAGGTTCTCTCTTTGACTTTAAGCTTTAATATTTTAATTATGATGAGTCTTTTGTGGGACTCTTTGGGTTCACCTTGTTTAGGACTCTGAGTTTCCTAGGGTTGTATGTTCTATGTCCTTTACGAGGTTAGGGAAGTTTTCAGTCATTATTTTTTAAAATAGATTTCAATTCCTTTCTCTGTCTCTTCTTTTTCTGGTATCCCTATGATGCACATATTGGTATGTTTGATGCTGTGCCAGAGGCTCCTTAAACTATCCTCATCTTTTTGGTTTTGTTGTTGTTGTCGTTGTTGTTGTTGCTGTTCTGATTGGGTGTTTTCTGCTCCTATATCTTCTAACTTGCTGATTTGATCCTCTGCTTCATCTAATCTACTGTTAATTCTTCCTGAAGTAGTCTTCATTTCAGTTATTGTATTCTTCATTTTTGACTGGTTCTTATGTTCTCTATCTCCCCTTTTATGTTTTCTATTTGTTTCTTAAAGTTCTCGCAGAATGTCTACTCTTCCCCTAAGTTCAGTGAGCATCCTTATAACCAGTGTTGTGAATTCAGCATCTGCTAGATTACTTGTCTCCATTTTGTTTAGTCCTTTTTCTGGAACTTTCTTCTGTTCTTTCATTTGAGACAATTTATTTTTGCTACCTTCCTGTGTTTGTTTCTATGTATTAGGTAGGGCTGCTATGTCTCCTAGTCTTAGAGGAGTGGCCTATATAGTAAGTGTGCTGTGGGGCCCAGTGGCACAGTCTTCCCTGGTCACATGAGCTGAATGCTCTAGGTATGTCCCTCGTATGGATTGAATGTACCCTTCTGTTGTAATTGAGCCTTGGTTGCTGTTTGCTCATCAATGGGAGGAATTGGCCCTTGGGCTGATTGATTGGAATGACTTGCTGTGACCAGTGGAGGAGCTATTTTGCAGAGGCTGAGCCTACAGAGCAAGATTTGCTTTGGCAGGGATCTAGTGCCTGCCCTGTTGGCTCTTTGGGTGTGTTGTCCTCAAATGTGACCCCAGGTGATGCTCCCACTTAGACTGCTGCCAGCCATGGGGCACGTAGGCTGGGGCCTCTTGGAAGGAGCCCTGCCGCAGGCCAAGTTCAGATGCAGCCTGTGCCCTGCCCAGGGCCACCTGACATGAGCCACAAAGCAATCCACAGATGGCTGCACTGCATGCTAGGCTTGGAAGTGCCTCAAGAGGCCAAGCCACAAACCAAGGCCGGCTGCCACTAGTGCCAGGCTTGTAGCTGCTCAGCGAGAGATACAGAACAGGCTGAGGACAGATAATATTTATTTGGGGTTTGTCGATCTTTGAGAGATTTTAGGAAAGTTTGCAGCATGAGCCAAGACAGGCCATTGGTATGGAAAATCCACTGGAAGTGTCTTGGGCACATCTGCAAGTTGAGAGGGCTTGGGTCTTGGGGACTCACCAAGGTAAGTCGACATGTGCTAGCTATGCTGTCAGAGAGTCAGATATGGTGGCCACCTGGATCTGAAAGCCAGGTGTGGGGGAGCTCAACAAAGGAGCAATGCCCTCTACCATCACTTCTGTCTTGGAGAAGGCTGCCCTTCCAGCCCTCACCCTGAAGCCAGACAGTTTAGTTCCTCCTCATATGTCCCTGGTACCTTTCGAGTTGCTGCCCGAGTGCTAGAGCTCAGAGACAGTGAGTGCATTACCGAGTAAGTTTGTACAAGGTTCCTTAGGAGTGCCTGGGACTCCCCCAGCTCTCCATCTCACTCAGCCACATTTCTGCTGTTTTTCACAGTCAGAAGTTGTGGGGACTTCTCTTTCCAGTACTGGAACCCTGGGCTGGGGAGTCCAGTGTGGGGATGGGACCCTTCACTCCTATGGAGGGTCCTTCACACCCGAAATAATTATCTTGGTTCTCAACCACCACTTGTGGGAGTGGGACCATTTCAGCCCTTTTATGGTCTTTGTCCCTTTTACCATTCTCAAAGTGGCCTCTTCTGTGTGTCCCTAGTTGTAAGACTTTTGTACAGCTAGACTTCAGGTGACTCCCAATGATGGTTATTCTGTAGTTTGGTTGTAATTTTAATGTGTTTGTGAGAGGAGGCAAGCACAGCCTTTACCTATTCTACCATCTTGACCCTCCAGTGTTCCCAATCTTGTATGTTTTTTGCAACATTACCCCTGTTTTAATTTGCTTTTTTGCATCTATTTGAAAAAAACAAAATTTAGACAGCAATGATTATCCACATTAACAGACACTAATAATGGACAAATAAAACAAGTTCTAACAGGTTTTATCAGTAAATCATTTATTCATATATATAATTTAAGAAAATAATTTAGTGAAGGTTTAATAGAAAGCACTACTAGAAAGTGGGCTTTCTTTTTCCTTTCTTCAGCTTTATTGAGATATAATTGATATATAACTTTGTGTAAGTTTAAGGATGCGATATGATGTTTTTATATACATGTATATTATTGAATGATTACCACGATAAGATTAGTTAACACATCTGTCATTTCATACAATTACCTTTTGTGGATGTATATGTGGTGAGAATATTTATATTTACTTGCTTAGCAACTTTCAAATATACAATAGAGTATTGTTAACCAAGGAACATCTTATGCAGACATATTATTGACATCGGTCTATCTTTCTTGTACTTGAATATTCAATTAAACATGACATTATAAAGCAAAATTGAAAACTATGTATAGGAAAAAAATTAAATGTATTTATTGTTATATGGAACAGATTTGAAAATAGTAGTAGGAAGGAAGAGGAAGTGGAGAAGGAGCAGAAGAAGAAGAAGAATTTTATTACGTTTTTGAGAATTTTATTACCAAAGAAATGATGAGCCTAAATGCTATTAGTCCTGCTTGAAATAATCTTTGGGGCACTGTGTTTACATAAGCAGTAAAATGACTTTTAAGCTGAGATCCTCCAAGAAGGGAATAATCTCCAATACTCAAAAAGTGTCATATAGGATAATGAACACAGAAGACAGTAAGGGAACATAGCAAACAATAGAAAAGAGAATTTTTCCCAGAGATAATGATTGCTCTACAAGAGTCCAGGATTGCTACGGACCAATGACATCTGAGTGTCTTCCATTCTTCTCATTTGCAAATGAAGTTTTTATTTTAGCTTTCTTCCCCCAATGCACCATTGTGAATTCAATGCTGGGTGGGGGGATTCAGGAAACTTAACTTATTAGAAACAGGATACTTTCCTGTAAGATACCTGTATGGGAAACTTCTTTAGAAATATTTTTTTTTTTTTTTTTTTTTTAGTAGGAATGTGATGCATTGCTTTTTTTCTGATAAATTACTCAACAGTTCAGCAAATAAAATATGTTAAGTCACATGGTGGTCAATTACCATATTACAGATCAACATTTCCAATCTTAGGTTCTTAAGTTTTCCTTTAACATTCTTACATTTTAATTCACTGACCTCACAATGCCTGACACTGATGGATTCTCTACTACTCTTGAGCACTCAGACTTATTGATGGACTCAGTCTAGATCTATTTCATTTGATTCTCTTATCAAAATAATACTAAGATCAACTGAAACATACCAAAATTTCATGGCAAAAGACAAAAGAAAACTTATATAAAATCATATGATATATTTACTAGTTTACTTGAAAGGAATCAAATAACAGCTCAGTTTGGGGAATGTATTATCCTTATTTGCTGTCTACACCCAATATTAGATACTTTCTATTATTTGACATCCTGGAGTTAAGTGCTCAGTATTATGTCACCAAATGAATCAGTTAGGTTGTATTGAAAGTATTCTTCTAACTAGCTCCTAAGAGTCATCTGCAACAAGAAGGGAGAATTATAGCCATAGGCCCAGTTCTTGTATCAATTGAAGGTATTATTATGTGTCTCAAAATTATACTTGTCAATAGAGTCAATATCCTGGAGCGTTAGAAAAAGTTTACTCACTACAAGAAAAGTAGACAAAACTAAGACAAATAAATAATAGTATAGTGAATACTGTTGGCTAAACAATAGTGCTAACTCAAGCAATGGAACGAAAATAGACATAAGTCTGAAAACACCCATTTTTATGTATTATAATCTTCCTCTCCTAGAAAAATTAAAAAAAAAGAACATTAAAATATTGTGAAGATTTTAATAATATATATAGGAAAAAATATTTTAAATGTATAAATCCTTTGGTCTTTTCTTGCCATTTATGGAATATATCTAAAGAATGTAATCAGAAAAAAAAATCAAGGTTTTATACATAGAAGCTCATTGCAGATTAAGTTTTACTGGATCAAAAATTGACCCCACTTAAAAAGGGATTGTTTAAATAAAACCAATTTCACCTGAAAGTAGTATACAGTTATTAATTATCATCTTATAAAAGTAAATTTAATATTTATTATTGATTACATGTAGTATTCTTAAAAGTTTTGAAACACTATTTCTGTATGAAGTTAAAAGTTTGAAATCAGATATAATAATAGCTGTTTTCTACATAATAGGTTCTGAGTTCATCTAAAGCTATCATCCAAGACTATAGTGTGGCACTACATAAACTAGATAATACAGTGTTTGTTAAACACAGTTGTTGCTGAGAGAAGAGAAACTAGTTATGTATAAATGAAAACACATTCTAATTAGTTTTATCCTTCTTGTGTATTTTCAATAAAATAGATGCAATCCTGAGATAGCAATGCCTTTGTTACTAAATTTTTCTTTTTACAGATCTAACACAATGTCTGACATATGGTAAGAACCCAAGTATTCTGTTGCATATGGAACACCAAGAAACTTTTAAGGAAGCAGGCATAAGCTTGGAATAACATTTTTTATTATCTACCTGAATTTTTGGTGTTAATTCATATATTCAACCTATGTGCTGTGATATTCAGCTTCTAAATCTGATATTATCATATAAAAAATCCATTAGAGAACTTTTAATATTGTTCTTAGAATACAAATGCAATTATAAATTTACTTGTGTCTGTGTTGTTCTTTAAAGTAAATCTTAGCAAAAATTGCAGTCTGGTATCAAATAAGCAAAAGTTATTCAATAAATAAATATATATATATATACACACACACATACTTTCACTGAGTCTTTCAAAAATTCACTTTTATAAGTATTTGAAATAATGAAAGAAATTCTGTCTTAATATGATGAGACAGAAAACCAAGTGCACTCTGATTCATTGTGTTAGTGGTACAGAAATAAAAGTATTGAAACTTGTGCGTGTGAGTCATTGACACTGATGAAAAGAGGTAATAATCAGTTAATATTTTACTCAATGATCATTTTCCACTTCAGCCTTTAAGCACAAATTCTTTTTACAGAAATGCAGCTTTTGAGCTCTGCTTAGGAAGTCATGATGATGCTAATTCTAAACTCAACATTCCTTGGAAAAGAGAGATATGAGAACAAATATTCTAGCACTGAAATTTTTTTCCAAGATAATCTTCAGAGCCAACATGGTTATAGATGCCCCATCAGTAATACATTCCATTCCACCTACATCTTCACCTGACCATAATGTTTGATAATTATAATTTAAGTATGTATTGTAAGAAAAGCTTGATATAGTTTTTGTTTTTTTTGTTGTTGTTGTTGTTGTTTTAAGCAAGGAAGCATAAGAGACATTTTAGAAACATTCTACAGAACAGAATTCTTTAAAGCCTGGAATGTAAAGGCTTAAACATAAACTAATTGGCATGTCAAATTTTTTTTTTAATATTTTACTTTTAAAAGTACAAAAGTAAAATTACAATCACAACTTTATTGTTAACACAAGGTTGAATGTTTTAGAATGGGTATCTTATATCATAATATTTCACATTCAGAATCCGAATATTTTGGTTTACAAGTTGAAGATATAAATTAATATTGAAAATTGAGGCAAAAGATAAATTATTTTTCATTATTCCTGCTTCCTTAAAATTATGTTGAAGTTTCATACACAATATGAATTAGACAAAAGGCAATAAGATCTGGGGAACCTAACAAAATCCCTGGCATGTAATAAATTGTAGCTTATAATAATATCAATTTGGGAAAGTCAAATAATCAGAATTTTTTTTATTTTTCAGGAATTGCTGGTTGATAAGGTTTAATGTCTAATAAGTAAATTACAATAAATCAGCCTTTTAAAAGATATCATATACATCTTATGTAGATATATATGTATATATACATATATGTATTTATAGCTGTATTGTTTTCTGAACAAAAGCCCATTTTTTCATTGGTGGTCAGAACACAGAGATTATAAAACAACATATTTACATTTGTCTATGTCCTAGAGTAGAAATTTAAAGGTCAGAAACTCATTTTCATCATGTCATAAACTGTTGACCTAAGACAGAAGCAACAGCAATTTGTATCAGTTGGATTGAGTTGCAGAAACCATGCTAAATAGTTTTCCCAGAAAGAAATTTATAACACTTCATATACCTGACAGCATTGATTATAAGACACATCATTATCTTATGTACTACTAAGAAGAATAAACTTACTGCCAGTTAAAAGTGGGAAAATGTACTTCAAATTGATGGAATAAAGTATCCCAATATATCACATTGCTTATAAATAGGCTGCAAGGGCTGGAGGAGCTTTCCAACAAACCATCAGCCTTTAGAAGCATCCAGCCCCTATCCAGGAAAACTATAGTTCCCAAATCAGAAAACTGGTAAACATAACACTGCATTGCCTCTGCCTTAATTGGATAAATGCCACCTTGATTATAGAAAGCTGTAGAACCATAGAAGTGGTGAATGCAGAACTGTGAATTCCTTAGCCACATCATACACCAGAAAAATAAATGCCCGGTCCCTTCTTTCCATATTTTGGAATTCAAGTCTCCTTGCAGCGCATCTAATTCTCAGACCTAAACACATCTGGAAAACTAGCTGCAGCGGAATTTGGGATACACAGTTCTAGCTGCCCAGCTTCTACAATACAGAAAGAAACATAGATAGGGTTGGAGGTTAGCATGTCCATTGCATGAGCCATAGTCCATGCCTTCCATTCCATTTTTACTATCAACTATGTGGCTGACTTTGGAATAGAATATAAGAAGTGTGGTAAGTAGAAAACTGCGCCCCCTCTCCAGAGATGCACACATTCTAATCTCTGGAATATGTGAATATGTTATGTTTATGGCAAAGTTAAATTAAGTTTGCAGATAAAATTAAAGTTGCTAACCTTAATATAGGAAGATTATACTTGATACTTAGGTGGGTCCAAAGTAATTACAAGTGTCCTTAAAAGTGGAACAGGGAAGCAGCAGAAGAAACTACAGGGAGATGACTATAAAACACTGCTCAGAGGTGCTATGCACCTGACTTTGAAGATCGAGGACGGAGCCATGAGCCAAGAGAGATGACTGGCCTTTACAAACTGGAGAAAGTAAAGAAATGTATTCTTCTCAAGATCCTCCAGAGGGAATGCTACTCTGTTGACCTCTTGCCTTTAGCCCAGTGAAATCCAGATTTGACTTCTAACCTATAGTTTTTGCAGACAATAAATTTACATTATTCTAAGTCACTAAGAAGTGGTCACTTTTTACAGCTGCAATAGAAAACTGACACAGGAAACAAACAGTATGCACCTTTGCTTAGTCAGCCTGTACTTGGCAAATTGTTACTCTGTACCAAGTGGCATTCTTGTTCCTTTAGGAAAACATACCATGATCAGTGTTCTCAAGAACCTCACAGCCAATGAAGAACAGGGATGAGTAAAGAGAACATTCGTACATACTGTGATTAATGTTATAATAGGAAAAACAGACATGACTGGTCAAGGAGGTTTATGGGAAAATCATATCTCTGTGCCTAGAAGGATATATTGCTGAGACTTTTTGAGTTCTTAGGGAGGTAAGAATAGGAGATACGATTGAGTTCTACCATCAAAAGCAGAAAAAAAATATCAGTTTTATATTCATTTTAGGTTTTTAGATATTGAGTTGAATGATCTGAGAATAATAACATTTTATATGTGTAACAGGCTTTATAACGTGTATCACATTCATGCTCTAGCAAATCAGGGAAATTTCCTCAACTTTTTTTAAAGTGTTGAATGATTTGCCACACTATTTAATAAACAGTGGTAGACACTATTATGTAATTAGAATCACCTGTAATGTACCTAAATTTGTCCTTCTGAGCCAATGCATTATAAGAGAGAATATTTTAGTTCAGTGTTAATACTTTAGAATTCTTCTCTACTTAAGCCACTTCAAAAAACTTTAGTCTATAATTTCTACTTAACAATACTGTCATTATAACCCCCACCAAGAGTCCTCCCACCTCAATTTTTCATCAGTGAAAGAATCTGAATAAGAAGAAAGGAATAGAATCAAATAGAGAGAGAAAACAGACTGTAAAGATAAAGCTCTGGCAAATAAGTTCTTCAACTAAATTTTTTTTTTTTTTTTACTTTTGTTGTTCTTGCTGCTTTTTGGAAACTCCAAGGATTTTTTAAATTTGATAAAGGGTTATTATTGTTGTTGGATTCTCATATGAATTCTCATTGATATATTTGTTTATAATAGTTTTATAAAATGTACCATAAATCATAATTGATTGTTTATCATAAACTCATAAAATGTAGATTAATGTAACTTTTCGTATCTCTGTTTACTACTGATCTAAGATGGGCAAAGCTAGGAAGCTGGCCCCTTGCAGTGGTTAAGAAACTGGTTTGTGACCCAGACTGACTGGATCTGGATCTTAGCTCAGCCCCTTTCTCCCTGAGTTACCTTGGGCAAACTTTTACTTGCTTCAATTTCCTTGTGTGGTAAGGGTTAATAATAACACTTTCCTTAAAATATTAAATTTTACTTAGAATCGTGACTGACACATAAGTGCTAACTATTTATTTGTTATATAAAATGGAAGATGAATTCAAATTGCCTTAATTTCACATGAGGTGTTAAAATTCCATAAACTTTATGTTCTACCATTTTATTGAGATATTTTTCTAAACATCTATTTAGGCATTTATTTAACGTGATGAGCTAGATAAATAGTAGCATATGAATTGATGCAAAAAAAGTGTGAAACTCATAGAACTTAAAGGTTAGTGGCAGAAACAGATGTTATACAAAGAGTTACAAGAATAATGAATGCTGTGAAAAGGAAGCACAAAGAACACTCTTGGCAGATACAAGATATGGTTGAATGAAACATATTTTAAGGTAAAAGGTAAAAAATTCAGCCAATCGCTCAGACTTTTATCAAAATTTAAACCTTGGATATTCTCTGAGGGCTAAATTATGCTGTGTTCGTGATGTGACATTAAGGTAGGCGCCATGCCAAAACAGCCTCTCTGCCAAAAAGTCTTTGTTATATTAAACCCAAATGTCTCTTCTGCTACATTGAGTTTATTTTCTCTAGTATGGACTTTGGAGACAGAATATGATGTTAGCACTGTCAAAACAAAAAGAAACCATGATTCAACTTTATTTCTTAAATACTATGATAATTAATCTCTTTTTACAGTAATTTTGGGGAGTTTTATGGAATCAAACTTTTAAAGTAGCAGCGGGGGCAGAGGGGGCAGGAAGAAGAAAATTAATTTGCCTGCAGGAAAAATAACCATGGACAAGTGGCCAATTTAATCTATAGATTTTAACTATATACAAAAAGGTCATTTTCTCTTCCTTCTTCGGTCAGAACATCTTATGATATGATGATACCTGGAGGGTATAGAGGGATATTCTTCAGAACTTTTCCAACCTCATCCAGTGACATTCTTGGGTGTGGTCCTGGAAACATCAAACATTACCTTTAAAAGAATGGATCAAATGAATAAATTATCATTTAAAAACTAAAAAAAAAAAATCATTAAATTTGAAAACTCCTGGTGAATCTATAAATGGCAATAATGCATGCTCTACGTGCTATTAGTGAGATTTATAAAAAAATTTTATCGGTATTAAAATTTAAGAACAAATCATCCTCTTTCCTTCCACCAAGTAGATTTGAAAACAAATATCCTTAGGTACAAATGTAATTAAGTCTACACTATAAGGGACATTCTCACATTGGAAAAAAAAGGGCATCAATAAGGAGTAGAATTGCTCCATTCATATCCAAAGATCCTGAGAGTAGTGTAAGAAAGCAATTAAAATTATTATTCTGCTCCATAGTGTGACTCTCTTTTTCCAGAAATGGAGAGGATTGGGAAAGATAAGGAAGTACTGCCTGTACTAAGAAATGTTCAATCTTGTTAAGTCCAAAAGAGATGGTTTACAGAATTATTGAGGGTGCTGAAAAAAAATAATCAAATTGTGCCTAAAGATAGACTCCCAAAGCTACAACAGAGAATAACCCACCAAAGAGCCATTTCTTCTATGATCAGAAAGCCACCCAGTGACTTTAGAGGCTGACCTTAGAGGTGTTTCCTCATGAATCCATACTATAATTAGAAAGCCCCTTCCATGACCGAGAAGCTGCTACTGCTGCTATCAACACCTTCAGAACCATGTGATAACGGTCATGGAAATGGATGTTCCACATAATCCTCTTGATGCCTGTGATCCTGCTGACTGGACATTGGTGCCTCTGCTAATTGTCCTATAAAATAGATAAATATATTATTAAATAATAAAATGAATAAATCTGCACAATATTGCTTCCTAGCAGAATCCTCAGAAGTAGCAAATGTCCAGCTTCAGCCTCACTTTCTACTTTCCAAAATGTATGCAAATATTTCTAAATCACTCTGGAAACTTAACCTGCAAAGGAATCTAACTGATTTTCACTTTTCTAACTTCTGCAATTCAAGAAATTTGAAAGAATTTGGAAAGAATGTCATAAACCAATTGACCAATTCACAATGTCTTCCCACATTATGAATTTTGATTGAAACATATTTAATAATATTTATTCTTTGATGTTTCTTAGGAGACTAGTGTGTTCAGTTGAATAGATCTAACATCTAGGTTCTCTGACCCATTTATAGTTCATTCTTGTGAGAAACCATGAAGGGGAGAGCTAGCCCTATCTCAAAAAATCTATTGAAGAGCAATTATTTTTTTAACATAGATAGTGAGGATTTAGATAAAAGAGAAATGTCTAAACGCCTGACTGATGTTATAGCTTATTATCAATCACGAGAGGTTATTTTTTATTTCTCAATTTCTGGGAAGTATACTGTGCTGGCAAAATTCTAATATGACCTCCATATTCCCATCCTCTGGGGTATACACCCTGTTAATCTCTTCAGTGAGATGTGAATATGATGGGTTTCACTCCCATTAGTAGGTTACATTAAACGACAAAGACAAAGGCATTCTGCACATGGAATTAAGGTCCCAAACTAGTTGGCTTTGAGTTAATAAAAATGAATATTATTCCAGGTGAGTATGTTTGACTTTGGGAAAGCTTTTAAAAGGGGACTGAGCTCTTTCTGAAAATACATTCCCCTGCCAGCCTTCAGGAAATAAGCTGCCATGTTTTGAGAGACAGGCAGGACATGTCAAGGACCAAAGGGTGCACTCTAGGAGCTGAGATTGGTCCTGCTCTACAGTTAAAAAAATGGTCATCTCAGCCATACAACTGCAAGGAAATTTATGTTTTCAACAATTAATGAGTTTGGTAGAGGGCTTCCAATGAGCCTCAAATGAGTTTGCAGCCTCAGTCAACAATTTAATCTATAGATTTTTAGCTATATATAATTATCCAAATTTAATTATTTTTTTTAATTTCAGCTAGAATCCAGCTAGACTATGTCCAAATTTCTGAACTATAGAAACTGTGAGGTAGAAGATGGGTATGTTTTAAGCCACTAACTTTATGGTAATTTGTTATGCAGCAATAAAAAATAATACATACATAAAAAATATTTTACCAAGACTTTTCAAATGTGTATTACTTATACATGCTCCTTTTTAACTTGGTGGAACTTTATTAAAGTCAATAAGAAGGAATTAGGAAAACAAAAATATTTATTATTTTTAATACACTTCTACCGGTATCATATTTTAATAAAATATTTTAATATCTTTATGAACTCTAAATATATTAATAGCAAAGCCTTTGAGCTATAAATTTATGCCATTCATTTTGCAAAAAATACATAATACATAGCCTAATTAACAAACTCAAATCATTGTGCAGTAAAGTTATGTAGACTTACTCTCCCCCCCAAAAAAGTCCAATATCATTTTTTAATTTAAGTGTAGATATTTAAGTGTGACCCCTTGACACTTATCTCATTTATGAAATCCAATACGTAGACAAATATATAGCTAGCTAAGATATGTAGTCTTTTCATGAATTTGTTTTATAAATGAATTAATAAATCAGTTTTCAAAAATTTTTCCCAATGTTCCTTTTTCTTAAACAGATTTTTCTCTCAGAAAAAACTTACTTGACAGTATTTATAAGATTGAAGAGAACATGTTATTAGATAAAAATTATCATCACTTGCATTGCCCCACTGTATAATATATCCGATTTAAGCATATCTTTAAATGATGTTAAATACAGCACTTTCTAATATAGCCTTAAAAATATATATATATAAAAGGAACATTGGTAAAAAGAGGATACCTGAAATCAGCATATTGAATTGTCAACTCGTTTGATTCCCCCATAGATTTTTGCATTTCAGATAATGTGAGATACAGAATGGGAGAGCAATACCTTTGTTCTGTAAAGTGAAACAACAGTTTTTATGGTATGCGTGTAACCTATTCTCAGATTCAATTTATATATATATTTTATACAATTTAAAGATACAGAATTTTATTTCCGTTAAACTATTTATACTTAGACACCCAAGTTTGATGTCTATTGGTAAGAAATACTGAAGCAGTCCAATGCACTGACATGGGTTTAATATGTGCTTTATATTGTTAAGCATTTTATGCCTTATATATTCTTCCTCAATGTTGTATAGTAATAAAGCTTACACTGTAGCAAGTCATTTTTATATTACTTTTTTCTATATGATTATTTTCTATAATAATATCCTGATGAAATTCAAACAAATTAATTTATCATATACAATTAGTTATTTTAGTCAATATATCACCATTGATCAAGACTTTGAGTGTACAGATCAGAAAGTCCACCTTCTTTCCATCTTTTGTATTTTCCCCTAATTCAGCTATAATAGTTATTCACCTAATTTGTCTTGTTCTCAGTTTAATTTATGTAAAGATGTACCCACAAACATTCCCACTGCAGCTAATTACTGTAAGAACACTGCCAAGATCCAAAAAAAATTTCCCTCAGACTTGCGTACTAGTATATATTCACAAGAGAAAAAAAAAAAATGCTACTAGATGCTTTCAGAAGATGTTGTTAGTCTTTCCACATCTTGTCTTCTTTATGCCATAGTGAGATTATTAAATAATAACGTGGTGAAATTCTCTATTGTCTTGTTTTCTTTGTTTTGGCTTTATCTTTTTTTACAATTAATTGTAAGGTTAATTTTTTTTTTCACTCAGATAATTTTCAGTTAACTTTCACTGTCCATTAAGTCCTTATTTCATAAGTGTCTGTGCAAAATTACAGTAAGTAATTCTAGCTCAGTATTCAGTAATTTCAATATATGGCTTTCTTTTTCACTTTTTTAATTTGGTTAGCATAAATAAACTTTATTCCTTTTTCAATTAATACATTTTTACAGCTATTGAAAAATATCACTTGTTTTAGGTTGCAAAAATGAATGTTGGTTTTAAAATAATTTCCTGCTGCTATATATTTATTTAATATTAAAGAACATTGTAAGGAGAGTCAGAAGACCTGTCAAACCTCAATATACGTGACTCCATATGTAAACTTTGGGCTAGTTACTCAACCTATTTAGACTTTTCTTTCTCCATCAATAAAGTAATAGGATGATCTTAAAGCCTCTTGTGAATCAATTTCAAAAAAAAACCCTTTCCTGGAGCTGATTGTGCAGACAAGAAGATTTTCATTACTTTATGAACGGTTATCAAAATCTTTCTTTTTTGTGTGCGGAAAATATAGCACAAGGCATATAACTTAGGAGATATTCATACATTTGTCTCTTTCTTCTGAAATTCCCTGGTGCCCAGACTTCTCTTGTTAAGAGTTGATAATACTGAGGTCTGAAATTTGATTTCGTTGAAGAATAAGAATATCTGAATTTGGCAATGTTTGTTTATCTCTGTATAACCCAATCTTCCCTCTGCAGTAGGGAATCCAAACTTCCTATGGAGAAAAATCCACTGCTCCAGTAGAGAGCCCAAATCATTTAAAACTGCATCTTCACGTGTGCTGCATACGAATGTTGTTTTTAACTTGCTCTCTCTCCATGGCCACAGCTGGTGTGGGGTGCCCTTGCTGACTCAGTTTGCATGAATAAACCATAAAGAAATCTGTGCTCATTCTACCAGTACTGTCTACATTTCCCAAAGCATGTTAAGAAATGTCCAACATAATTTCAAAAAACACTAAATGGTGCATGGTCAGTTAAAAAAAACCTAGTACCAGAACTAATGTAAAAGGATAGAGAGTAAGATTGATGCTGCTGCAGACACACACACACACACACACACACAATACCACACACACACACACAAATTACTTAGGGAAAGACTTCAAAGAAAGGAGTCAAATATGTTCAGGGTTCATTCTTACTTGTCCCACATCAAGAGCCAATTCTTCCCACTGGGCTGCATAAAAAAGAGTTTGCTTGCCAGCTTCATGCTTAATGACCTCAGTAGCTGGTAGCTCAGCAGGATAGGAGCAAGAGCTATTACGATGCCATAGCAAAAATTCCTTTTCCTTTAAAAGATAGCCTGGTCATAGAACATATATTTATGATATATTTTTAACTAATAGAAATTTTTTTTTAAATAAAACATTCGTGTTCATTTAGAAATGTGATGAAAATATTTCACTTTCTGTATTAAAAAAAATTATCAACACTTTTGCCAAAAAATATATCTCAAGCTGTTTCTGGATTTCAAACATTGGTAAAGAGGCATTATCCTTTTATCTTTACTCCATGCAGTGAAGTTGTAATTTTAATTCTGACAGGAAAAGGTTTACAAAGATCCCCACATAGCCTTCATATTAAAATGTAATGTAATTTTCTAAGGTCATTTAAGAATTCTTAAAGTATATTTAGAAATAGATTTCAAAAAGAGTATTTTTCAGGACTATGAATGAAAATATGAACAAACAAACAAAAAGACTTGCTATCTAATCTTTCTTCTATCTTATAAAGATGTGAAAGCCAGAGAGGTGAAATGACATGCTCAAAGTAACACAGCAATATTAGAGAGAGTACAGCTGTTTCTTAACTTCAAGTGTGAGTAAATTGTAGAGTCTAAAATGTTTCATTGCATGGTAAGTGGATACCTTGTGATGGCAAATTCAACCAGCAAAAAAAAAAAAAAAAAAAAATTTTTTTCCAGAGTTTACAGTGGCTTCTTTCTATACTCTAGTAATCTACCTCATCTATCACCCTTCTAACTCACTGCCATTATCATGTATTAAATATAATATAGGTTGAGAGTTACCAAGAGTTACCCAGTTGCCAAATTGAGAGCTGAGATTATTTAGGTATTAGGGAAAGTAGTAAAATTTCAAAGGCAAAGTTGCTGGTAAGCAAGAACAGCAACTTATATTTTGAGTATAGTGTCCAATACATAATTTTTGAAAATCTGAGAATTCTGTGCAATACCTATGGAGAATAAACTTAATTTACTCCTTTTTTTCCTCCTACTTTACACTTTCCTTCATTGGATGTAAAGATGTTGAGGCATAATGTTCAAGCTATTCCATATAGCAGCAACCGCTGGCAGTTCATCAACCCTATTTCATCATTTTCCTGGGCAAATTGCCAGGCAATATTTACCAATCTCCTTTACAATTGGGATTGTGAGCTCAAATTCTAACCAACAGAATGTGAGTTACAATGATAAGCATTACTTCCAGGTCTTGCCCATAAAAATACCACCCCATGTAATTTTCTGTGCTTTCTCCTTTCCTTTTCCCCTGCCTTAATACAAATGAACATGATGATCCACAAGATCATGGTAGGAACCACAAGAGAAAAGGAGGCTGGGAACATCACTTGAAGGAAAACCACCTGCCATGAGGAACACCCATTTTGAACTTTGGGTGAATTTGTTTGTGTTTTGAAGCAGTATATGCATTGGAGTTTGTTTGTTACACCTGCTTGCATTATATTACTAATATGTTACCTAACTAGTAAAAATTATTCTTTAATTACAAACCACCTTGCTTTATTAGGGAAAGTCCATAAAAATAAAATAATAACTTTCCCTAAGTGTTAATAGTAGTTTATATGACCACCTGGAGCATCTATCGGTCTGGGATTGGGGTTGTCCTCTTTACCATCAGCCTATACTTGAGAATTACAGAGAGTCCTGCCCAGAGTATGTTATGCTATGAAAAATGTCCAGCAATGGTCAGAAATATCAATTGCTATTTCATAGATCTTTGGAAACATAGCAGAGTGAGAGATGCCCCCAGATCTCTCCTCTTGAAACAACAATAAGTTGAACATCTAAAATTCAACAAAAAACACCAAAACTGCACACAAGCATGTCTGAGTGTTGGACCCACACATAAGAGCTACCACAGATCAGAACCCCGGGTGTCATGGGGTGGATTGGGAGAAAAAAAGAAGCTGTCTCTCGCAGCCACCAAAGCTCCCTGCAGGAGGAGGAGGAGGGGAAAGGAACTGCGAATTCCTGCAGCGAGTTCCCTGCACAGCCCTGCCTGGGAAAGTTGTGAGGTCCCTGTGGCCGGCTGGCTACAGGGCTCAGTTATCAGGGCAGAAAGCAGAGAAGTGGTTGGCAAAGAAACAACAGTTGGTTTTTACCGAAAGTGGTTGCAAAACTGAGGCTGAGCCACAGCTCCCAACCCCCAAACCAGAAGGACCCTCCCACCATACTCTCCGAGATGGAACACCGTGGAGCCCCAGGGGAATAGGAGCAAATGCTACCAAAACTGTTGCTAACACTGACAGAGACTGAAACTGAAGGTATCAAGCGTAATTAAATATCTATCAGAAAAAAAAAAAAGGTATTTTTAAAGTTTTATATAAAGCAAGGATCCAAGAGTCTTAGATGCCACCTACTGGAAACCAAAAGAAAAGTGCCTTATTTGCAGCAGGCTAAAGAGAGAGCTTTATACAATAAACCTTCTTTCTAGAAAAACAGCAGAATACATTTCCATTAATGCCCAGGCAGAGAAATAGTCCATTAAACACCATGAACAACCTAAGTGACAAGCCATCTCAGAAAGAAAGAGAAAAATCTCCAGAAAATAAGCTAACCGACATAGAAATATGCAACTTAAATGACAGAGAATTCAGGACAGTACTTCTGAAAAATATCAGTGAGTTCTGAAACGAGTCATATCAACAATTTCAAGAATTGAAAAACAACTAGATGAGCCGAGCAAGGAGATTGAACTCTCAAAAAGAACAGATAAGATCTTCTGGAGATTAAACAAACATACTGCAAGAGTTGAAAAATGAAATAGCAAGCTTGGGAAATAAAGTCGACCAAATGGAGGAAAGGATCAGTGATATCGAAGATAAAAATCTAGAAATAAATCAGATGAAAAAAGAGAGAAACCAAAGAATAAAAACTAAGAAAAAGAAATTCGAGAACTAACTGATACCATCAGGAGAGGAAACATAAGAATAATGGGCATTATTGAAGGTGAAGAAAAGGAGCAGGGACTAGAAAGCATTTTCAGACAAATAGTTGACGAGTATTTCCCAAATCTAAGGAATGAGCTGTAGCTTGGAATTCAAGAAGTCAACAGAACACCCAATTATCTCAACCCAAAAGCTTTCTCAAAGACACGTTATATTACAATTATCAAAAATCAACGTCAAAGAAAATTCTCAAGGCAGTCAGGGGAAAAAAATGGTAACTTATATAGGTAAACCAATTAGATTATCCTCAGACTTCTCAGCGCAAACTTTACAAGCCAGAAAGGAATGGAGTCAAATATTCAAAATATTAAGTGAAAGGAACTACCAGCCTAGAATAATGTATTCAGCCCTGGTCTCCTTTGGATATGAAGGAGAAATTAAGACTTTTCCAAACATACAAAAATTGAGAGAATTCTTCACTACAAGGCCTGCACTACAGGAAATACTGAAAAGGGTCAGTTCACCTAAAACAAAATACAAAAAATAATAATAATAATAATTAGGAGTAAAGTGACTATCAGGCAAATAGAAACAGAGGGGCGCAATCCTTACTAAAAACAGGGCATTATAAGCTTAAATAGTAATGAATATTCAGCGTACATATGGACAAATTGAGATAACAATGACTGAAAAGGAGAAGATTCAAAGATCCAACTTTGCAAAGGGGAATAGAGATAAGGCATGTGCATAAGAAAATGGATGACTATATATATATATAACTATCCTTTACATATTCATAATGGTAAGCACATGCCAAAGATTTAGAACTGAAGTATATAACTTAAAACAAGAAGAACCTGAGGCAAAACACACAAAAGCCAACCAAAATAAAGAAAACAGAAACAAAAGGACAAAGAAGCAATGGAAACACCAAGCTACCAGAAAGCAAAAGATAAATTGGTTATAAGAATACTTCATATTTCAATAATCACCCTAAATGTAAATGGACTGAACTCATCAATAAAAAAGCACAGATTTGCAGAATGTATCAAAAAACATAACTCAACTATATGCTGCCTTCAGGAGACACATCTTAGCTCCAAAGACAAATATAGATTCAATGTGAAAGGGTAGAAAATGATATTTCAAGTAAATGGCATTCAGAGAAAAGAGGGAGTAGCAGTACTAATATCAGACAAAATAGACTTCAAAATAAAAAAGGGAAAGAAAGATACTGAGAAATACTTCTTTTTTATTTCTTTCCTCTCTTTTTAATTCTCACCCACTTTCACCCCTGACCCATGGATGTTGCCATTTCCCCTTAAGAACTGGATCTCTGAAGCTGGAGCGTCCCCTCCCACATGTTCGTGGTGTAAAACTAGGGCCTGGCGTGGTGCACCTGGGGCCTGGTGCACCAAGGATATGGTCCATGGCTCCACCAGGGGCATGAACCCAGGACTTTCTGCTTGCATAGCAGATGTGCTAACCATACACTATAGAACCACCCCTGAGGAAGACTTCTTGATGATAAAGGGAATCATGCACCAAGAAGACATAACACTTCTTAATATATATACTCCCAATCAGGGAGCCCCAAAATATGTAAAGCAATTACTAACAGAACTAAAGAAAGAAACAGACCAAACCACTATCATAGTATAGGACTTAAATACCACACTGTCACACAGATCATCCAAACAGAAAATCAATAAGGAAATAACATCCTTAAATGGCACATTAGACCAACTGGACATAATTGACATTTACAGAGCCTTCCATTCTAGAACAGCTGCTTATACATTCTTCTCCAGTGCACATGGAACATTCTCAAGGATTGGCCACATACTGGGACACGGAGATAGCCTCAACAAATATAAGAGGGTTGAAATTATACCAACATATTCTCTGATCATAATGCTTTGAAACTAAAGATTAACTGGAAACAGAAATCAGGAAGAACCACAAATACATGGAGATTAAACAACATGCTACTGAAGAATAACTGGGTCACAGAAGAAATAAAAAGAGAGATTGAGAGATACATAGCAATGAATGAAAATGATAGTACAATATATCAAAACATTTGGGACATGGCAAAAGCCATTATTAAGAAGAAAGTTCATATGATTTCAGACCTAACTCCAAAAAGAAAACCGAGCCCAAATAAACAACCTAATGCTTCATCTTAAAAAACTAGAAAAAGAAGAAAAAATGAAGGCTAAAGTCAGCAGAAGGAAAGAAATAATCAAAATTAGGACAGAAATAAATGAAATTGAAAACAAAACAAAACAAAACAAAAAAAACAATAGAAAAAATAAATTCAACAAAAAGTTGGTTCTTTGAGAAGGTTAATAAAATTGACAAACCCCTGGTTAGACTTATTAAAGAAAAAAGAGAAAGGATGCAAATAAACAAAATCAGGGATGAAAAAGGGGAAATTACAACTGACATCGCAGAAATACAAAGGATTATATAAGAATACTATGAAAAAGTATATAACACCAAATTTAATAACCTAGAAGAAATGGAGAGGTACTTTGAAAGATACAATCTTCCTAGACTGAATCAAGAAGATCTGTAAAATCTAAATAGACTGATCAATAGTATAGAAATTGAAAAAATCATCAAAACATACCAAAAAATAAAAGTCCAGGACCAGATGCCTTCACCAGTGAATTCTACCAAACATTCAAAGAAGATTTAATACCTCTTCTCTTCAAACTCTTCCAAAAAGTCAAAGAGGAGACAATACTTCCCAACTCATTTTATGAAGCCCATATTACTCTGATATCAAAACCTGGTAAACATAATACAAAAAAAGAAAACTACAGACCAATATCTCTCATGAACACAGATGCAAAAATCCTAAATAAGATACTAACGAACCAAATACAGCAACATATTAAAAAGATCATATGCCATGATCAAGTGGGCTTCAATCCAGGAGCACAGGGATGGTTCAACATAAGCAAGTCGATTAATGTGATACACCTCATAAATAAATTTTAAAAAGCCTTCGACAAGAGACAGCATCCATTTATGATCAAAACACTTAACAAAATCAGTATAGAAGGAAAGTACCTTAACATTATAAAGGCCATCTATGACAAACACTCAGCCAACATTATACTTAATGGTGAAAAACTAAAAACCTTTCCTCTAAGATTAGGTACAAGGTAAGGCTGTCCAATATCGCCACTGTTATTCGATACAATGTTGGAGGTCCTAGTAAGTGCAATCAGACCAGAGAAAGATATAAAAGGCATCCAAATAGGAAATGAAGAAGTCAAACTGTCACGGATGACATGATTCTCTATATAGAAAACCCTAAAGACCATACTAGACACTACTAGAAACAATGAGCAAATACAGTAAAGTCTCTGGATACAAAATCAATATTCAATAATCCATAGCTTTCCTATACTCTAATAATGAAGTGTCAGAAAAAGAAATGGAAAAAATAATTCCTTTTGCAAATGCAACAAAAAGAATAAAATACTTAGGAATAAATTTAATGAAACAAGTAAAGGACCTATATAATGAAAGCTATAAGATCCTATTAAAAGAAATTGAAGAAGATACAAAGAAATGGAAAAATATTCTGTGTTCTTGGATTGGAAGAATCAACATAGCTAAAATGACCATATTACCTAAAGCATTATACAGATTCAATGCTATCCCCATCAAAAGACCATCAGCGTTTTTTAAAGAAGTGGAACAAAAAATCATCAGATTTGTATGGAAGCACAAAAGACCCTGAATCACCAATGCCTTCCTGAGAATAAAGAACAAGACAGGAAGCATCACTCTGTCCGATTTTAAATTATACTACAAAGCAACAGTATTCAAAATGGCATCATATTGGCAGCAAAACAGACACACAGACCAGTGGAACAGAGTCGAGAGTCCATGAGCAAAGCCATATTTATATGGGCAAAGAATTTTCGACAAAAAAGCCAAAAACATATAGTGGAGAAAGGAAAGCCTCTTCGATAAATGGTGCTGGGAAAACTGGAAAGACGCCTGCAAAAAAATGAAACTCGTCTCTTTTCTATCACCACGCACCAAAATTAACTCAAAATGGATTAAAGACATCAATATAAGATCTGAAATAATAAAATGAATAGAAGAAAACATAGGAACTAAACTGAAGGACCTTGGACTTAAAGAAGATTTTATGAATTTGACTTCAAAAGCAAGAGAAGTAAAAGCTAAAATAAATGAATAGGACTACATCAAACTAAAAGCTTCTGCTCAGCAAAAGAAATTGTCAACAAGGTAAAGAGAGAACCATCTGAATGGGAAAATATATTTGCAAACAAATCCTCAGATAAGGGCCTAATATCCAAAATATAGAAAGAACTCACACAATTCAATAACAACAAAAAAAACAAATTATCCAATCAAAAAATGGGTAGTGGACCTGAACAGACACTCCTCTTTAGAGGACATACAAATGGCCAACAAATATATGTAAATCAAAACCACGATGAGATACCATCTTACACTTGTTAGAATAGCTATAATCAACAGGACAAGTAATAAGTGTTGTAGAGGATGCAGAGAAAAAGGAATCCTCATACACTGCTGGTGGGACTGCAGATTGGTACAGACACTATGGAAAACTGTATGAAGGTTCCTCAAAAGACTAAGAATGGATCTACCATATGATCCAGCAATCCCTCTACTGAGTATTTACCCCAAAGACTTGAAAACCCATATCCAAAAAGAGGATTAAACACCGATGTTCATAGCAGTATCATTCACAGTGGCCAGGACATGGAAGCAACCGAAGTGTCCTACGATAGATGATTGGCTAAAGAGGCTATGGTACATATATACAATGGGATATTACTCAGCCATAAGAAGAGATGAAATACTGCCATTTGCGACAACCTGGATGGACCTAGAGATAATCACACTAAGCGAAATAAGCCAGATAGAAAAAGTTGAAAATCACATGATATAACTTATATGTGAGATATAAACCCAAAAGCAACAAATGAGCAGGACAAACAGAGACTCATAGACATGGACTATAGACTAGTGGTTACCAGAGGATTATAGACTAGTGGTTACTAGTGGGGTGGAGAAAGAGCAGGGAGCTATATGGGGTAAAGGGGGTAAAATATAGGGAAGGGAGAGTGAAGTAGGTAAAGGGGTTCAAATATATGGTAGCTGAAGGAAACTGGACTTTGGGTGGTAAACATGTGATATAATACACAGATATCAAATTATAATGTACACCTGAAAATTATATAATTGTATTAACCAATGTTACCCCAATAAACCTAATTTAAAAAAATAACAAAGCAAAAAATAATAATAAAAAAATAAATTTGCATTGATGTAAGAGTTTCCCTCTTGAGAATAATAATACAAAAATATCTAGCTATACAAAGATTTTTATACAGATATGTTCCTTGGACCATTGTTTGCAATAGTAGAAAATTGGAATCACCTAACTGTTTGTTAGAAAGTGCTTTAATATATCCTAGTGTATCCATACTATGGAATTCTGTGAAGCTATTAAAAATAATAACATAGATACTTTTTGCTTCCATGGAAAAAGTCCAAGATGTGTTGATAAGTGAGATAAGAAAATTTAAGAACAATATGTATAGTATGATCTTATGTTTGTTTGAAAACAACAAAGAAAATTTGAAGATAGTCTGGAAGAACACACTAAAACTAACAGGATTTACTTCTTGAGCTGGATTAAAATATTAGAATAAAGAAAGATGAACAATTTTTAAAAAATTACTATTCATGTCTTTTATGATATCATTAGCATTTATCAATCCTTTCAAAATCTTGATCCAATGGGATTTTTTTTTCTTTGTAATACGGGAATTCTAGTCATTACGTCAGGCAGTGGTACTTGGGCAAAAGGAAGGAATGCCATTTTTTTTAGTAGAGAGATTGAGAGTAAATAGAAGGTCTCAGCTTTTTAAAGCCTTTCCTAATGGGTGGATACTTACTGAATTCTATATCAAGTCTGCACAATCTAAGGAAATAAAAATGTGCCATTAATTTTTTTTTTTTTACTGTTTTAAAGTGCACCCAAGTATGTCTTACTGGACTCTAAATTATATTTTGGGATTATTTTTCTGTTTAATAAAGGTCTTCATACCATCAACTATCACCTTAAAATTTGCCCTATGAACCCTTGGAATTTGAGATCTGTCAAAGTAATTATTAATGACATGCCATATACTTAGTTAAAAGCACAATTTAAAAACTGGACAATCAATCAATAATTAAGACCTACTGGCTTAGTCTCAAAACTGCTTAATTTAGTCATATCTCTACCAATAGCATTGGGATTCCACTGGGGTTGAGAGCAGAGTTGGCAATGGATTTGTGTAATTTATTCTTTCTAATATGAGAGAGCATTTCAATAACAAAGTGATAACTTTGTTATTCAGCAAAGGTGCTCTATAAATAAGTCTGACAAATATAAAAGAAATACAAATCGGGAAAAATAAAACAAACAATCTGACTTAGGAGGCCTTGGACAGAACTGGTGTTTCACAGTTTCAGAGCAAAACTTTATCATAGTTCTCTGAATTGTGATGGTTCTGGTGAACATTCTATCTGAATGACATAGACTGTGATCTGATCTTCAGAACAGCAGAAGCAGAATATATCAAGCTACAAGTTCTAACATATTTTCTTCGGTTCTACTGTTCTTTGAATACTTATAAGAATGTTTTCTCTAAGCCTCATTGAGGGTAATTTTGTGTGGATTGAAAAGCATTTCTGCAGGCAATTAGGGTAATTTGTGTCTGGGGATGACTCAAAGGGACTCTACTATACCAAAAAAAAAAAGCTAATTATACTCTTGTGAGATGATAATTACCATCATTGACTGCAATCTCTAAAGTTTGAAGGTTTTTGAACACTCAAAGAGTCCACATCCTTTCTGATTCATGAATCTCTTCAGGTATAGGGAAATTTGTACTTCTCAAGAGAGTGCAAGATTCCCAGAGATAGTTGTGAAGAACATCATTTCTTATATTGTGTTCATAATTATTTCTCTCTACAATCAGAGCATAAACTGTTCTATACAATATTTCCTACAACACTGTCCCTAAACCGAACTCAGCACACTAGTTCTTAATGGAAGCATTAATAATCTTAAGCAAATATCTTTTCTGCACCTAAGCTTATCTTTTAAAAAAATATGTCATTCCCTTTATATAGACCTAAATGCAAGTTATAATTTAGCTTATTGAAAATGGCAAGTGATTCCAAATGGATATTAATCACCTTACATTATATGTCTTTGTAAACCACACGATGACTTTTGATTAAGAAATTTTCAAGTGCAATTTTTATTTTAAATGACTTTGAACTCATAGGACAACTATTATTATAATATTTCATAAAATAAAATTTAACTCTATAATTCTTGATGTCATCTGACATGAGCAGAGAACAGAAATGCTAATTCCTTCCTCAACTATGACAATGTATTTCTATCAGTCAGGGTTCTCCATAGAAACAGAGTCAATAGGAGATATATATGTCATGACTATTTATATAGTTTCTAGAATAAGATCTAGAACAAGATTTTTAGAATTATTATAAGGAATTGGAATACTCACCTATGGAGGCCTAAAAGACTCATAACCTGTGTTTGCCATCTGTAATGACAAGCCAGTGGTGTAACTTCCTAGCCAAGTCTAAAGTGCTGAGAACTAGGAATGTTGATAGTGTAAGTTTCAGTACAAAGGCAGGAGAAGACGAATGTTTAGCTAAAGAAATCAAGCAAAGAGAGAGAAGTCAATCTTCCTCTCTGCCTTTTGGTTCTATTCAGGCTGTCCAAGGATTAGACAGTTGGTTAATGACCACCCATATGGGGAGGCCCATTTACTTTACTCATGCTAATCACAAATGCTAATCACTTCCAGAAACAGCCTCAGACACACTCAGAAATAATGTTTGACCAGATAAATGGTCATCCCTTAGCACACTCTTGTTGACACATAAAATTTATCATCACACTATTCCAAGTTCAAATTAGCTTGTTGGGAACTACAACAATCACTGACTCACATATCCCGCTGTGGTAAAAAACTGATACATTTTTAATATGTGTAGCTCCTAAGTAACATTTCATAAAGAAATGCAGGATTTTATATGCCTCCTATTCTATTAGATTTTATCATTCAATATTCAGTCATTGCTCCAATCTACAACAATATTTTAAGGTTGTAATACTCTCATATATAATATTTACTATTCTCTCTGTATTATCCATACATTTGATATATACGACAGTCAGTGTCTTATCTATATTAATGATTTTAAAAAGGGAAAGAAAGGGCTATAGGAAGAATTTTTATCACATACTAGAGTAAGTATATTTCAAGTTAATCTCCATTTACTATTAAACACATTTAAGTACATTTATTCAATTTGAGAGCAGTGTATCTTATTGACTTTGCCTCCAATCCATATACTTTCACGTATACATGAAAATAATCTGAGAGCTCTTGTAAAGTACCTAAGATATACCATTGAAAGCAGAACAATTAAAACAAAGAAGTACATGAGATAATGTGAAAGATCATGTTAAAGTAAATGTATGTGGCCTCCAATGATCGCAGCTTCCTTATCAATGTCTGCATAATTTGTTGTAATAAGTCCCAGAAAGATTTAGCTTATAATGCCCTCAAGATATTAGTCTATATTTTTATGAAATACTATGTGCTCATTTTTTTAAAATGGACTATTTTTTTCCTATCCTTAAATTTTGGTTATTATTTCAATTATCTATTGTTGTTTAATAAACAACCATAAAACATAGTCACTTCAAACAAAAGTTCTCAATTTGAGCTGGACTTGGTAGGTTGATATTCTGAGTCTTGCCTAGGTTTACTAATTGTAATGGCCTGCTGAAATGTGAAAGGGTTAAAGAATAATTAAAACCTGAAACTAGACAAAGGAAGTCCATAACTTAGGCCTAGTTTCTGGAACCCCTAACCACACTCTGTTAATCATGAAACTTGTAACAATGAGCTCATACGCTAACTGCCAATTTTAGCCTGTGTAACCCTGCTTGCTTGCGTGGCATGAAAAATAATCAATTGTATATAAGCTGAAAATTACTATTTGGCCCTCGCCCATGGGAACACCGACTATTGTCCATGGGAACATAGGCGGTCACCCATAGGAACATAACATTCTGACACAAGCTTTCTGCTTCTGTACTTCCCGCTTGCACACCTGGCCAGTGGGTTGACAGGTAGTGAATAGGAGAAAGATGGACCTTTGTGTTTAAGACAGAATGAGGAATGGGATTTGGGGCTTAAAAACCTTGTATCTTGGCATTTCGTGGCTGCTCCTTTGCAAGGACAGCCGCCGGCTAATAAACTGTCTCCTGGTTAAGAGCACTCAAGTTGGGTCTGGTTATTCTGGACACAACACTAATATGGCTATAGTATTAGGTCTGTATGGTTCAAAATGACATCTATCAAATGTCTGGCAGTTCACTGATGTTACCATGTGGGAAACCTTATTTTCTCTCCACTCGGGCTCTCTCTAGTGATGCCATTTTTCATGGTAGTGGTACCATTTCAATTTGGCAAGCCCTGATTCATTATTACTTATCAAGTTTCTAGAAAGTCACTATAGGAGAGTACAATAAAACATGTGGATATGAAGAAGCTTAGTTCACTGAGAGTATTTGATGTAACAGTCAACCCAGTTACATTTCTTGTTCTCTACATTTCCTCAGAAATAACTGACAACAATTTTACAATTCTATTTGTAGACTAACCAGATTCCTAGGATATAATTAAACTGAGCACAAGTCTTGAGTACTGAAAATTTCATAATCTCTTTATCTATCTTAGATTTCAAAATTGATTTGAGAGGCATTGCAGGGATGGAAATCTAAATTTAAGACTAGAACCATGAGTGCCAGATAAAGGGTTCTGATCCAAAAGAAAATCAAATAATGACTATATTTTATAAAAACCAGTTGTCAGACCAGGAGAGAGATTATAGTTGCCCTAAATGAAGACCACTTTTGGACCCAAGCATAAATTTATACATTCTGTTTCAGAGAATTGTTGTGAAAGCAAAAGAACCCAAATGCAATATAATTGAACCAGGAAAATCAATAACAATATGTGGCTGCACCTATGAGATGCATTTCTCGAAGGGATAATAGTTTTACTAAAGGGGGAATTGGCTTAGTCAAAGAGATAAAGAACAAAGCAGCAAGAGAGAAATACATTTTCTCCAAGGCCAGGCTGGATATTCTCTAACTAGGAAATTCCTATGGTGATTATTTTAATCTGATTCACTCTCTCTGTGGGGCCCTCCATAGTTAGTCCCTAAAGAAATTCTACTTTTTATTACCAAGTTTTTCTTTTCCATTTTAAGTCTAAATATCAGTCTTTTTGACAGAGAAGGCAGAAACAATTAGCAATTAAGCAATTCTTCAAGGAATTGTGTAGAGAAGCATCTAAATCATGAATGTATATTTCTATTTTGTTCACTAGATTTTAACCTACTTACTTCATTTGTATAAAAATGATATTTACTTAGATGTTTAACAAATCTGTCTATATCAATGATAAGAGAGCTACAAAAAGAACATACACACAAACACACACACACACACACACACACGGTTTACCATCATTTTCTAGATCACCTAGAGGTCATTATTAATAAAATATTATAGACCTAGAGCAAATTTTAGGTCATTTATTCTAAAGCAGAAAAAATGCCTAGACTCTCCATCTTCCATTATCATAGCAATGGAGAGGAATAAGAAAACAGGAGTGAGGGAGGTTGGTGCTCAGAAATATTAACTACCATTTATATCAGATGTCCAAGGGAACATTTGCAAGAGATTCTTAAGGCCAAATGAAGCTAAAATACAAGTTATTTAGTCAAGTTTTCTAACAGGAAGAAGAAAATCAGTGATCCAAAAGGCAAAGCAGGATGCAGATGAGCAAGTTAAAAGAAGTTATTAAAGCAGAAACTGGGCAGAAAAAAAGGGGAGTTGGAAGTTGAGAGCAGGCAGTTGCATGAGTGGGCCGAGGTGGAATTATATCTGATGCAGATAATGGCTGATTGAGAAAAACTCAAACAAGTGTGTCTATATAATCATATCCATGGGATATATCTGAATTTTATCAAGGTAAATGAATAATCTACTTCTCGTTCCAACCAATTGCATAGAGGATTATTCATAAAACTTTAAAACCTGCGAGAATTGTAGAATGCCAAAGGTAATGTCTTGACATTTCAAATGCCCCACTTTGTTTAAAAAACTATCTTTCACTCTCTATAATCTGAATAGGCAAAAAGGTACCCAAGAGTTATTTTATACCTAGTTAGGTAGGACAATTACATTAAACATGACTGATGACTGCTCTGAGTCTATCCTCAGGCAAATCTGGACATTTTCTCATAATTTCTCTTTATAAAAATGGAAAAACCTCACAAGACTTGCTAATGAACAGATGATTCAGCCCCATCACAGGCTGTGGGGTATTAATTTCAAAATCATCCAGCACTTTAGTTCTGAAAGTACAAAAATGTTTTAGGATCTGCACAGATTACTGAGAAATTTAGGAGTTCAGAAGAGGTAGTAGCAAGGAGAAAGCAATTAATATACCCAATCTTAATTATAGAACCAAATCACTTACTTTTAAGCAATGTCAAAATACTTGAAGTTGTCCCTCTCATTTGTGGAGAGAGGTGCATGATTGCTTGTACAAACTTTTACTTACCCCTTGGATTTCTGGGAAAAGAAAAAGACTACCTAATACAAGTAACATTTTAACTGCTGAAGAATTATGTCAATATACAGTGTCCTGAAAGGTTGTTCTACAAAAAGAATAGTCTGCTTCGTTTATTTTCAAATATAGGTAACCAAAAACATCACATACTTAGCAGAAAATCTTATACTATTTTATATAAAATATATCAAATGTTATGGAAGAGAATTATTCATCTTAATAATGCATTTTTAATAAAACTTAGAGATCTCTAGCATGTGGCATGATTTAATCCAAATAAATTTAAAACCCCTTGAATTACAGAGAGGCGGTCTTACTTACAGGAAATATCACACATAATTAATGACATCTCTTTTAAAACCTTAATTTTATATAACAGAAAGTGTCTTCTGCTGTCTGGATAAAAATGCATGAGATCTCACATACTATTAAGCTGAAATTGTGAGTTATAAAATGAGTAAAAATCAAAGGGGCTCCAGTGTTTTCACAAGAACAGCAAATCTCTTAGATTCAGAAAAGAAAACATTCATTCATTACAGAGTCTATTTTCAAACTCTTCTCTCTTCACTGAATTTTATTATGAACTGTCATTTCTACCGAACCTTCTGTTCTTTCAGGTAATGTTGACTAACATAAATTATTCTTTTAGTTTATGAAACAGATTATTTTATTTTCTCCTTTAAGATTTTTTTCCCCAGTAGCATCTTAAACAAACCATCAAGGATCAAGAGAACTCTTCCACTTTATTCTCTGTGACTGTGAATATATATTCTGTTCTTTTTACAGAAGCACTACAGCAAACAACTACAAAATGTCTTCTAGAGCAGCGGTCCCCAACTTTTTTTGGCACCAGGGACTGGTACTTCTATGAGAATCTAAAGCCTGCTGATCTGAGGTGGAGCTGAGGTTGTGCTGAGGTGGTGATGCTAGCACTGGGGAGCGGCTGCAAATACAGATGGAGCTTGGTTCACTCATCCACCACTCATCTCTTGTTGTGTGGCCCAGTTCCTAACAAACCATGGACCAGTACTGGTCTATGGCCAGGGAAGTGGGAAGCCCTGTCCTAGAGTACATAATATATTCATATCCATGCAGAATGGAAATAGATTAACAAGTGTTTATAAATGTCTAAATTTTTAAGTTAGCGTAACATAGTTTTATGACTCAGATTTGTGGGTGAGACTTTACCTGGCTCTATGACTTGTGATCTAGTTATTAAATCTCAGAATCCTATATTTAAAATTGGGAAAATGAATAAAATTGCTTTCATAGAGATAACTTTGCAATATTTTTTCACTAATATCAAAAGAAATAGAGTCACATATGTGAAATGAATTGATGGCTTCATACCAAGCAAAATACCCAAATTATCTACTTTTGAAAATTGGTTACATTGGCCTAAGAGTATCATTCAAGATAAATTATTAAAAAAAAGAAAAAAAAAAAAACAGTAGTATGTATACACTGAGACATCTATGAAAACATTATAAGATAGACAAGTGGATATAGAATATCTTTCTATGTCTATGTATTCAAAGATGGAAAAATTAAATGGAAGTCAATGCATAAATATTTAGACTCCAAACAATTTTAATTTTATGACCTTCAGTGTTGGAGCTTCTTTGTATGAATAATTTTACTTAATGTTCACACTATGAATATCAAATAGGTATCATTATTACCATTGTACAGATGAGTAAATTAAATCTCAGAATTATTTTTAACATTCGCTCTAGTCACATAGTTAAGAAAGAGGAAAGACCACAATATAAACTCAGATAGATCTAAGTTTAATGGACTCTTCCCACTGTACCTCAATTCATTTATTTAATATTCATCTAAAATCAATTAAAGAAAAGAAGTTGTGAATTTAATACGTTAGCTATATATCCAATTTCCTACTTGAAATCTCTTCGGTATCTAACAGAAATCTTAAGCTTAGTATGTTTAAAATCAGCTGACTGCTGAACACGGCTCACTAGAACAAACAAAACAAAACAAAATCCCTTGGATAGTTTTTCTCATCTCAATAAATGGCACCACAGTGTGTCTATGAAATTCCTGCCATAAACCTAGAAGTCAATATAGGGTACATTCTTTCCATCACTCTCTGTGTCACAAAATTTTCATTTTCCTCTTTTTCTACTGTTAACTCTAGTCAAAGCCTCCCCATCTGTTCTTTGAATATGACGACACAATCCAGATCCACCTCTCTGCTTCCCTACATGTCAACTCCTCCCTCAGTGATCTATTTTACTAGTTGATGAAATATATCAGAATGACATTTTGAAAAAGAGCTCACAAAATCTTGACTCTTCACTTTCCACACTCTACTTTGATTTCTTGATTGACTTGCCTTTGCTAATAGAATAAAAAAGTTAACTCCTTTATGGTGACAGATCCAGGCTTGACATTTTCATGTATACCTCTCCAACCACACCTCAAACTATACCTTTTTTCTCTATTGTCTTAGACAATTTTTGTTGCTATAACAAATTTCCATAGACAGAGTGACTTAGAAAAACAGAAATTTATTCTTCATAGTCCTAAAGTCTGGAAAGCCTGAGATTGGAGTGCCAGCATTCTCGGGTTCTGGTGAGAAGCCACTTCCTTGTTTGCAGATGGTCCTCTTCTCATTGAGTTCTCACATAATAAAGAGAGAGCAATATATAATAAAGGTACTAATCTCATTCATCAAGAGTCCACCCTCTTGACCTAATTACCTCTCAAAGTCCCCAACTAATACCATTGTAAGGGGGATAGGATTTCAACACATGAAATTTGGGGAGACACATTTAATCCATAACACTTACCATACGCCAAACCGTCTTGGTCATTTTCGCAATCTTTGAGTATGCCAATCCCTTTTATGCCTCTAGTATTGTGTGCTTGTTGTTCTCTCTTTCTAGAATAATCTTTCAAATATTTTTTGAGTAGTTAGATTATTCTTTCTTTGAAATCTCAGTTGAAAAGTTTCCTGACACACCTTAATTAATGAAAATTGCTTCCCTGGCTACTAAGCTAACGCCTCACTTTGTTTATTTTCCTCATAATCTTCAATATTTCCTTTCTATTTGTTTTCTTGTTTATTGTGTCTCCCTCAGGTCAAGGTCATATTCAAATTTATATCCTCAGCTCTTATCAAAATGCTAGGTGACTATACACCTAGTATACCAGCTAAAATAAAAAATGGTCATAACACTGAATACTGGAAAGAAGGCAGTAACTGCATCATTCATATATTGCTAGTGAAAATAAAAAAATGGTACAGCAATCTGGAAAGCAGTTTGACATTTTCTTAAGAAAACTAAACATATACCACCTTATGACCCAGCAATTGTACTTCTGAGGATTTATGTCAGAGAAATGAAAATCCACACACAATCTTTCACTGCAGCTTTATTTTTAAAAGCTAAAAACTGGAAACAACCAAAATATTGTGTATGTAAATTTTTAAACAAACTGTGGTACATCTATATGATGGACTGCTACTCAGCAACAAAAAGACATAAACAATTGACCCATGCAATACTTTGTATGGATATCAAAGGCATTACGCTGAGGAAAAAAAAATCTTAAAATGTCACATAGTATATGATTTCATTTATATAACTTTCTTAAAGTGACATAGAGATAGAACAAAGATTAATAATTTCCACACATTAGTGATAGTGAAAGATATGGAATAGGTGTTCCTATAAAGCATGAAAGAGAGATCTGTGGTGATGAAATAGCTCTGTATCTTGATTGCAGTGGTGATTATGTGAACTTACACATATGAATATGAATATACTGATAAAGAACTATATATTTATGTTGTGCCATGTCAAATTCTTGGTTTTGTTATTGTATAATAATTACATAAGATATAACTATTGGAGAAAATTAGGTGAAAACTGGGACCTCTCTGAACTATATTTGAAATTTCCTGTGAATCTACAATTATTTCAAAATAAAAAAATAAAAATATTTGATGTTCAGTAAATAAAAATAGAAATAGCTAAATTTATACAGTGCTTACCATATTCAAGTATATGTAAATGCTTTATATACATTAACACATATCAATATTGACAAGATCATATGGATACTGTTATTATCCCTAATTTATAACTCAATAGCTTGCCCAAGATCACACAGCTGGTATGGGGAGGAGCCATGATTTGAATCCAAGCAATCTGGATCCAAAAGATCACACTATAGTATTTCTTTAAAAAAAAAAAATCCTTGAAGAAATAAATGAATGAATAAATATAATTTAAAAAAACAGGTATATTTACTCAAGGGAGAAGACATCATACTACCTTTTGGACAAACACAGGTTAACTTTTCACATCCTTTCTCTGTTCAACTTTATTGACTATAGAGTCTTACCCATGTTGAGAATGAAGGGAGAAAAGTCAAGCTACATCTATTCTGAAATTCAATTCTCAGTTCACTGAATAAACTTTCTAAGAGAGAAATTTTGCACACTTTTGGAAGCTTATTTTATTTATTTATTTATTTATTTTTATTCTCAATTAAATTTATTAGGGTGACATTGTTTAATAAAATTACATAGGTTTCAAGTATACAGTTCAACAATATATCATATGTATATTGCACCGTGTGTTCACCACCCAAAGTTAAGTTTCCTTTCATCAGCTTACATTTAACCCCTTTATCTACCTCCTCCCTTTACCCTGTTCTTTTTGGTAACCACTAAGCTGTTGTCTATGTCCCTAAGTCTCTGTTAGCTTGTAATGTTTGTTTGTTGCTTTCAGTTTTATATTCCACATATGAGTGAAATCATATGGTTTTCAACTTCTTGTATCTGACGTATTTCACTTAGCATGATAATCTCGGGATCCATCCAGGTTGTTGCAAATGGCAGTATTTCATTTTTTCATATGGCCGAGTAATATTCCATTGTATATATATATATGCCACATCTTTATTCAATCATCTATTGATGGGCACTTTGGTCATTTCCATGTCTTGGTCATCGTGAATAATGGTGCAATAAACATCAGGGTGCATGTATCTTTACAGATAAATGTTTTCAATTTGTGAGGTAAATACCCAGAAGAGAGATTGCTGGGTCATATAGTAATTCGATTCTTAATATTTTGAGGAACCTCCATACTGATTTCCATAGTGGTTGTACCAATTTACATTCTCACCAGCAGTGTATGAGGGTTCTTTTTCTCCCATAACCTCTCCAACACTTGTTAATAGTTGTCCTGTTGGTGATTGCCATTCTAAACAGGTGTGAATGGGTGGCATCTCATTGTGGTTTTGATTTGCATTGCCTTAATAGCTAGTGAAATTGAGCATTTCTCATACGCTTGCTGGCCATTGGTTTGTCTTCTTGGGAGAAGTATCTGTTTAGATCCTCTGCCTATTTTTTAATTGGATTGTTTATTTTTTTGTTGTTATTGAGTTGTATAAGTTCTTTGTATATTTTGAATATTAGCTCCTTATCGGAGGTGTTCTTTGTAAATATCTTCTCTCATTCAGTTGGTTGCCTGTGTGTTTTGTTGAAGGTTTCTTTTGCTGTGCAGAAGCTTTTTAGTTTGATATAGGCCCATTCATTTATTTTTGCTTTTATTTCCCTTGCCTTTGAAATTAAATTCATAAAATTCTCTCTAAATCCAAGGTCTATGAGTTTAGTACCTATGTTTTTCTATGTATTTTATTGTTTCAGGTCTTATATTTAGGTCTTTGATCCACTTTGAGTTAATTTTGGTGTATGGTGACAGAGAGCAGTCTAGTTTCATTCTTTTGCAAGTGGCTTTCCAATTTTCCAGAATCATTTATTGAAAAGGCTTTCCTTTCTCCATTGTTTGTTTTTGGCCCCTTTATCAAAAATTGTTTGCCCATATATATGGGAGTTTATTTCTGGGATCTCAATTTTGTTCCATTGGTCCATTTGTCTATTTTTCTGCCAATAACATGCTGTTTTGATTGAAGTCAGGCAGTGCGATGCCTCAAGCTTTATTCTTTTTTCTCAGGATTACTTTCACTATTCTAGGTCTTTTGTGATTCTACATAAATCTGATGACTTTTTTGTTGTTCTATTTCTATAAAAAATGCCATTGGGATTTTGATGGAAATTGCATTAAATCTATATATTGCTTTGGATAACGTGGCCATTTTAACTATGTTGATTCTTCCAATCCATGAACATGAAGTATTTTTCCATTTCTATTTTTTTAATAATATCTTATAGTTTCCAGTGTACAGGTCCTTCATATGCTTTGTTAAGTTTATTTCTAGCTATTTTATTCTTTAGTAGCAATTGCAAAATGAATTTTTTTCATTTGTTTTTCTGAAGTTTCATTGTTAGTGTATAGGACCACAACGGATTTTTGTACATTGATTTTGTATCGTACAAATTTACTGTAATTTTTTTATTGTTTCTAATGGGTTTTTTTGGTGCAGTCTTTAGGGTTTTCTATATAGAGAATCATGTCATCTGCAAAAAGTGACAACTTGACTTCTTCATTCCCTATTTAGATGTTTTTTTTTATTTCTTTCTCTTGCCTGATTGCTCTAGCAAGGACTTCCAATATTATATTGAATAAGAGTGGTGAGAGCACACAGCCTTGTCGTGTTCCTAATCTTAGAGGAAAGGTTTTTAGTTTTTCCCCATTAAATATAATGTTAGCTGAGGGTTTGTCGTATATGGCCTTTATTACATTGAGATACTTTCCTTCTATACCTATTTATTAAGTATTTTAATCATAAATAAATTCTGTATCTTGTCAAATGCTTTTTTTCTGCATTTATTGATATGATTATTTGATTTTTCTCTTTTGTTTATATGGTGTATCATCTAGATCAATTTGTATATGTTTAACCATCTTAGTGCTCCTGGAATGAATTCTACTTGATTGTGATGTATAATCTTTTTAATATATTGTTGTATTCAGTTAGCTAGAATTTTGTTTAGAATTTTTGTATCTGTAGTCATCAGAGATATTGGTCGATAGGTTTCTTTTTGTGTGTGTTAGCCTTACTAGATTTGGTATTAGGATAATGTTGACCTCATGAAATGAGTTACTAAGTATTGCCTCTTCTTCAAATTTTGGAAAAGTTTGAGAAGAACAGGTATTAAACCATCTTTGAATGTTAGGTAAAATTTACCAGTGAAGCCATCTGGTCCTGGACTTTTTCTTTTTGGAGGGTTTTGATAATTGTTTCAACCTACTTAATATTGATGGGTCTATTTAGATTTTCTAGTTCTTTGTTATTTAGTCTAGGAAAGTCGTATATTTATAAGAACTTGTACATTTATTCTAGAGGATTGAATTTGATGGTATATCATCTTTCATAGTATTCTTGTATAATACTTTGTATCTCGGTGATATCTATTGTAACTTCTCTTTCATTCCAGATTTTGTTTATTTGTGTCCTTTCTCTTTTTTCTTCAGTGAGTCTAGCCAGAGATTTGTCAATTTCATTAATCTTCTCAAAAAAACAGTTCTTTGTTGCATTTTTTTATTGTCTTTTTGTTCTCAATTTCATTTAATTGAGAGCAATTTCAAAAATTGCTCTAATTTTTATTATTTACTTTCTTCTGCAGAATATGGGCTTCATTTGTTCTTTTTCTAGTTTTGTAAGATGTAATGTTGAGTTGTTTATTTGGAATTTTTCTTGTTTTTTGAGATAAACCTGTAATAGTGTGAACTTTCCTTTATCACCACTTTAGCTGTATCCAAAAAGATTTGATATTTTCTATTTTTATTCTCATTTGTTTCCATGAACCTCATGATCTCTCCTTTTATTTCTTCTATGACCTAGTCATTCTTTAGTAGCATGTTGTTTAATGTACACATATTTGTGACTTTTCCTGCTTTTTTTTTTTTTTGCAGTTGATCTCTAGTTTCAAAGCATGGTGATAGGAGAATACGCTTACTATGATTTCAATCTTCTTAAATTTGTTGAGGCTAGTTGTGTGTCCCAACATATGGTCTATCCTTGAGAATGTTCCATGTGCACTAGAGAAGAATGTATAAGCTGTTCTTTGGGAATGAAGGGCTCTGTAAATGTCAATTATGTCCAATTGGTAATTTGTCATTTAAGGTCGATATTTCTTTTTTGCTTTTCCATTTGGATGATCTATCCATAGCTGACAGTAAGATATTTAGATCCCCTATTATAATTGTGTTTATGTCAGTTTCTCCCTTTAGTTCTGTTAGTTGCTTTGTATATTTTGGTGCTCCCTGATTGGGAGCATAAATATTGATGTGCTAGGTCTTCTTGATGTATGATCCCTTTTATTATTATAAAGTGTTCATCTTTGTCTCTCTTTACCTTTTTTATCTTGAAGTCTATTTTATCAGATATAAGTCATTTGCTTGGAGTATCATTTTCCGCCCTTTCACTTTGAGTCTTTATTTGTCCTTGCAGCTGAAATGTGTCTCTTGAAAGCAGCATATGATTGGGTTTTGTTTTTTGATCCATTCTGCAACTCTGTGTCTTTTTATTGGTGGGTTCAGTCCATTTCCATTTAGGATGATTATTGATATGTGACGTTTTCCTATAACCATTTTATCTTCTGTTTTCTGGTAGCTCAATGTCACTATTGTTTCCTTCTTCTTGTGTTTCTGTCTATTCTGCGAGTTTATTTCTGAGTTGCAGTAGCTATTGTCTCTCTTTTTAAAATGTTTTTACCTTCTTTAATAATTATCTAATATATAAGTTTATAATACTTTATTCTAAATAAGAGTTGCAATTTCCTGTTTCTGTCTCTTACTCATATTTATTTTTTGTCTTTTTGTTTCATGTAGAATGACCTCTTTCAGTATTTCCTGTAATACATGCCCTGTGGTGGAAACTTCCCTCAGCTTTTATATGTCTGAAAAGGTCTTTATTTTTCCTTCACGTCTAAAGGAGAACTTGGCTGGATATATTATTCTTGGCTGTTAATTTCTCTCTTTCAATAGTTTGAATATTTGATTCTACTCCCTCCTAGCTTATCAAATTTCTGCTAACAACTCCTATGATAATCTAATAGGTTTTTCTTTACAGGTTATAGTTGTCTTTTCTCTGGCTACCTTGAGAATTCTTCTTTTGTCATTAATTTTTGACAGTTTTGATATAATATGTCTTGGAGAAGACCTTTTTGACTGAGAAAATTAGGTGTTCTCTATTCCCTTCTTCCACTCTTCTCCTTCTGGTATACCCATTCTTTATATTGCTCTTTCCAATGGTGTCGGTTCTTGTAGAGTTCTTTTATTTTTACTTTTTTACTCTCAAGTTTCTGTCTTTTTCCATCTGCATTATTTCCAGGTTTCTGTCTTCAATACCACTAATTCTTTGCTCCATCTAGTCCGCTCTATTTCCTAAACTTACTATTTCATTCTTCATTTCTTTCATTGAGTTCTTCAGCTCCAGAAGTTCTATTTGGTTGTTTGTTTCAATCTCTTTGTTAAAGTACTCCTATTCGTTGATTTTGTTTCTGAGTTCATTAAACTGCCTATCTGAGTTATTTTACATCTTTTTAAGTTCTTTCAGAGTTGCAATTTTGAATTCTCTGTCATTTAAATTGCATATTTATGTGTATTTTAAGTTTATTTTCTAGAAAATTTTAATTTTTTCTCTGAGCTTCCTTGTTACCTTGGTTATTCATGATGTAGATTATCTCTCCTCCTAGGCATTTGTGGGAACGAACTCCACTTAAAATATATATTATTATTAAGAGCAATCCCTCTTTAGTAAGTTGATAAGATATTTTTCTGTTGTTTTCCAGTAGGTGGCATACAAGCCTCCTGTACTACCCATGGCTCCAGGATCTCTGTCATGTGGCAGGGGGAAAAAAATGCCCTATATCCTCTGGAGAGCTGTGTGTCTCCTCTGTGACCAGGTCACCTTGGTCTCAGGGTTCCTCACCTCCTTAGGAGAATGTGGTGGGTAATGAAGAGCCCTTGCAATCCTGGTGCTGCCCCAGCAATCTGATGCAGTGTTGTGCTGCCTCAGGCGTTCCAGTACCTTTGCCAGGATCAGCCTGGATGGGTCGGGGTAAGGTGGGGTGAGAAAGGCTGCAGGTGTGCCTGTGGCTTTCTTCTTCTAGTAATGGCGAACACCAAGCATCAGCTCTCTTGCCTCTATATCTCTACCCCTGTCACTGGGACCAGCCGCAATGTGTGTCTGTCACTTAGAAGCTGTATGTTCAGTTCTTGAGGCTGAAAACTTACTTCCTGTTCTTTAGTCCGACACTTGCTGTTGCAGTCTACCCTGGGGCCCACTGCTAGCTCTGGGAGAGTGTTGGGAGGCAGCCAGGTTCCATGACTCCACTTCCTAGAGGACAATTCTCACACCTCTGTAATTTGTCTCTGCCCTGATCTTGGGTTCCACAATAGTATATGCTGTTCATTCAGGCGGGAACGTTTGGGGCTACAGAGAGTGCATGTCTCAGCCTAATTCCTCACCTCTGCCCGAGTCTGTAGCAGCTGTCTCTGCTCTTCTCCCCTTCCTCCTCCCTTGCTCACCCGATTTGCCCACCTTTAGATGCTTTGATGTATAGATCTTTCAGAAGTGTTTGTGTGTTAGTCTGGAAATCTTCTGTTGGATTACAGTTGTTTAATTTGTTGTAATTTCAAAGGGAGAGATCAAGGAGACCCCTCACACAGCCATGCTTCTAGCTGCCATACTTCTAACATCACCACCTGAAAAGCTTATTTTAGTTACAATGTTTCTGGGGTTACAATCACCATAATGAGAGTAACTAGTCATGTAGCACTTGACAATTATGAGCTCAGAAGACAGAAAGAACTTGATAAAGGAAAAGGGACTGATGCTGTTATATCTACTATCCAATCACCCCAGATATATCTACTTTAACTACCACATTACTTAGCTTAACTAATTTTATCTATTTTCTAGAAAAACTCTTCACATTAGTCAGATAGACTTATTCACTTTTTTTTCCCTTTAAAATGCTAGGTCTATTCTTTTCCAAATCACCTAGTCTTTTACTATATGTATTCTGCATGAATGAACTAAGTTCACCCATTACCACAGAGGAAGAAATTCATTGAGGAACTTCAGTGTCACCTATTGCTTGCTATGTGTTGGTCATTAGCTGAAAATGTAAAATTTTTTCATTTAGCAGGTTCTGCTTTTATAACCAGGTCATTATGTGTAAAATAATTCCACAAAGATTCCAAGTCTGAAAATGTTTTACATACCTATTTTACTCTTATGCCTCTTATCCTTCCCTCCAGTTCTCTAAATAGTACCCATAATTAAAAGACAAATTAAGTCATACAGTTATTCACAGCATAAATTCTTTGAAATTATTGGTTCAATTAATGAACATAATACCTGGCCATTGTCTTCAAGAGTTCAAAGTCTAGTGTAAAGGACAGAAACAAAGAGGGAATATCAATATAATGTGATAAAGATTTTTAATTTTTCTTTCTTTTTTAACCTTTATTGAGATATAATTGATATATAACATCATGTAATTTTACAGTGTACAATGTGAATTTGATACATATATATATATACTGTAAAATCATTATCACATATGGTTAGTTAACACGTCTACGATCTCACATGAGTATAATTTTTCTTTGTGGTGAGACATTTAATATCTACTTAGTACATTCTAGTATATAATAGAGTAATGCTAACTATAGTCATAATGCTGAATATTAGATACGCAGAACTTACTCATCTCATAGCTGGAAGTTTGTATCCATTAAATAACATATCCTTGTTTCCCCCACTGCCCAGATCCTAACAACCATCACTCCACATTGTTTCTATAATTGAAATCATACAGTATATGCCTTTCTCTGCCTAACTTATTTCACCAACCATAATGCCATCAAGATCCAACTATGTTGTTGAAAACAATAGGATTTCCTTTTAATAGTTGAGTAATATTCCATATATATATAGAGAGAGAGAGAGAGAGTAATATTTTACTCAATGTATATATATATATATGGAATATTACTCAATATATATATATATACATTGAGTAAAATATTACTCAATGTATATATATATTACTCTCTCTCTCTCTCTCTCTCTCTCTCTCTCTCTCTCTCTCTATATATATATATATATATATATATATATATATATATATAATCACTTTTTTTAAACATTCACCCATCCATGGACACTTACATTGTTTCTATGTCTTGGCTATTGTGAACAATGTTGTTGAACATGGGAGCACAGATATCTTAAAGATAGTGATTTCATTGCCTTTGGATATATTCCCAGAAGGGAGATTGTTGAATCATACAATAGCTCAGTTTTTAATTTTTTGAGGAACTACCATATTGTTTTCCATAATGGCTGTACCAATTTACAGTTCTACCAACAATGCACAAGGGTTCATTTTTCTCCACATACTTACCAGCACTTGTCACTCTTGTCTTTTTAATCATAGCTATTCTAACAGATGCTAGATGATATCTCATTCTGGTGTTGACTTGCATTTTCCTGATGATTAATAATGTTAAGCATCTTTTCTTGTACCTATTGCCTATTGTATTTTTCTTTGGGAAAATATCTAATAAGTTCTGCCCAGTTTGATTGGTTTATTTGTTTTGGTTCGTTTGTTTGAATTTTTGCTAATGAGTTGTATTAGTTCTTTATACATTTTGGCTAATAATCTCTTATTCATTATATGGTTTGCAAATATTTTCTGTAGGTTGCCTCTTTATTCTGTTGATTGTTTCTTCTGCTGTGCAGAGCTCTTTAGTTTGATGTGGCCACATTTTTTTAATTTTTTCTTTTGTTGCTATGCTTTTGGTGTCATAATTCAAAAATCATTGGTAAAACCAATGTCAAGGAGCTTTTTTTACTATGCTTTCTTCTAAGAGTTTTATGGTTTTTTGATCTTAACATTTAAGTCTTTAATCCATTTCAAGGTGATTTTGTGACTGATTTAATACAGAGGTCCAGTTTCATTCTTGATAATGTGAATAACTAGTTCTCCAAACAACATTTATTAAAGAGACTATCCCTTCCCTATTGAGTATTCTTGGCTCTCTTGGTAATATTAATTGACCATATGCAAAGGTTTATTTCTGAGCTCTTTATTCTCTTCCATTGATCTATGTGTCTGATTCTATTTCAGTACTATACCGTTTTGATTACTATAGCTTTACAATATCATTCAAAATTAGGAAGAATAATGCTGCCAGTTTGTTATTCTTTCTCAAAATCTTTTTGGCAATTTGAGGTCTTTTGCGTTCCATACAAATTTCAGGATTATTTTTCTATTGCAGTGAAAAATGCCATTGAAATTTTTATATAAATTGCATTGAATCTGTTGACCTCTTTGGGTAGTATGGACATTTTACCAATATTAATCCTTCCAATCTATGAATACAGGATATCCTTTCATTTATTTGTGTCTTCTTTAATTTCTTTCATCAATATCTTATAGTTTTCAGTGTATAAACCTTTCACCTTTTGGGTTAAATTTATCCCTAAGTATTTTTTTTTTTTTAATTCTGGTGCTACTGTGAGTAGGATTGTTTGCTTTATTTCCTTTTCAGATTTTTGTTGTTATTGTATAGAAACACAACTGTATTCTGTATGTTGATTTTGTGTCCTGCAAATTTACTGAATTTATTTATTAGTTCTAAGATTTTTTTGTGTGTGTGTTGGAGTCTTTCAGGGTTTTCTTCATGGATGATCATGTCATTTGCATACAGAGATGATTTTACTTCTTTCTTTCAAAATCGAATGCCTTTTATTTCTTTCTCTCTCTCTCTCCATTTTTTTTTTTAACTCCTAATTGCTTTGGATAAGAATTGCAGTACTATGTTGAATTAGAGCGGTGAGTGAGCACCCTTATCTTGATCCTGGTTTTAGAGGCAAAGGTTTTACCTTTTTACTCTTGAGTACAATGATATCCGTGGGTTGGTCATATATGACCTTTCATATGTTGAAGTTCGTCCCTTCTATACCCAATTTGGTGAGAGTTTTCTTTATAAAAGGGTATTGAATTTCGTTGAATCTTTTTTCTGCATTAATTTTATGAATCGTATTTTTTATTTATCATTCTATCAAGGTAATGTGTCATGTTTATTGATTTGTGTATTCTAGCATTCTTGTATTCTAGTTTTTCAGGGATAAACTCCACTTGATTATGGTGTGTAATCCTTTTCGTGAGCTATTGAATTTGATTTGCTAGAATTTTGTTGAGAATTTTTGTATCTATATTTATCAGGGATATTGACCTGTAGTTTTCTTTGCTTCTTGTGCCCTTATCTGGCTTTAGTATCAAGGTGATACTGATTTCATAAAATGAGATCCTCTTCATCAATTTTTTGGAGAATTTGAGAAAGATTGAATTATGGTTTTTTAAATGCTTGGTAGAATTCCCCAATGAAACCAACTGATCCTGAGCTTTTCTTTTAAGAGAAAGTTTTTAATTACTGCTTCAATCTCCTTAGCCATTATTAGTCTGTGCAGATTTTCTAGTTCTTCATGATTCAGTCTTAGAAGGTTGCATGTTTCTAGGAATTTGTTCATATCTTCTAGGTTACCCAATTTGTTGATGTAGTAATTGTTCATAGTAGCTTCCTATGATTGTGTGTGTGTGGGTGTGGTATCAGTTGTAAGGTGTCATTTTCATTTATAATTTTGAGTTCCCTTTTTTTTTAGTTATTCTAGCTAAAGCATTGTCAATTTCATTTATCCTTTCAAAAAACTACCTCTTAGTTTCATCAATATTTTCTATTGTCATTCTAGTCTCTATTTTATTTATTACTGCTTTAATATTTCCTTCTTTCTGCTAATTTTAAGCTTAGTTTGTTCTTCTTTTCCTAGTTCCTTAAATATAAAGATTGTTTATTTGAGATATTTCTATTTTATTTATGTATGTGTTTATAGCTTAAACTTTCCTCTTAGAACTGCTGTTGCTATATGCCATTAACTTTGGTATATTGTGTTTTTGTTTTGTTTGTCTCAAGATACTTTTCCATTTTAATTTCTTCTTTGGCTCTTTGGTTGTTTGGTGTCGTTTAATTTCTCTGTATTTGTGATATTTCAGTTTTTCTTCTGTTACTGATTTCTAGTTTCATCTCATTATGATTAGAAAAGATACTAGACATGATTTCAATTTTTTTTCAATTTTTTAAGGCTGCTTTGCAGCCTTACATCCTGAAAAATTTTCCATGTGTATTCTGGGGCTGTTAGGTGGAATGTTCTGTATGTGTCTGTTAGATTTATTTGGTTTTTCGGGTCCTTTGTTTTTTATTAATTTTCTGTCTGAATAACCTTTCCACCTATGAAAGTAGGTTCCTGAAATCCTCTACTATTATTGTATTGTTTTCTATATCTCACTTCAGTTCTGTTAATATTCATTTAAATATTTAGGCCCTACAATGTTAGGATGCATATATACTACAATTGTTATATCCTCTTAATAAATTAACACTTGAATTATTATTTCTGTCTCTTGTAAAATGCCATTAGTCATTTTAATATTCAGAAAAATTATACTCTTTCTCTAATAAATTTATAAATAAACTTTATTATGGATGTAGGCTTGATTCCCCTCCAGATTTAACATATCATTATATAATATAGGTAAAATGTAAGAGAATTGAATAAGTTAATCTTTATACTTGCTTTTGAAAATGCAACCAAATGGAACACATATTATTAAAAATTACTTTTTTAATCAAATCAGTCAGAAAAGTAGAATTATTATCTATATCAGTACCAATATTTTTCAAATGATTAAAATTGGAATATATTCTGCCTGTGAGTTAAGTTCAAGAAAAGTTGACAACAAAGGAATTGTATTATACACAAAGAAATATAACTCACATTTTTATTCTAATAACAAATTGTGTTTATAGAACAAGTTATAGCTTATTCTGTATTCTAAAACAATCTTGAGGGTTTTTAACTTCAAATCAAAATTCATATTAGAATCAGAAATAAAATGATGTTCTTATTTCAGCAATGAATACATAAGTGAACTGACTGGAGTTTCTGAATATTGTATTTTTTAATATTCATCTGAATATAATATTTTAAAGAGTCTCTATCAATCTTTACATATTATTCAGTTAGTGAATGTAAAACACACCTTTTTCAGCTCTATTTATTATTTTGCAGGAGGACCCTTACACATCAAAGATTGTCACAATATGTATCAAGGGTTCAAAATTTCAATTTGCAGCAATCCTTAGTAAATAATGAGAACCATATGGACTGATTGATGTGAAGACTGAAAGTAATTGATCCTGCAATTGAGAAGCTTTAATGAAACATGAAATTAAACAAAATGATATTAAACATTCTAAAGTTTATTAGAATGACATATAAATGTGTTACTAGCTGTTCGCTTTCTCATATCTTTGTATAAAGAGCCTTGACTGGTAGAATTTAACAGAAATAGAAGCTAAGAAGTCTAGTTGTTGATGTATTGAACAAAGGTCCACAGCTGGTTTACTCTGTTACAGTAAACATTCTACATGATACTCTTTGATTCTTCACCAAATGTCTTCTGTAGGTAAGAAATTATTAATAGAATTATAATTATTAATATGCATAATCACTCTTAAAAGAGCAAATTTATGCAGGAGGGAATTAGTAATAATTTTATTTTTAATAAAAATTAGATAATTTCAGATCATTTTCTTATTAATTTCCTCTTGAAAAAAGGAGTCTTTCCCAAGTTCAATTAAATATTACCTGATTTTCACAGCAAATGTCATGGTAAGTGAAGCTTATTTCTCCCATTTAAGGATTAAAAGCTAAATCTTCCAGAGGTTATATTATTTGCTGAAGGCTGAGTAATTGGTAGACTGAGCCGAGAACCCAAATTTTATTTGTTTTTAATTTTTAGCCTAAAATATTTTCCATCATACAACATTGCTTCTTGATAAAGAAACAAATGCAGAGTAACTAAAAAGCATCAACATTGCTTTAGTAAAAATGTTTTTTTTTTAATATTTTATATTACAACTCTTTGCTATTTCCCATTATAAAAAGATTTTGGTTCAAGGGAAGTCTTTCACATTTGCACAGTGTTCTAATATATTACTAACTCAGGCACTATTCACTATTATCCAGCATCAAAAGGACATTGAACATAGTTCCCAATGTGACTCCCAATTGAATTGAATCAATTACTACTTGTGGAAGACATCCTGAGAATTTATAAATGTTCAAAAAGTAGTATTGAAGAAAAAGACCTAAGCCCAGTAAACAGCAGTGCTACTATTTCTGAGAATGCTTAAGGCTGTAACAAAAATCTTCATTAAATTTGGCATGAAGTCTAACCACTGGCATCCTTTAATATAATCTTGAACATATTTCTCTGTGAGGAGCATTTTAAAAAGCGACAAATTTTAGAGTTCTGGTCAACATGGTTGAGTAGGTAAACTCTGTGCTTCTCTCCTCTCACAACCACATAAAAATTACAACCAAATTACAGAACACCATCAGTGAGAATCACCTGAAATTTACCTTAACAGAAATACTATAACTAAGGATATACAGAAAAAACCAGGTTGAGACTCACAAGAAGGGCAGAGACACTGAACAAGTTGCTCCCACATCCACATGTGATGTTTAAAAATTGGAAGGGATATCTGGGCTGCAGAAGTCCTCCTGAGGAGTGAGGGGTCCCAGCCACACACCAGGCTCCTCAGTCCATGGCTCCAGTACCAGAAAGAGAAGTTCTCACAACTTCTAGTTGTGAAAATCAGCAAAGATTGTGTCTGAGTGAGAGAGAGGGCTCTCGGAGTCCCAGACATTCTTATTAAAGGGGCCTTACACAAACTTACATGCCGACAAATGCTCACTCTGAGTTCCAGCACTGAGGCAGCAGCTTAAAAGCTGACAGTGATATATGACGAAGAACTGAATTATCCGGCTTCAGGATAGGGCTAGAGGGTCAGCTTTCTCCCAGACAGAAGTGCTGGCAGAAGCTATTTTTTAGCCTTCTTCACATCCAGCCTACACAGAGTATCATATCTAAATCTCCATCAACCTGGCAAACACTGTTCATCCTGTCTGGTAATTCCCTAAGACCCTGCTCCACCTAACATGTGGGTAGAATTTATAGTCATAAAATTATGCATATTTACATAAGAAAGTTATATATCTTTTGTTTCTCTAAAGCTGTTAGAGGGATTTCATAGAGAAAATGAGATTTCATAAACAATTCTAGGAAAAAGATATCTTGAGAACTTGTGGAGAAAAGAGCATATTTCAGAAATAAAAGACAGCTTGAGAAAGCTCAGAGGCAAGAACTAATGCACCAGTGGTTGGTGGAAATGAACCATTTAGCCAGTAAGATGTGTCCACTCAAGCAGTGAGTCCACACTATTCTGTTTTATCTATCTAGACAAGTTACACCAAAAATCTTTGTGGGGACATGTGATGTTGGATATTTCCCTAATGTGGGTCTCCCTGCAGGAGCTCAGGACAAGTAAACATACTGAAGGTGCCCACCAACCAATGAGCAAATTAGAATAAACTCTCGTACATTCTTACCCTCATCTTTTTGTTGCATTAACTGAATAGATTCCTTTTAAACTATGTAGGAAGAACTTTTAGTACTCAATTAAAACAGTGAAATTATCAACACTTTTGAAACTGTGAGAAAAAGAAACTCTCTGAGTTCCTGCTTCCTCAAAGACATGTGCATTCTATTTCTCCTTAGGGTAAATTTACCCTTTGTCATAAGGGTTAAAAACAAGATAAACAAACAAGCAAACAAACAAAAACTCAAGAAAATTCTAACCTCTGCTTAATTTCCCAAGGAAGCTTGTTTTTATTAGCTTTCTAAGAAGATATCTCTAATTTTATCAAAATTAAATAAATGTTATAACTGCTATCATATATGCTCGATATCATTCATTTTAAGGCACTGTTGTCATCTTCTAGGACCTTATTACCATCATCCTCCAGTCTTTGGGATGAGATGAAAATCCTTTACCTAGAAATGGTACACATTATTTATATACACATGCCATTAACAAGAACATGTCACATAGTCACATCTATCTGGGAAATGTATTTTAGCTTTTTGTGCAGAGGAATAAAAGGAAAGTGATTTTGGAAAACTTAACAGCCTCTGCCATAAAGAATCAAATGATCATAAAAGACCCACTAATTCGTTCAATCAGTTTAAGCAGTTTAGAGAAAGTGATAAGCAATATCAATATAGGAACGTAAGGAAATTCTATAGTAAACTTTTAATATTAACAGTTCTTTTAAATCACCACGTGCTTTAAACTTATTTATGTTAACATTATGAATTATATCTTAGGTGACTGCTAGTAAGTATATATTTAATATTGCATAACTCTGCTGAGGATCAATTGAGCCTGTTGACATACTCAGATGAACTCTGATTTCCTCTAAACTTTATTAGATGAGTTTAATTTTGTTTCAGATGCTCAGTTAAGTGTAAAATTGAAACAATTTCTTTCCATACATACATAGAGACTTAATTAAACAAAAGTTATGAGTAAGTGTTTAAAATGTATCGGTTAAAGTAAGCTTTTCCACTGGTAGGCATTCAGATGTAAAATTGGGGAAAAATCAGTTTCATAACTTCAAAGATTGGCTTACAACAAAATTGTTTTATTTCTTTTTAATAAGAAGTAGAATAGACAACAGTTAGCATTTCCAATGTCGACAAAAGAAATGTCCAAAACTGCAGAGAATTTTAATGAGTTTATTTGAGCCAAAAATCTCAATGGATTAAGAAAATGCTCCAGAGAATGGCAGTTTTGCAGCTTATTTTATACATTACAATCAAAAGAGGAGATGTAAGGAGGGTTACATGAACTTCATTGGTGGTAGATTAAAGGAGTGGGAGAAAGCAAAGCAGGAAAATCTCTGGGATTGGATAAAAAGTAAAATAGAGGGACATATACTTCTTTTACATTGGTGGGTACAGGGTAGTTAATAATTAACATTTATAGCACATGGAGATGGTATGTGGGGAACAAGATAATAATGAGGAGTTCTGTGGTCTCATGCTCTGGTGATGTGGGTTGTGCCCTGAGGGGTCCAGAAACAGGGATTACTCTGACATTCCAAGGATATGTTATTTTAGATGCAAAAAGACAATAGACAGGTTTACTTAAGGTAAAGACTGATCTTTGTCAAAAAACCTACAGGCCCAGGATGTGACCACCTGCCGTGACCTGCTTTTAGTTAGGAATTTTTGTGTTCAGACCATCCTATGTGGTTAATTGAAGTCTCTGAGTTTGTATGGCTTGCCATGCTGGCCTCCCCTAAGCTTGTCAGGTTTAGTATATGGCCCCCTTTTGTCTACACTGATATGACATTGAAATATTACCATTATGGGCCAATGTAATAACCACAGGTGTGACTTTCGATGAACTTCATTTTGGTAGATCCCAAACATGTGGTCTTGGTTGAGTTTTTTAACTTCTTTCACATTTTAATTATTGATAAAAATAAAACAAAATACCTGCTTTGCAAACTTGTTCTGAAGATTGAGAGAACATATAAGAAAACCTCAGTCCTTTTGACTGAGTGGCCCATCAATTATAGTTTTCTTGCCAAATTGCCATCCCATGTTATTTCCCATTCCCAGTTCTCCTCACACTGCCAGTTTATTTGCTTAGAGTGAATATACTCAACCTTATTCTCACTTTTGCTGGCACTAGAAACCTGGGTTTTAAAAATACAACTAGACTCTGTTTTTATTTTGTTGGTTTGTTTTGTTTTTTAGATTCCACATGTAAATGAAACCATATGGTATTTGTCTTTCTCTGTTTGACTTATTTCACTTAGAATAATATCCTCTAGGCCCATGTTGTTGCAAATGGCAATATTTCCTTTTTTTACTACTGTGTCATAGTCCATCATATACATATATACATATACATATGTATATAGACAGATATAGATACATATATATATATATGTGTGTGTGTGTATATATATGTGTATGTATATATGTGTGTGTGTATATATATATATATATATACACACATATATATGTGTATATACATATATATATATTTATCGCATCTTGTTTATAACTAATCTATGGAGGCCAACAAGAAGGTTGCTAGAGAGGACAGGTGAAAAAAGTAAAGGGGAATATAGTCTATAATACTGTAATGTTTGCATGTTGACAGATTATTACTAGAATTAGTAGAGTGATCACATTGTAAGGTATAAAAATATCAAATCATTATATTACACACCTGAAACTAATAACCAATATAATATTGTATAACAACTATACTTAAATTTAAAAAAATTTAAATAAAAATTAAAAAATAAAAATACAAATACAAGTAGAGAGAAGCTAGGGATTTCATTCTGGTTCTTAATTATGTCAATATAATACATTTAAGTTGTATTGAATAGCTTATACAAGCAGTATAATTGTTAATATTGATTTATTTAAATCACACACAACATGATAAACAAAGCATAATAACATTTTGCTTGTGACTACTATGTAATAATATTCTATTTTATAATCCAAGCCCAGGGCTCTTTCTACTAGAATGCAGTTACTCCCTCTTCATAATCCATCAGAACTATTATTGCTGTAAGTAATATTTATTCCATACAATTATCATACAAATGTAATTTTTTATATGAGTGATCATTTTATCAGGTAACACATTTTTAATGGTACACAGGAATATAGAGATTACTCACAAAACCTGGTTCATGATATGTTGAAATTATTTCTACATATCTGGCCTACTTGTATTCCATTTATTTCTACATGTATTTATGTATTTTTAAGAATTTAATGAATACTTGTAAATTTAGTACCATATCCAATAATCATATATGTAAAATTAATTTACATGTACCCAGGTGTCTCATATGCTTTTCTCTATCCTATCATTCTGTCTACAACCAGAAGTAATTGCTATTCTTATTTTAACAATGGTTATATGTGTGTAGATGTGTGCACGTATGTGTGTGTGTGTCTGTGTGCATGATTTAGTTTAAGTTACATTTAGAGTTTCTTAAAGAGCATCAAGGAGTATGTAGTTTTCTAAGATTTAAATTTAATCATTGAACATTTTGGTACCAAGATTTGACCATGCTATTTCATGTATTCGAGGCTCATTCATTGTTACTATTGTATCAATTTTCATGGTGGAAATATACCATAGTTTCCTGTAGACTAGCATTTTGGAATTTTTGGTAATATGAAGAATGCTTATATAAAAACCATTGTACACATCATGTCTTGGCACGTATAAGCATGGGTTTTTCTCCATGGATATATATTTAGCTACAGAATCTCACTTTCCTAGAACATAAAAATGTTTTTTTCTATATTTATTACAGAAAGATATACTCTTTGTGTTAAGGCATATCATTAAGAAAGAAAAGGGAAATAACTGAAATTAAATATAAATATAAATTTAAAAATACAAGATCAAATATCTAAAACATTATAAGTAAAACAAACAAACAAAATACTAAGAAGATTTCTACTCTGGGCCAAGATGGAATAAGTGGGAACACATTTATCACCCTGTCTTCCCTACCTCAATAAATATAATGAAATAAAAAATAAAAGTAAATATCAATGGTTTCAACATCACAAAAAAAGACGATCAGTTTTTATGTGCATCTTGCTGGAAATATACAATATCTTCTATAAAATAATCTTGCAAAAAGAAAAAGAAAAAGGAATCTTTGAACAAGATCCTACATCTAATAACCAAGACACAAAAATACAAAAGAAAGAAGAGCTTGTCAAACTATACTTCAATGAAATAAACCTCAAATTTAGAACTACAGAATAAATATCAAGTCTTCAACAAAAATAATTGCAAGGAAAAAAAATGGTGAGAAATCTTAGATTCAAAGACATACTAGAGCTGTCAACCACTTACAATGTATGGACCTTATATAAAAATATTTCAAACAAACTATAAAAATAAGATGATTAGAAAATGTGAATAATTATCATTTGAAGATATTAATGAATGATTATTAAATCTGTAGGTATCATAATGGCATTGTGGTTATGATTTTTCTAAAGAACCCTTAATTTTTGAGATAGACACTATAATATCTACAGTTGAAATCATGTGACATCTGGAATTTATTTCAAAGTATGTGTTGGTAGATGAATTGTGAGTGTATGGTCATAAATGGAACAAATTTGGTTATGTACTGATAATCAGTTGAAATTGGGTGATAGATATTTCAGGTTTATTATACTATGCTCTCTACTTTGCATATGATTTAAAAATTGTATAATAAATAAGAATACCTGTTCATCAAAAGATATCTTAAAGTACAATGCTAAGTAAAAAATGGAGATTTTATAGGAAATATAATACCGAGAGGATTAGTATTGTATATGTGTACCATAAATTAAAAAAAAAAAAGGACAACAACTCAATAGCACAATGGAATAGAGACTTGAATAGTCACTTCTCTGATGAGAGGATCCAAAGTGCCAATAAGATATGATAGTATGCTCAAACTTATTATCATGTAAAGGTCAATGAAGTTCATGATGAAAACTTTTACTCATTTGATTGTTAATAATTAAGACGTCAAACAATATGAAGTATGAGGTTGAGAATCAATAGAATTTCTTACCCATTGGTTGGGATAATATTTTTGAAGTAGTTTATTAACTGTGATTTTATTTATATCATTTTCTTCATCTTGGTTCTTGCTTCAGTGATCCTGCTAGGATATGTCACCTCTGTTACTAACAAAGAACATAAAGTTAGATAAAATTATTTAAAAAAATGCATGATGAGGAAGAGAAAGTCTCATAAATCCATCCCATACACTACCATTCTAAACATACATACAAATACACATAAAAAATAAGTGTATTTGTACACTTATAAAAAATTTTCTGAATATTTTTTTAAAAACTTCTGGGAACTCAAATAGAAACAATTTCACTTGGAAAAAAGTTTTATAGCATTTAAATATAATCATTCAACCATGATGAATTTAAACCTGTATGAGGAAAGTAAGGGTGTGAAGAAGGAAATATACATATCAATATTTACCATACGAAATACATACAACCAGGGCACATATCAATTTAACTCTGTATGTACAGTTTTAAAAGGCAAATATAAAGTTACATTTGTGTTCTGACTTTCAGAGAATCAAAACAATCCCATTTGATGATATATCTATTGATTACTCAAAAATCTGTTGTAATTTATTGCTTAGTATTTATAAATTTAAAAAATATTTGCTGTATTTCAAAATATTGATTTGTAAAAAGGTAAATCACTGAATATTACACATAAGTCACATAAAATTTAATTACCATAGAACATATATATAAATGTTCGCATAGATAATTTTATTTCTATATTTTATAATCAGCCTAAGGTATATTGAAATATTCAGGAGTATTTGTGAATGCATTGAGAGATCAATATTAAAATATTTATATTTCCTTATTTAAACAACTCTCATGCTGACCTTCAAAGAGATTCTTTTAGAGTTTGATGATTCCACAATTATAAAATTCATTAATAATTTTCTCCTTAAAAGTTTGTGTTTTCCCTTTATAATGGTTACTTTCATGCAGCAACTACTGTTCTGTTTTTCTCCAGAACTCTGACTAAAACACTCTTTAATGAAAAATTGCTATAAAGGTATGCTATAAGGGAATGCTGATCAAAACAACTAAGCACGAAAAGCACTGAAAAGCAACAGCATAGAAGCGCTTAGTCTTAGGCAAAGTAAATAGAAAGCCTTAAGATTATTGACATTTATTAAACATCAACTCTTTTTTTAGTAATTCAATTAAAATTTTTTTTACATCTTTCAGCTTAATTCTTCTAACAACTCCTTGAAATATGTATTATATTGCTATAACAGAGATAGTGGTGCTATCTGTATCAGTCTACTCAGGCTGCCATAGTAAAATAACACAAACTGAGTGGCTTATACAACAGATGTTTGTTTTCTCACAGTTCTGGAAGCTAGTTGTCTATGATCAAAGTGCTGGCAAATTTGGTTTCTGGCGAGAGTTCTCTTCATGACTTGTAGGTGGCCACCTAGCTCTGGCGTCTCTTCTTATAAGGGCACCAGCCCTATGGCATTAATGCCCTACCCTTATGACCTTATTTAACCTTAATCACCTTCCTAAAAGGCCTATTTCCAATACAGTCACATTGTGGGTTAGGGTTTCAACATAAACCTTTGTTGAGGGGAGTGCATAATTCAGTCTGTAACACTATCCAATTCCTCTGCCTATACCCACATATTTCCTAGACCCATTGCAGTTAGGCAGAGATGATGAGTAATTCTAGCCCACGAGACTGTCACTTTGGGATCTAAGTAAAAAATAAAGTAGAACATTTTAGCAGTCTTTTCTTCTGTCACAGTAACTAAGGAGGCTTTGTAGTCCAGATTGTGCAATACATGGTGGTGGAGACTCCGTCATCCTGGATCTCCGAGAGACTGCAGATCATAACCCCCTTGCCAAACTGTATTGAAAATAACTGTGGTTAAATAAACTTGTGTTTAGTTTATCCAGGGTACATTTTGGGATTGCTTGTTATGACTTACCTGGATCTACACTTTACTGAGTGGTAATTAGAGGTACAAGTTAAAAGTCAAGTCACCTAGGTTTAAATATCAAATCTGCTATATATGAAATGTGTGAATTCAGGTAAGTTTTTTAATATCTTTCTCTTCTTCATTTATAAAATGGAGGTAAATAATAGTGCTCATTTCATAAAACTGTCATGAAGATCAAATGAAAGGTTACATGTAAAGTGCTCTTAAAAATGCTTTGTATTCAATAGGGGATCTATAACTACCTATTATTTTTATATTATGAATCTGGAGCTCAGAGTTTATGCAAGTGTTGATGATAAAAGTTAAACATTCATGAATAACTTGGGAAGTTCTTAGGGACAGCAGGTTAGGGCCAAAGCAGAGAATAACAACAATTGCATTGACCATTTGTTTTTCTTTGTGCAGATATATCTCTAAAAAGATGGTGATACTTACTTTTTAGAATCGAGTTGAGAAAATTCAGGATGTTTACACCTAACCCTAAGCGAGTCTATATCTATCTAGCCATGGATAAATCGTATAGGCAGAGTATTGCTAGTGATCGTAGAGTAACAATTGTTTCCCCAACTCAATCTATCAATATACATTTCCTCTTGGAAATTTATATATTTTTCTGGCCTAGAATAATTTTCTAAGAAATTTTACCTATTCATAGATCTTAGGAATTGAAGTCATGATAGTCATATAAGTACTAGGCATTAAATGTCCTGAAGAATTTGGCATAACCATTTGTTAACACTTACGATGTTGGAAAAAGCAGTTCTGGCTGCTCCTGCTAACCTATAAAACATTACTTTTATATTTTCTTAGCCCACATTCACCCAAAAGCCAAAAGCTGAACATTTTAAAGGAATATAGCAGCTGTCAGAAGGAAAGTTTGTGTGAAAATAAATAACAAACAGAGACTTCTCTAACACTAATGTATTAAATTCCTCTTCAATCTCTTGGCCATTGTTTTTATTAGATAGATAGATGTGTACTGGTAGTACCTTAAAACAATAAAAATAGTGGGCATCTTTAAAGTAGTTGGTCACATAAATGCCTCAACTCTTGCCATCTTCCTGAGAGTGCCAACATTGCATTCACCCCAGGAAGCCCAACCATGGAAAACCAAGGAAGATTGGGAGCCGAGAACCAGTCTGCAGGATACATAAGCTGTCATGTTCACTTGGAGTGTTGGCCAAGTTTTGAGTATCTCTGAGTTTATTTCTTTCTCTTTGTAAAAGTGAAGTTTTAAATATGTAAATATTAAGTTGTTCAAAATGAAACTTTTTTTTTTAAAGGGGGCATCTGTCTATCAGTCTAGGTGTGAAAATTGAATAAGATAATTCAAATAAAGTTCTAAAAATGTCTGAAACCTAGTAAGCTATCAAGAAATGTTATCTTTATTATCGCTAGTTATAAAAGATTTACACCCATGTTATATTAGAAATACACAACAATAAGCAAGGAGAAGAGGCTGGAATGATCCACGTAGTAATGGGTTAGAGTTGGAGATATTAGTAAGAACTCATACTTAGCTTAATATATTACATATGGTAGCAAATAAAAATACTTATAGATATGTGTATATACATGAGTTAGTATACACACATACATTTCTTTGTTCTGTCAGCTGAGAGGTGCAAGCAAAGAGCATAGATTTTGGTTTTTAATACCATTCTTCCATAAGAGGAACCAGTTCCTTGGAGAAATGGCTGATTCATTGACTGGGGCAGGAATTATACAAGATGGGCTTGGAACATCTTGTAGTGTGAGAAATTAAAGACAAACTAAAGCACACACACACACACACACACAAAATATTGTTAGAAATATGTGGAGCTATGAAAAAGGGACACAGGAACCAATTGAAAGAGGTTTTAATGGCTAAAGCTAGGAATATTTGAGCAGGAAAATAAATAAACTCATATTAGATTTTAACCTAAAATATAAAATGAATATTTATAAGTCTATATCTATCTATATCTATATCTATATCTATATCTATATCTATATCTATATCTATCTATCTATTTATCTATCCATATATATATATGTATATGACTGAACAAATGAACAAATGGAGAAGACACAAGTCTCCCATGTAGAAGAATTCCAAATAATTTATGTAGATACTGCTCTCTCAAGGAGGGAAAGAATAAATCCTCGCTCCATAAATGTGGGCTGCTTATATTGACTCTTATTGTACAAAGAGTATAATATGGAAAAGTAGGGAAAAGAGTATACTACAGTGGAGAAATATGACAAATACTACTCAGTCAGTTTTATCATCAAGAGTCATGAATCATGTTGCTAGGATAATGTGATGAAGACAGCACTTTGCGTCTTTGATCTTCATCCCCAAGTCCCATAACCCAAATCTAAACATAAAAAAAAATCTGAAAAATTTCGTTAGAGGAGAATCCTACAAGAAACTTCACCAGTTTTTTTTCAAAACTGCCAAAATGATCAGAAATGAGAAATTTGAAAAACAGTCACAGCCTAAGGAGGTAAGGAGACATGACAATTAAACGTTAATATATACTAGATGGGATCCTAGAACGGAAAAAGGATATAAAAATCTGAATAAATTATGGACTTTAGTTAATAATAATGTATCAATATTGGTTCATTAATTGCAGTAAATGTTCCATATTAATCTAAGATGTGAATAATAGGGGATATTGGGTATTATATATATGGAAATGCTCTTTACTATTTTTACAATTTTTTCTGTAAATATAATGCTGTTCTAAAACTGAAGTCTATTGTACTACAATAATTGGAATAATTTTCTCTAAGACCTTGTTTAGTCATTCCAGATGATAGAACATTGCATGAAAAATGTTTTAATGTTAGGCTGATGGACTTCAATTCCACCTCTACCACTTTGTAGATGCATAAATCAGCAAAATTTCTTACCTCAAAGACATGATACCCTTTTACGTGTGCAATGAAGATAAAAATAACAACCTAAAGAAGTAGCAATGAGGAATAAATTAACTCAAATAAATGAAGCACGGCAATGCCAGTCATAAAAAGCTTAAATAATCTGTCCAAGAATATAGAATTAGCATAAAGAGAATGAAGATTTGGATCTGGCTTTGTCAGATCCCACTGCCCATATTATGCTACTGGTTGCAATTTAAAAAACAAAAAAAAAAACAAAACAAAAAACAAAAAAACAGAATTCAACCATTAGAGCAGCACAGTTTGGCACAATTGTTTGCTTTTATAGCCCCTCAGCTGAGCTATATACCCTTCAGCAAAGACAATGTGAACATGGAGCCACTGTGTAATAATCATTGTGAGTCTCTCCCTTGAGATCTGGTATAAATGCTGACAGTGAGGGTGATATAAAGACTATTGGAAGTAACAAAGACAAAGATATGAGGAAACAAGAGCAAAAAGGTATGTAGAATACTGGAAGGGAGGCAGAGGATTAAAAAACTATATCTACTAGACTTCAGCCGAATTATCTTTATTCCTGGCTTTCTGAAACTAGATTGCTGAATTAAATTCAATTCAACACACTCTGATTAGGTATCTATCATCATGTATCTCAAGGTGAACACAGCACATGTTCTGGCATGTAAATTTTATTTAACATCATATAATTTACAGCAAATCTCTCTTTTTTTTTTTTAATTCAAGTCAGCAGCTTGTATATTTAATGGTAAAAAATCCAAGACTAAATGAATTTCTGAAACACTTCACAAGAGAGTTGTGGTTGTAACACAACTCTACAAACTACAACCTTAGCTCTCCCCAGTTCACACATTCTTTCTTCTCTATCATGAGGTTTGAAAAGTACATGTCCAGCATCACAAGAGGCATTGAGGGCAATACAGGACTGAATATGGCATGATTGCTCTTCTCTAGCTGCTGAAACACAGATAGACAAGGCAAACACACAAATAGTATGACACGTTTTGTGCAATGGTAGAGATCTGAAAGTATAGAGATGAGAACCATTAATTGAGTTTTTACTGTGCCCCCACCGAGCCAGTTGATTAAATCTGCACCTATCACCAATTTAATCTGGGACCTTAAGTAAAGTGGTGTACAGCTATTGCTTTACAAAACAATTACTGATGTACTGAGCAAAATCTCGGCACACCTTGTGGAAGACAAAGGCAAATTCAGTTTCATTTTGTTAAATGTTTTTTTTTTTTTTAATTGGAGGACATCATCCTAGTTAAGAGGGGAAAAAAAGTAACTAAAGTAGAACTAGGTTACATAATGAAAATTTTAGGATATTTTAAAAGATGTCTTCCCAAAAATATTAAAAACTGTCATATGTGGGTTTGTGTGTCTGTAAAAGGGATTAAAAAGGCAGAATCTGAATCATGAACTATACATATATAAAACATGTTCACATATATGATGTTTGAATATATAACTTTCAACAAGGTTAATCATAAAAATGTTACTATGACCTGTAACACTTTATGACAATATGTATCTTAGAACTCATTAGGATTTTAATATAACTTCTTTCCACTGTGAATTATGGAGTTATTCTCATTTTTTTTTCTGCATCTGAGCTTCATCAACTGTTTCTGAGAAACAGAGGTTAAAAAGCACTAGGAAAGAAATTCACTAACAGAACATAATCTATTTTTGGACTTTAGCTCATTCTGACATGAATGCAGGATCCACTGCAGCTACAGTACCTGGGAATTTCCTGTACTTAGTAAACAAGGTCAATAGCATTCACTCTATCTAGAGCTGTAAAATTCACCCAGTATTTGGCATAGGTTTTAATGTAGGATGGAAGAATGCTTGAAAATTTTGCAAGTTGCCAAATCAGGTCATTGTAATGAACAAAGAGAAGCCAAAGTAGAAAATGCTTTAAATATTCAACAAAGCAAGCAAGGAAAAGAGGAAAGAGTAAAGAAGAAGAAAAGGAAGAAAGATGTCTTAGTCTGCTCAGGATGCTATAGCAAAAAATCACAGACTGGGTGGCTTACGAACAACAGAAATTTATTTCTCAGAGTTCCAGATAATGGGAAATCCAAGCTCATGGTGTTGGCAGGTTCAGTGTCTGGTGAGACCCTTAGGATACTCACTACTCTCAGGACTGCTGCACATATCATGTGTGTCAAGCAAAAAAAGAATGCCCCTCAAACACAATTGAGAATAGCAGGAAACCACCAAGCCCCAGGACACAAGAATACAATATATCAAGGACAATAATGATTTGAACATGCAGGTGATTTTTTTCAATTAGAGTTGGCGTTCAAGATTATTTTATACTAGTTTCAGATGTATAGCATAGTGGTTAGATATTTCTATAATTTACAAAGTAATTCCAGTTAGTCTAGTACCCACCTAGCACTATACATAGTTATTACAATATTATTGACTATATTCCATTTGCTGTACTTCGCATCCCTGTGACTATTTTGTAATTACCAATTTGTACTTCTTAATTCTTTCACCTTTTTCACCCAGCCCCCTCAATCTCACTTGCATCTGGAAAATCAGTTTGTTCTCTGTATCTATGACTCTGTTTCCATTTTGTTTGTTCATTGATTTTGTTCTTTAGATTCTACATATAAGTGGGACCATATAGTATTATTTTTGTCTGACTTATGTTACTTAGCATCGTACTCTCTAGATCCAACTCTGTTGTTGTAAATGTTAAGATTTTATTTTTTTCTTATGGCCGAGTAATATTCCATTGTATATATGTACCATGTATTCTTTAAAGAATCATATATTGATGACATAGGGGTACATATATCAAGTTAGTGTTTTGGATTTCTTTGGATAAATACCCAGAGTAGAATTGCTGGGTCAAAATGTAGTTTTATTTTCAATTTTTTGAGGAATCTTCAAACTCTTTTCCATAGTGACTGTACAAATTTGCAGACCCACCAACAGTGCACAAGGGTTTCCTTTTTTCCACATCCTCACCAACACTTGTTTGTTGATTTATTGATGATAGTCATTCTAACAGATGCGAGGTGATATCTCACTGTGGTTTTAATATGCATTTCTCTAATGATAATTGAGATTGAGCATCTTTTCATATGTCTATCCACTATCTGTATGTCCTCTTTGAAGAAATGCCTGTTCAGGTCCTGTGACCATTTTTTAATTGGTTTGCTTGATTTTTTGGTGTTGAATTGTATGAGTTCTTTATAAATTTTGAATATTTGCCTTTTATCTGTTGTATCATTGGTGGATATCTTCTCTTATTCAGTAGTTGTCTTTTTATTTTGTTGATGGTTTCCTTTGCTATGCAAAAATATTTTTAGTTTGATGTAGTCGCATTTGTTTCTCTTTTTGTTTGTTTTTCTTGCCTGAGAAGATATGTCAGAAAAAAAATATTACTAAGAACAATGTCAAAGAGTTTACTGCCTATGTTTTTTTCTGGGAGTTTTATGGCGTTGGGTCTTATATTTACCTCTTTAATACATTTTCAGTTTATTCTTGCATATGGTGATCCAATTTAATTTTTTTTTGCACGCATATGTACAGTTTCCCCAATACCATTTATTGAATAGACTGTCTTTACCCTGTTGTATATTCTTGACTTCTATGACATAAATTAAATGATAATATAGGCATGGATATATTTCCGGGTTCTCTATTCTATCCCATTAATCTATGAGTCTGTTTTTATGTTATTGCCATGCTGTTTTGATTACTGTAGCCTTGTAATATAGTCTGATATCAGGTATTGTGATACCTCCAACTTTGTTCTTCTTTCTTAAAACTGTCATGACTATTCAGGGTCTTTTGTGGCTCCATTTAAATGTTGGATTACTTGTTCTAGATCTGTGAAAAATGCCATTGTTATTTTGATAGGAATTGCATTGAGTCTATACATTGCTTTGAGTAGTATGGATATTTATCGATGTTAATTTTTCCTATTCATGAGCACGGTATACGTTTCCATTTATTTGTATTGTCTTCAATTTTTTTCTTCAGTGTCTTATAATTTTCTGAGTACAGGTCTTTTATATCCTCAGTTGAATTTATTTCTGGGTATATTTTGATGCAATTGTAAATGAAATTATTTTCTTAATTTCTCTTTTCTGAGAGTTCATTATTCATGTATAAAAATGCAAACAATTTCTGAATATTAATTTTTATCCTGCTACTTTACTGAATCCATTTATCAATTCTAACAGATTTTTTTAGTGGAATCTTTAGGGTTCTCTATATATAGCATCACATCATCTGCAAATAATGACAGTTTTACTTCTTCGTTTCCTATTCGGCTGCCTTTTAATTCTTTTTCCTGTGTAAATGCTGTGGCTAGGAGTTATAATACTATGTTGAATAAGAATGGTGAAAGTGGACAATTGAATAAGAATGGTGAAAGTGGACATCTTTGACTTGTTCTTGATTTTAAAAAAAAAATGTTTTTAGCTTTTCCCTGTTGAGTATGACGTTAGTTGTAATTTTTATCAAATATGATCTTTATTATATGGAGGTATGTTCCCTCTATTCCTACTTTTCTAAGAGATTTTATCATAAATAGATGTTAGATTTTGTAAAATGCTTTTTCTGCACATATTGATGATTATATAATTTTTATCTACCTGTTTGTTAATGTGGTGTATCACATTAATTGATTTGTGGATAACGGAGAAATATTGCATCCCAGAAATAAATCCAACTTGATCATAGTGTATACTCTTTTTAGTATCTTGTTGAATTTGTTTTGCTAATTTTTTTTTTTTAGAATTTTCACATCTATTTTCATCAGAAATATTAGCTTAAATTTTTCCTTTTTTTTTTTCTTTGTAATATCTTTGTTTGGTTCTGGAATTTGAGTAATGATTGCCTCATAAAATTAACTTAGAGGCTGTCTCTCCTCTTGAAATTCTTGGAACAGTTTGAAAAGAGTAGAAGGTAATTATTCTTCAGTAAAAATTACCTGTGAACCATCTGCTCCAGAACTTCTGTTTGTTGAAAATTTTTTGATTACTGATTCACTTTTGTTATTAATATTCAGTCAGTTCAGATTTTCTTTCTTCTAGACTCCATCTTAGGACATTTTATGTTAGTAGGAAAGTATCTATTCCAGATTGTCCAATTTGTTGGCAAATAATTGCTTGTATTTTCTTCTCATAATCCTTTGTATTTTAATAATGTCAGCTGTCACGTCTTCCCTTTCATATCTCATTTTATTTATTTGGATCCTCTTTTTCTTGATAGTTTGGTTAAAGTTTTATAACTTTTGTATATCTTTTCAAAGAATCAGCTCTTGGTTTCATTGATCTTTTGTAATTTATTTTAGATTCTATTTTGTTTATTTCCACTCTGATCTTTATTATTTCCTTCCTTCTACTCGCTTAGGGCTTTCTATGCTGTACTCTTTCTAGTTCCTTTAAAAATAAGGTTAGATTGTTTATGTGAGGTTTTTTTCTTTCTTTTTTTTTTTAAAAAAATTATTTTTATGGTGACATTGGTTAACAAAATATGGTAAGTTTCAGCCGTACATTTTGACAGTAAGGTATGTATATATTTACATTGTGTGTTCACCTCCCATAGTTAGATTTCTTTCTGTCTCCACATATTTGACCCCTTTTACCTCATTTATCACCCCCTTGATCTCTTCCCCCTACGCTCTGGTAACCACTAGTCTAATGTCCATGATAATGAGTCTCTGTTTGTCCTGTTCGTTTGTTGCTTTTAGGCTTATATCCCACATATAAGTGATATCATGTGATTTTCAACATTTTCTGTCTGGCTTATGTTGCTTAGCATGATTATCTCGAGGTCCATCCATGTTGTCACAAATGGCAGTATTCCATCACTTCTTATGGCTGAGTAATATTCCATTGTATATATGTACTACAGCTTCTTTAGCCAATCATCTATTGTAGGATGCTTTGTTTGTTTTCATGTCTTGGCCACCATAAATAATGCTGCTATGAATTTAGGTGTGCAAATATCTTTTCAGATATGAGTTTTCAAGTTTTTGGAGTAAATACCCAGTAGAGGGATTGCTGGAGCATATGGTAGATCATTTCTTAGGTTTTTGAGGAATCTCTATACTGTTTTTTATTCTTGAGATAGGCCTGTATTGCTATGAATTTCCCCCTTAGGATTGCTTTCATGGTGTCCCATAGATTTGGGGGTCATTGTGTTTTCATTTTTATTTCTCTCAATATATCTTCTGATTTCTTCCTTGATCTCATTGTTAACCTATTCATTGTGTAGTAGCATGTTATTTAGCCTCCATGAATTTGTTTTTCAGTTCGTTTGTTTTTTATAATTGATTTTTAGTTTCATACCATTGTGGTCAGAGAAGATACTATATATGATTTCAATCTCTTAAATTTATTAGGATTTGTAGCCTAATATGTGGTCTATCTTGAAAAATGTTCCATGTGCACTTGAGAAGAACATATATTCTGCACCTTTGGAGTGGAACACTCTAAAATATCAATTAAATCCATCTGGCCTAGTGTGTCATGTAAGGTTGCTATTTCCTTATTGATTTTCTGTCTGGAAGATCTGTCTATTCTTGTCAATGAGGTGTTAAAGATCCCTACCATGACTGGATTACTGTCGATTTCTCCCTTTATGTCATCAATATTTGCTTTATATATTTAGGTGCTCTTTTGTTGGGTGCATAAATGTTTACTAGGGTTATATCCTCTAGTTAGATGATCTCTTCATCAGTATGTAATGTCTTTATCTCTTATTATAAACTTTATTTTAAAGTCTATTTTGTCTGATATAAGTATTACTACCCCAGCTTTTTTTCATTTCCATTCTCATGAAATAACTTTTTTTCATTCCTCTACTTTTAATCTGTGTATGTCTTTCCATCTAAAGTGGGTCTCTTGTAGATAGCATATGTAGTAGGTCATCTTATTGATTCAGTTGGACTATTTAATCCATTTACATTTAAAGTGATTATTGATAGGTATGTAGTTATCACCATTTTATTATTTATATTTATGTTCTTTCTTTTTCTACTTCCCCTTCTTTTTTTAAAGAAATCACTTAAACTTTTCTTGTAATACTGGCTTGGTAGTAATGAACTCCTTAAACTTTTTCTTGTCTTGGACTCGTCATCTCGCCTTCAATTTTAATTGACAGCCTTGCTGGGTAGATAAGTCTCTTTTATAGGTCCTTGCTTTTCATCACTATGAATTTTTCGTGCCAATCCCTTCTGGCTTGCAAAGTTTCCGTTTAGAAATCAGCTAACAGTCTTATGGTAGCTTCTTTTTAAGTAACCAGGTTCCTTTCTCTTTCTGCCTTTAGGATTCTCTCTTTGTCTTTGATCTTTGCTATTTTAATTATTATGTATCCTGCTGTGGGCCTGTTTGCATTCACCTTGTTTGGGACTCTCTGCACTTCCTGGACTTATATGTCTATTTCCTTCCCCAGATTATGAAGTTTTCAGTCATTATTTCTTTAAATAAGTTCTCAATCCCTTGTCCTCCCTCTTCTCCTGATATCCTATGATGCATTTGATGTTGTCCCAGAAGCCTCCTAAGCTATCTTCATTTTCTTTTTAGATTCTTCTTCTTCTTCTTCTTCTTCTTCTTCTTCTTCTTCTTCTTCTTCTTCTTCTTCTTCTTCTCCTTCAGCTATTCTGATTGGGTGATTTCTACTACCTTGTCTCTTAAATCACTGATTTGATCCTCTGTTTTCTCTAATCTGCCATTTATCCTTCTAGTGTATTCTTTATTTTGGTTATCGTATTTTTTATTTCCAACTGATTCTTTTTTATAGTTTCTATATCCTTCCTTCTGTTTACTATCTCTTTGCTAAAATTCTCACTAAGATCATCTATTCTTCCCTTAAATTCATTGAATATCCTTATAAACTTCATTTTGAACTCTGTATCTGAAAGGCTGCTTGCCTCTATTATTTTTAGTTTTTTTTTTCTGGAGTTTTCTCCTATTTTTTTCATTTGAGACATTGTTCTTTGTTTTCTTATTTTGGCTTTCTCTATGTTTGTTTCTACATCTTAGGTAGATGTACTGTGTCTCCCAGTCTTGGCCAGGTAGCCTTATGTAGTAGTTGTCCTGTGCAGCCCAGTATCACAATCTCTCTGATCACCTAGTCCAGTTGCTCCATGAGTGTCCCTTATGTAGATTGTGTGTGCTCCCTTGTGATATTTGAGCCTTGATTGCTATTGACAGATCAAAGTGGAATTTGTCCCAGTGGGCTCATGTGCTTATCGAGATCATCCTTTGCATATGCTGCTTGTGGTATGGTAACCAGGTGGTTCTCTATTGTGATCTGAGGCCAGCCTCTAGGCATGTTGATTCTGAGTCTCTTGGGAGAGGATCCTGTGCAGGCCAATGTCAGCCTCTGCCTGTAACCAGCATGAGTGTACCTGGGAGGAGCTTCAAAACTATCTGCAGCTGGTCGCTGCTGTGCTGGACCTGGAGATGCATAGGAGAAGCCATGCTGTGAAACAAGACCTACTGCCACCAGTACCAGGTCTGGGGCAGCTCAACCAAAGTCCCAAGACTTGAACTGCCTGCCAGTTACCCTTAAGGCTCAGTGGCTGAAAGTTACTAGGGCACTATGCAAGTTGTATGAAGTGAGGTCCCAGGAAGTCACCAGGGTGGGGTAAGTTGTGTTCACCAGGTTAGTGTAGATTCAGTTTTAATGCCATTGTTGAGCCTGAGGCCACTCACAAAAATCTCAGATTGCACCGAGGCCAGCTGCCACTTATCTCAGGCCTGCAGACCCCTGAGATTTGTTCAAGAAATACTGCAGCTTGGGCTGGGGTTGGCTGCCCACAGAAAGTGTCTCTGAAAGTGTGAGAGCAGAAGCCTGTTGATCACTGCTGAAGAAGCCTCCTGCCACATGTAGGGGTGATGCTGGTTGGTCAATCACAAAAACACCTTCAGCAATGCTTGAGTTGGGTTGCAGGGGGAGATCTCAGAGTGTCATCAGGGTAGGATGAGAAGAATTCACCAGGCCAATGCATATTCAACTTTGGCCATGTAGGAGGAGGGATCAACACAGGGATAATGTTGGCTGTCCCTCCACCCCTTGCCCTGAAGCCACACAATTCAGTCTTTCCTTGTATGTCTCTTGTGTCACTTGAGCTGCTCTCCCTTTGCCAGAACCCAGAATGAGTGCCTGTATGCAAGCAAGTCTGTGCTTTAGCCTTTTAAGATGATGTCTGGATTTTCAGCAGCCTTTTATTTCAACCAAACAGTCAGAATCCCTGCTGATTTTCACAGCCAGATTTTGTGAGGACTTCTCTTCCAGGCACTGAAACACTGGGCTGGGGAGCCCAGGGTAGGCTGAGACTCTCTTGTTACTTAAGGAGGACCTCTGCAACTGGGATATCCCACCTGATACTCAACAGCCACATATGGGTGTGGGGCCAGCCTGTTTCACATCTTCACCCCTCCTACCAGTCTCATTGTGACCTCCTCTCCAGATCCTTAGTTGTTAGGGTTCTATTCAGCTAGTTTTCAGATAATTCTCCAGGTTTATTGTTCTATAATATAGATGTAACTTTAATATGGTAATGGGAGGAGGCAAACACAGCCTTTATCTACTCTGCCATCTTGACTGGAACTCCCTCAAGGATCATTTCTGTACTGATATTTTTATGTCGCTTTTGCAAATTCAGAGAAGCACATTCACAGTTCAGACATGGAAAATTTAGTAAATACAGTTAAGAATAAAAATATTTTCTGACACCTTAAAATTACCCATAACTATACAACAGAATTTTCTCCTAAATTTTTAAAGTTTATACTAGATTTGATTAACCCTATGATCAACTTGTTACATGAATTCACTTTCCTTTTACTAACTGAAGTTATTTTGTGGTGTCAATAACTATAGTAGATACGTACTAAATTATTTAAGGGTTTAAACCTTTTAAAACTTGAGAAGTGAAGCAAATTTTAAGGATAGAATATAAAAATTTTTCTAAGAAATAACAGCATAGAATTTATTGTATTTAGTTACATGTATATCTGACACCCCTCTACTAGGTTTAATGGACAGATTTTTTTAAACTTTAAATTATAGTCCTAGGATCAGGGTCTTTTTTTCCCATCTCTCAGTTCTGCCACATGTTCTATTGGCTTTATTCTTATTAAAGATACTTTATGTGTTAGTAAAGGTAGATGCCCAAAGAACGTCAGGATTATGTGATTTATAAGGTTCTGGAACTCAAAGAGAGAAAAATCCTTCTTTCACAGTGATAAAATCAATCCTCAATAAAGAACACTTATTGGCCTTGTTCAATCATAAACTTACATGTAGATTAATCACTGTTTTTAGTTTACACAGATCTTAAAATTGCTTTTCTTTGTGGTGAAAAAAGAAGGGCCGAGTATTTAACAATACCATTTGGTAAGAGAGGGTGAGTTGCAACCCTGAAAAAAAAAGGTACTAAGGAAACAAATAAACATAATTTATACATATCTACTTTACTTAATTTCCCTTACTTTCAGTCTTCTCATTTGAAAAATATGGATAATAGCAATAATCCTACTGGTCCACTGAGAAGATTGAATGAGAGAACACATGTAAATATCCTGGCTTGTGGGAGGTATTCATTAAATATTAATTCCTCTCTTCTCAAGCGAAACTGAAGAACATGGTGATTGAATCTAAGAACATATGATCAGTTATAATCATCTGGGATATGTTTATAAATAGTATGCCAACAGTAGTAAAGACATGTAAATAAATAAAATTCTGTCTTCAAATTTTAGTTCAAGAGTTAAAGGAAAATCATAAGTCACTAAATTACTGGAAATTGTAAACCTGGTATAGCAATTTGTTTTTACCTGACTAACTTATTACACTTCATGGTCCCTTGTTATTCCATACAATTTTGTGACTAATGAAAATGAAATTACAATGCAACATAGCCTCATGAAGTTACTAGATGATTCACAATTTTTACATTCCAGAGTTAATCATAAATGTTTTTTCTCATTTTAGAAAGTCTTTAATGCCAATCTTACTATTCACGTCACAGTTAGCATTAGCATGCAGAACTTTCATTTAAATACACACAACTAATGACACTCTAGTCTTGACAAAATAGCTATTTAATGTACTAAATAGACACAACTGCTATGTGAACTGTTTCAATCTTTCAAATTGAACATTCACAAAGTAATTAGCAAGATAAGAATAATCTATCAAGAAAAATTTCTATATGCTCTCTAATTGAAAGACAAGTGTCTATATATTTTGTGTCCTACTCTTTACATAGCTTTTCTTCCAATTCAGCTTTTTCACATCCTGTACATCCAGAAAAGCTCAAGTGCAATATCTCCACATTTATCAAGACTCCATAAATTATCTATCATCCCCAATTGAGTTGTGGAAATGATCTTATACTCTAGCCAAAATAAATGCTCTCAAGGTACATTGTTAATATTCCTTTTAGAAAAAAAATAAATATTATATCTTACATTATAGAAATTATAGTCTAGGACTTTCTCATTAATACCATTGTACTCCATAAGATTTCCAGAAACAAGACAAAGATGACAGAGCCATTCTGTAGTTATTTGGAATATTTCATTTTCCTAGTGAATTTTTTCAAAGACCAATGAATTTGTAGCTAAACTCAAAAGAATATATTTTGATTCGGAAATATATGGATCAAACTATAGAATAGATAGACAAATGTTAGGTCTATCTTTTCTCAAAATCATACTTTCTTATGGAATTCAAGGAAAATTACTTCACTAAAAAATATCTCCAACCGATTCAGAATTTCTGGAGCAGAAAATGAGACCTTGTTTTGAAAAGCCTTAGACATTTAACTTTACAAAAAATATATAGTTTCCTCTAAGAAACATAAAGGATTTTAGCAAGATGGTTACGGAACACTACCAAGAATAGTATAGGGAAAAATCAGTCAAATAGAAGAACCAAAAGAAAGACAACATACATAGATGTTGAGTATTCAAAAGATAGTTTCCTAAATTAACTGTCAAAACTCGATATGGATTGACAGATGAAATAAAATTATAACCAGTTTTGGGTTTGCTTCATTTTTTAAATGTAAAGCTTTTAAATTTTCATAATTTAACAATTATCTTTAAACTTCAATCTCTGGTATTATATTGGAAAATGCAAGAGTTTAAATTGTGTCTTACTTTTTTAATATCCTATAGCAACTGATGAGACTAGGGGAAAATAATTGTTAAATAAATTAAAATATATATTTTACATGTCTGTGAGAACCCTTAATGCTACATATTATAAAATTATAATGTAATATTTTAAGATAAACTTAACACTATGTGTCATTAGAACATATACTATTTTCTATTAAAGATATCATTTAAACTAGGATTTAGACAAAAAGACAAAAATAACATCTTTATAAATTATAATCCTTAGGAATGAAAATGTGATCACCATAATAAAAAGTTCAGTGTTGTGAACGGAATTTTCAGTTTTATTCTGAAGTTTGTAAGTAATTGTTGATATTGACTTAATGACACAGAAAGGCCAACGTGTACCTTTGGTTACTAAATTGATGCCTTATTTCTGAATATAAACTGCCTCAATCATGATAAAAAAAAAAAAGTAAGCATATCTGACTTAGAAATCTAGTGTAGTGAGCCATCATCGTATGGACAAACTCATCTTCTACGTAATGGATGGTCTTTTGTTAGAAATAGAATGAGCAACCTAAAAAACATGTAGTTACCAGAATAATTATTTTAGAGTATTTTCAATGACCAAAGATGATTAAATCACAGATTCCCAGTGGGAAGCATGAGAATTAATCACATAAAGAAAATGAGTTTGAAATCAATGTGCATTCTACAAGTACAGCATTTTATAGTTACTATTATAGTGTTCTTTTTTTCCTTTTACATTTCCTGGAAGTTATTGATGATTTTAAAATCTGTGATGCATCTGAATGAGAGCTCAAACATTACTTTCTCTAAGAAATTGAATGTCACCCAATATAAAATTGAGATAATGGTCTCCCACATATAGCATGCTTCAAACATAAATCATTACTCTTAGTGAGAATTGACAAAGGTGAAATCTCTGCTGCATCCATAAAAATATAAGGTGCATCCATATAGAATTACTAGGCTTATTGCTTTGACAGAAATAGTTTATCCATTCAAACATTGTTCAGATTTAGACTATCAATTTTGCTGACTTTTCTTTAAATTGAAAAGTTTTTGATTGAAGTAATTGACCTAGCCAATTGATTTGGTTTCCTGTAGTCACATTTCTGATGATGATGGCTAAAGAAATAAAAAATAATCTTATGTATAATATATAGTACAAAATAGAATTTTCAAAATCAAATATTTACAGAAACAGGGCAAATAAGGTAAAAATTAGTGAATTATTCTATTGTAACCAACTGGAAAGTTCATGAGATATCTAGAAAGAACAACTGAATAAGTTCTAGAAACACATTAACCACTCAAATCTACCTAACTATTGCCATGCAGAAATGTAGAAATGCTATAATGTTTAGATTCAGCAGCAGGATTTCTAGATCTTCCAGTTTTCAAGAAAATCAAAAGGCTAGATATATATGTGAAATATTGTTATCTGTAAGTGCTGAAAACAAATTCAAATACTTTTAGAAATGAAGGTCAATATTGACTTCTTCTCTTTCTATAGACCTCTTTGTCTATGTGTGTAAATTTATATATATATATGTATATATATGTATATGTACATATATACATATATGTATGTATATATGTATGTGTGTGTGTGTGTGTGTGTGTGTGTGTGTGTGTGTATATATATATATGTATGTATGGAGAGAGAGAGAGAGAGAGAGAGAATTTACTTCTGACCCACATCCATGCTAGAGTTTGTTACCTTGCCCTTCAGTGTAATTCAATATAACTTACTTCTCTCTTCTTTTTCACAATGAAAAAGTGAAAGGTTATTTTTATCTTTTAGTAAATTTATAGAAATGCAATATGTATCAGTTAAATGAAATAAATATACAGTAGACACATGTTAATAAATGTGACCGGGTAAAGATCACATTGTGTCACTCATGAGGACAATTGAACAGGTTTCTTAGACTTCCAGTTAAATGTCCCAGTTACTTTTGTAATATAATACCTAAGAGCCCATAAGGGAATTCATTTCCTAAAACAATTGATGTGAAAGGGAGAAACTAAATGTCACATAGTCTCTCACCTCTAAGTCCAGCTTCTGCCACCAAGAAGGAAGAGACCATTCTTGTCAGCTTTAGGGAAAATGGAGGCAGTGTCCTTATAGTTCATGAGATCAGGCACATTTAAGTGCACCAGAGCAAATGATAAGATGACCATCCTCCTCCACAGAGAAGATGATGTTAAGGGAAAATGGCATTCATAGATTACCCTTTCTTTAGATGGTGGTGTGATAAATATTTAAATATCAGTCTTTAAATAATAATAAACATTAGGGAAATGAATAAAATAAAAAATGAAAGCATGATGTAATAGAATGATATGTGGCCATTACAAAATGCATTTTTTTGGAATATGTAATGGTATGGAAAATACTTTCAACATAATGTCAGTCAAATAGGTTACAAATTTATAGCCTACAAATACTTATAGTGTATATAAAATGTCCATTAAAATCTATAGTTACATATCTATTTTAGAAAGTTATCTTCATTTAGTCTAGATCTCTATTTCTACATATATTGACATCTCTATTTTTGTAATAGTACTATTAAAATTATGATGCTGCAATGAACAAACTTGTACATAAATATTCTCTGTACTAATTTCTATGAGAAGTTCTCCTCTGCCCCCTTTCAATAAAGTACATATGTAATGTAAATATATGAAATCTAGATATATGCCCATATATTTACATATGCCCAAGAGAAATATCTGGAAGTCATCTTCAACTTTCTTGGCTCTCCAACCAATCGGTTACTAATTCCTATAAGTCTATCTCATTTACACCTTTCTAATGTCCCTCCTTTTTTCCATCTTTCCTGTCATTGCTCTTCACTACTTCTCATATGGATAACTGAAACTATAATCATCTATTTTATCTGTTGTTTCTGTAATATTTCTACATTCCACCTTTCCAACCCTCAACATTTCCTGATTATTATATCTTATCTTTTAAAATTTCATCGCTATGAAGAAAACTTTACCCAAATTCCTAACACCCCAATTCTAAGTCTAAGATAGGTTAGCTTTCTCTCTCAAATTCATTGTTTGTGCCTCTATCATAATTATATTTATATAGTATTATATGTATCTATTTATGTCTTGCATCAGGACAAATGAGCATGACTTTTCATCTTGCATCTCAATTCTTATAGCAAAGTGCCTAACTTACAGAGGATCTCAAAAAATATTTACTTAAAAACTGTTTAATTTTAGAGTAAAGACAATCTTAGATTAGAGTAACAATCACAAAGCAATCTTACTCCATCTGCTTTTTGATAAATAAATTTAAGAAAAGTAAGTGTTAGTTCAAAGCCATTACAGATGAATTTTCAGAGTAAAGGTCTCTGAGAACATCATACCAAGTAAAATCTTTAAAAACGTTCAAGCTAATTTTCAGGTGCTTTCTAGAAATGCTCTCTGCACCTGAAGACAGATAAAGAATTTCAGGATAGAGAAGGCTTTCAAAAGTTAATACTAATATTCGTTTCACTGTAATATTGAAAGAATATCATGGGTAGTCATTCAAATATTGGGTTAAATAAATTAAGGAATTCCCAAACAAGCTTAGATATTCTCTTCCCCACCACACACCCCAGTTTGAATGATACAAAGCAAATGACTATAACACTCTTCCCAGTATCCATATCCCATTACAATGTCACTTTGTATCTCCTCCCACTAAGTGTGGCATATACTGACCTATCCCTTGAATCTTGGCTTGCACTATGATTTGTTTTTATCAATAGTCTATGGTAGAATTTGAGTCATGCCACTTCAAAATTTAGTCTTGCTCTCTTTCACTCGTTTCTTCTATCAAGCCATCATGAGAACAAGCCTAGGGTGGTCTGCTGGATGATAAATGACACATGACCCAGTCACAAGTGTCATCCCAGCACATCTACTTAACTCAGAAGCAGAACCCTCTGAAATATTTACATTCCTTCTGATGCATAACTAACCACAGAAGCATAAGAGTGCCCAGCCATAAAAACACAAAATTATAACTGTCCGATTGAGCCCAGACCAATTTGCTGACCCACAGAATCACGAACTAAATAAATGGCTGTTATAATAAGGCACTAAATTACGAGGTAATCTGTTAATCAACAAAAATTAATTGATATAACCTTTTTGTGCTTTAGTTTCCTAATGTAAAATGGGAATAACAATATTACCTATCGTATATGAGTAATATGAGTATAAAATTAGCAAACGTATTAAAATAATTTGAACAGTGCCTGACACACAGTAAGAACTAATAATGTTGACTATTGTTATGTCAGTTTAACACATCACTGCTTAGAATGTCATTCAAAGACTCTCAGTTCTGAACTCATATTTCAAATATAATTTCCAAATATACTATTTAGAAAAAGAAGTGAGAAAACATGATTACAATTACATAGAACATGTAATATCTTCATCATTCTTAGGGGCAGCATGACCCAGACATTAGTGTTACCCAAGAACTACTAACTTCAACTTACATCTTTGCAAATATTGCATAGGTAGGTAAATGACCTGTATCTAGAAGAATAGTTTGCAAATTTTGGAAGTGCATTAAATGTTTGTAGAATGTCCAGGTGTTTTTATATGAAGGTACTGCATATACTATTGGCAATATTTTAATCAGCATTTACTGAGGACTTACTGTACTTATTAAATCATACTAGGGTATTAAGTCATAATATCTTCACAATAACCTATGAAATAGGTTACAAATAAATAATCAAAGGTTAAATATGTCTAGAAAGTAGGTTAAAACACTGAAAAAGTCAAGATCATAGATTCGGACACAGATGTGATTTCAAAATCATGGGTATATAGGTATGAAGAACAATATTGAGTGAAAGAGCAATAAACCCTTATATCTTTGACTCTTAAACAATGCTGGTAAATGATATCTAAATGAACATCAGGAGAATTTTAATATTATGCTCATATGCTTTTACCCCATTCCTTTTCTGTTATTCTTCTGTTAATGGGGTTCTAATCCATGCCCTTTTCCAAAACTTGTTAGAATGTAGAGGGAAATATACTACTTAGAAATGTGTAATTTGAAAAAATTCTAAGTGATGATAATAATGTCCTCTTATTCTTTACCATACTGAAAACACAAACCTATATAAAACTGATATGAAGTTTTAATCTAGAAATTAAAAATGGATTTTCTGTGAGGTTTTTTGACAACTTGAAGGAGCACTAAAATTTTAAAGATATCAACAAATTTGTATTAATGTATAAGTTAGCATTAGATTGTAAGAAAAGTGTCAAAAAAAAAGATAAAGTAATAATATGTTAGACAACTCTGAAATTGCCTCATGAGAACTGAGGACTCAATGACAGTGGCAACTAATAACATCTATATGCTCTGAAACCAGAAATTAATATATGATGCTCTTTCTTCTTTAGTTAGGAATCTCGAATCTGGTAATCAAAAGGTAGAAATTGGATTGGCCCTTCTGCTAGCATCCTTAATGATCCAACTAGAAAAATAGTTGCTTTATCTCCCTACAACTACGCTTGTTTTAGAGACTTAATTTCTCCAATGATGACTTTTTTCTACCAGGGGATTAAGTAAGAGTTTCTCTGAAATGGAAGCTATAATCTCTACTAGGCCACTTGGAACTCTTCATGCCACTGAACCTACAGGCAAATAAGGAAATTCCTTTTCTGGCTGGGGTGGTTGTTCCTGGTTACCAAAAGGAAATAGAGTTGCTATCACATAGGGAGCAATGGAAAGGTAATGAAAAGGTATATCTGGAGCCCAAGATATTGTTGAGAGCACTACTTAAGACTCCTATAGTCAGAAGTTAAAAAGTAATGAAAAGCTATGGCAAAGCAATATGGACAGAGTAATAAACACTAAAAACATTTCAATAGATAAGATTTAGATCTTGCCCAGTAAAGAACCATGATCAGCTGAGGTAATACCTGATGGCGAAGGAAACAACATTCAAAGAAAGAAGTTCTAAATGTAAACTACAGCTGTGTGACCATAGGACAAAAGTAGCTATGTATATTTTACTTTTGATTATGACATATACCTATTTGTAAGTATTAACTTTTTTTACATTCTCTTTTTATTGAATATTAGGTATATTAATAATAGTTAACATCTCAATTCAATATTTAAGTTATAGTATCACCAAAGAGAAACAATGAGCTAAAAAAGCAATGAACAGAATCTTAAGGTAGATAAATGCCATATAGGACTTTGCATAGGCCTATTTACATAAGAGGAGTTGCATTGTGGTAAGCAGAGTGTGGTGTTGTTATGGTATTAATTTGGAAGCTAAATATGAGTTAAATGCCATTTATGGATGCTGAACAAAGAGGTGGGCTGTATTGGATTGTCTATTGACATACCAATATTACCACAACCTCATTCTAAGTTTTCTCTGTGAGAAATCAGAAATTACTTTTCCTTAAATCCTTTGCCAATGGTTCCAGTTTAGAGTTTTCCAATGAGAGACATTCACTTGTGATTTGGAAGCTAAAAAAAAAGGAAGATGGTAATCTCTGCCGGCAATTATAGTGAGATATGTTGTCAGGTGTATGACTCACAGCTGCTTCCCAGTAAGCTCTATGAACAACTCAATCTGCTACTGCTGACATAGATAATTGTTGGGAGCTTTCCAGAGACTCTTCATAATTTCAACTGCCAGAAAATCTTAAGAACCACCCAGTTTGTTACTTCGAGCTGAGAAAAATCACTAGAAGTTTCTGTGACTTTCGCTTCTCTTGCTCTTCCAATTATTAGGTAAGCTCCCAATTCTCTATATTAATTTATTTAATGCCTAGAAGAAATATAATGGCTGATGTTTACTGACTAATATATTCCCATTAAGGACACTTTCGAGAATTTGCTCGCACCACTTTTGTCAGAGAACTTAGTACAATGAAAGATGAGAAACCACGTGCCAGATTAAAATGAAAGATTCCATTACTAAGAAACAAGAAGAGAGTGCATATCAATGGTAACCTCCCCTCAAATAATATCTGCTTTTCTCTCTTCCCATTCTAGGGATTCTTTTAAAGCTATTTTTCATAGCACTATATTGAGGGCAGAAGCCTCAAGGTAAAGAAAATAAACACCAGACATCTGTATGAATACTATATTCTTAACCCCAATGAATTACTTTTAGTTTGATTTCCTCTATTATTTTATTCAAGATGTCATTTTGGACCTCATCAAATTACACATGCACAAATATTACTTTATATTTCCCTGAGCCTCAGTTTCTTCAATTATTAAATAGAAATAATAACAATTTTGCCTTGCTTATTTCTCATGGAATTTTAGTAATCAAATGAGATGATTGGTGTAAAAATGGTGTGTAACCAACAAAGCCCTATGCAAATATCAAGGATTAAAATTATTATTACTTTTGTAACTGTACCAAAGTGTTCTATTGATTTATTTCCCAAAATTGTTTTTATCTCAGAAAGAGAGATCTGTACATGGTTCTGGCAGTAGAATGAAATGGATAAAGTCTCCTTTTTGCAATTTCTTTTGGCATCTTTAAGTAACACAGAACAAAAATGTCGGCAGAGTCATATTTCCCATAACAGGATGACCCTAGCAAGTGTGTTCTTGCCACTGGCAATGCTGCTTGTGAATCTTAACTTTCACGGTCAGTGCTTATGGGTTGACAGCTGGAATTTAAAATACTTGTAGCTAAATCATAAGAGCAGCTAAAAAGCACAGGCTATCTGCTGCAGATGTGCACTAAAATAACCTCAAATTTATCAAATCCATATTGACATCCATTAACAAAACATTTAGCAGTGTAAATTTTCTTCAGTAGTCTTATTTGGGGTTAACTCCAAAATGTATCTCTATGCTTTGTGTCTTATTCACAGGAAATAGTCACTGTCCTCAGCCAAGCATATTCTGACAAAATGCTGTTCACATGGCAACATCCATCAGACCCCATGGAAGCTGGTGAACTGGCACATCTTGGCTTTGCACCTCATCTGTCTGGACTGGACACTTATTGAATAGGTGCTTGTGCTACAGACAGAATTTTATCTATCTTATTACAATCCACTGCACTGACTTTATCAACAACAAAAATAGCCAGAGTATACAATAAGCCTTTGGCTTAAATTTCCAGGAAGCTGAAGTTTATATTTGAAAGTTTATTTTTGCTCTACTTAAGTGCATATATCTGTTTTGAATATCACGGTATTCTAAATGTCGTATGTCTCATGTACTTATGATTCTCATGTACTTACATCTCTCATGGACCATCTAAGTCCTTACTGCATTCTATTCTGGCCTAACCTTTCATAAATGCTCCAGGTATACCATAAAAACTCCCAACTAGAAATTTCAATTATTTTTAATTGGGAAATAGTTGAAATAATTTATTTTGTAATAAGATCTAAATGATCTTCCCTAAGGTCTTGTATCTTAATAGAAGATGCTTTATAATTAAGGAGTGGCCTCCTGAGCCAGCCATGTCCTAAAATGCATATTTCTCCAATGGATTATGTTCAAATGTAGATTTATCAATTCCTACTATTCCCTCTCCTTCCATTTTGACAAAATATAAACAATAATGTACAAATGAATATTTATGCCTTTGAAAGCACTAAAAAATCTCCCCCAAACAGAAATTTCCTAGTAAAAGTTTTGTGGAAAATATAGGTAAAGCCAGGAGACCTAAGCCTCTAGTCCTGCTGTCATATGTGGTTATTTAGCTACTTGTCATATGTGGTTATTTAGCACTCCCAATGTAGCTACTAAAAATCAAGATCTAAAATTTGAATTTAATATGTTTGAATTTCCATTTAAAAACAAATGGTGTACTTTTCTTTTCATTGAACATATTTCTAAACTCATTCTAAGCATTAAAAATTTAATGCCCACATTAAGATATGCTATTAGTATAAAATAAAAAACATTATGAAGACTTATTTTGAAAAAATAATAAAAAGTTAAAAACGTAAAATAATACCTTATTAATAATTTTAATATAGATCGCATATTGAAATGATGTTTTAAATATAAATAATTTAGATATAAATAATTAGTTATTTAGATATAAATAAATAATAAAATAGTTTATTAAAACTAATATCATCTTTTTATTTACTGTTCTTTAACATAGCTACTATCAAAATTAAATGTACATATGTTACTTACATTATATTTTTATTGAACAACATTGCCAAAAGGACAAAGTCAACAAAGTTCCCTCTCTCTTGATGTCTGACTTTACTCTCGGGAAAGTTTACTTTAAACTCCGATTTCTTGCCCCATACAAGAGTCCTGATCCTTACTTACATCTCTACATTCTCCTTACTTTGTTCAGACATCTGCTTCAGTTAATAGTAATAACCAAAACTATGCTATAGCAGAAAGAGATCCTGATCCCAATGCCACAAAAAGGAGAATGGACACGGGAAAATGTAGGTCTCTACCTTTCATAGCAATGTATGTGTATGTACAGACAGTGAGGGGTTAAGGCAGAAAGATGATTTCTGGACATCCCGAATTTTATTTGAATTCATTTCCCAACAAAAATATCATTACAAATAATGTTATGATGTTGAGTTATTTTAGTACTAAATCCCATGTTTCATATACATTATAGCCTTTTTATCAATTGTTTAAGGGACCTAACTAAACCCTTAATGATATGTAAATAGAACCATACATTCTGAGTTCTAACAAAAAAATTACAATATTCTTGCATGATTAATAAAAACAATCTGTATTTCAGTAAGTAATAATCTTCGAAGTAATTTTGAAAAATATTTATTTCTGAATTGAGGTTAGATTTGGATTTTCTTGTTAATATCAAAATTACATTTAAGAAAAGAGCATAAACATCTGGAATTAAATAGTATTTGTCTGGGGCAATATCATTTCATCGTGTTACCACTGGGGGAGATCTTAATACATTATAGCTCCAGTGGTGCTGGAGAGCCTCTGTCATTTCAGCCAATGCAGTATGAATTACTAATCAGCAAAGTTTAGGAGAAGCGATATTTACTGAAGTACATTTCAAGAGGGAAACAGGCTACACGGGAGAGGGCTGTAGCCTCTTAGAGGTGGGGAGGTTTGTTTTATATCTGGGCCGTGATGGGAGGTTACAAAGTTGGTGCTAGCTGATTGATGTGTGAGGTCATTTGATTGACAGTTGCCTGTTAGATAACCTATTGTTAACTGTGCATGTACTTTCCCAGAATTCAATTCATTATAATTAGATGCATGAACTTCCAGATGTATCTATGACATTATAATGATGGTATAATGAGGCCAAGGTGAAAAAAAGGTCAGAGAGTTCCTTACTGCATAAGCATTTGTGGCTATCCTAAACTGGTTGCTATGCTATGGTCATTTATTTCCTTGTACTCCAGGATGTAGGAGTACTGTTATTTAAAAAATGAATTTTTTTCTGGGAGGTCTTAGGGACAGCATTTGGGTTGGACTGTCGGTGTTGTCATTTCTATTGTTACAGAGTTGGGCATTCGCTCCCGTGGCTCATGGCTACCTAACTAACAATTGCTTAACTCAAAATAACCAAACTCATAATTTTCAGATTGTGCTACATATAATCCTTTGGGTTCTCTCAAGGATGGCAACATACCTCTTGTGAGAAAAGATCGTAGCAGGCATGCACCTCCTGACTCAGTTACAGCTTAAACCAGAGGAGGTCCTCTGTTACTGGAGAGAAACCCAGACAGCGGCTGAATGTGCAGCCTTTTCAATCAAATGAATTTGAATCTAGACGTGAGCTTTACCACTTAGTGGATGTGGAATCTAAAGCAATTTCCTCACAAGAAAAACAGATGATGACATTTACCTCACAGTGGTTTCTGAGACAACAAATGTATAAAGCACTTAGGCTCGCTCCAGACAAAGATTATCCATTAGATCTAAAATCACTATTACAGTTTATCTGTTTTATAGATTTGGGTCTTTAATAAGATTTCATTTGATTTTAAGAATAATAAGATGAAATGTTTTATAACTTCTAATTTGGAACTGTATCTTTGTTTTAGATACTATGCTTGATAAAAACTGCATACTTAGTAGAAAGCCTGAGTGAAGCATTCATTCAAGTGTGAAAGAGTGTGATAAGATCAGTATACAGGCCATGTAGTAGTAATATTTGTTTACATTTATTGTGAGACCACAACCTATCCCAACACCCCTAACCAATACTATTAGCCAAGCTATGAGTAGAACATGCAGAGCATGGTCACCTCCATGAAACTGCTCTTGTTCCTTTCTTTCTCTCAGTGTGGTTTGGATCTCAAAATAGATAACAGAAAAAAAATTATAAATAATGTCACAAATTTTAATACAAGTGTTTATTAAACATTCTTCATGTAAATTTCTGTTGAAATTAATCTAAGATTTCTAAAGATACTTGAGAAGCTAGAATTTTCTTTCATGTATCCTCTTCCTGGCATAAATCAGTTTCTTTCTGCTCTCAGACCATTATCCTATCACTGAATCATGACTCCTGCCCCAATCTTTGAAAATACTGTAATTTTCATCTGAATACTGCTTTTAATTATCTTTTATTTATTAAAAACTTCTCATTTTTCAAGACCTCTTCAAGTTCTTCAAAACAATTAAAATTTATCATTATCATAAAGTCTTCTTTGATGGCTATAGATAATTGTCTCTCTTATATGAATCGTTCTCACAGTTTGAGTCATGTTACAAATTTAGCCCTTACTATTTTCTCTTTGTTTTGTGCATATTCATTTTGCCTCCCAATTAGATTGCAGATTCCTTAAGGGCAACATTATAAACATATCCCAGATATAAGATAAATGCTTGTCAGTTGATTTCTCAGCAAAGGCTTGAAACTAACCATTAATTTAAGAAGCAGGTTTGTCACCAGTAAAAGGTACTAATAAGCTAAGGATGTTAAACCAGTGTGGTATGCTGCAAGGCCTATTTCAAAAATTTAGCGTACTCGAATCATAAAAAACAACAAAAATTTTTCCATTTACATTATAATCTCATAGTATAATATAGCCATCTTAAATTTTACCCTTGTATGTTAGACTCAACCTAAAATTATATTGGAGAGGTATTTCATCATAAAATATAAAATGGTGGCACATTTTTCCCCAAACCTTTCTGTCCTTTGGATTCTATTTTAATCTCAATATTTTTACCAGTTCGTGATGCCAGTCACTGTGACAATAGAAACAGTGCTAGCTGGCTTTGCCGTACTTGCTCTTCATGGGAACTGGTAAAATAATTATGTCACCTGCTTAGATAGACTTATTGGCATCTTTTGTAATTCTAGCTTGCCAATTCTAAATAAAAAATAAGAATAAAAAACCTCTTCCCAATTATTTCTCAACTTTTTTGAGAGTTTAAGGAGTAAATTTCCACTTGTCATTTGACCATCAGGGCATAACCCTTCTCTCCTGCATTTGTCTGTAGCCCAGGGAGCCATGCTGGACCTGTGGTGCAGCGATAGCCATAGAGTGTAGGACTTCATAAATCCCTGATCTGCTGTTGAGACCACAAGTTGAGACCCTATTTATTGTCATGTGTGTTATATTCCTGTTGAAATAACTGGGTTTGTAGTAAAATTAAGTGAATCCCTTAATGTTTAAGTTATAGTTATTAAAGCTGGTTCTTTGGTTTTAAATGAATCCATAGGAGGAAATGTTATTTTATAGGATTAGAGAGGAAGGAAAAGTAATATGATACTTGGACCTAAGCTGAGTAGAAAAAAAGAAAGGGACTCCTTGTTATTTGTCAAGGTCTTATCTAGGGATTATCAACAAACAGAAGGAGTAACAAACTGGATTTGTAATCATATTTGTTGAAATCTGTAAATGGAGCTGGGGTAAGCAAAGTGATATTTCTTTATGCTGAAACTACTCTGTTTTATATACAGTGTATTGTGTATCCTCCCAAGTTCTTTTATTAAATTATACATTCCTTAAACAAAGGACTCTTCATTTTTTATTACTTTTATGGAGTTCTTACTATTTGCTAGGAACTATTCCTATTAAATCATATCTCATTTATTAATTTACACATTTTGGGTTCTCATTAATATTTTTAACTTCTAATATTTCACTGCTATAGGCTTATCCTCTTAAATATCACTTCTTATTTTACAGTGCAAGTATAGAAGTGATAAAAAATTAGATGATTTCTGCAGGGATAATAAAATAGACCCTATGAATTATTATTACTATTGTTATTATTATTATTATTATTATTATTAATTTTTAGATGAGGCAACCCTTGGTTGACCTCACAGATTGCAAGGATCTTGTCAACTTACAATCCCTTATCTTTTACACCTGGTCTTCCTAGGTGGTTTCCCATCCAAGTACTAACCAGGCCCAACCTTGCTTAGCTTCCAAGATCAGATGGGATCAGGCTTGTTCAAGGTGATATGGCCATAGACCCCAATGAATTATTTGATATCAACTTTTTAATGTCTTCTATCTCTTTCTCATAAAAGTAGAGGGCAAAAGTTGCTCGTGTGTTTGCCATTTCACATTATTTGGATTCTGGACGAGAGAATAAACATTTTATGAGTAAATTTCAACATCTTTTTACCTGTAGAAAATATATCCACTTGTAGTGCCATTTATACCTTTGTCACTGTACTACTTACAAAACAGCTATTCACCTAGATATAACACTATTCTTTGATATCCATAAAGCTTCTGCTTTTGTATTCAGAACTGATTCTTGTCTGCAAAGAATGAGTAAGCCTTTCCTAAACTGAAGATGAATAACAACCAACTTGTCTAAAGCAGTAGGTGTTTAGATGTACTGCTTTAAAAGTATGTTATAGTAAAATGTGAATAATTGTGAAAGGTTTTCCAGAAATCAGTGTGCAAGTCTTTCTGGTGAGCATGATACATTTGTATGTCTTTGGACATCTCAGGTAGAGGAAAATGTCAAGCATCATAAGTGGCAACTTCAAGCAAGTAAGATAAGAACCCACATAAGATGTGTTTATGATTAACTAGAGTTCTAAAAGTTCTAATTTTATGGGCAAGGAATACGTTTAGGATTGACTATACAGCCACATTTCTATCCCTAAACATTAAACATAACATAGAATATTTTCCCCTATATTTTCTATGCTTTTATTTTACTACTCATATTTCCAGCAGAAACCCTGTTTATAGTTTAACTGAAGTCTCAGATATAGTCCTTTTTGCTTTCCTATTAAGATAGTTTCCAGAGAGTTCTTTGTGTAAAAGAGAGTTATGACACTTCTAGTCATCATAAAATAATATGAATTAAGTTAATCATCTGCATTTTCTCCTACAGGTAAGAGACCATATAATTTTTATACAAACTAGGAAAAAATTTAGAGTAAAAAAAAGGAGTTGTTAAGTTATTCCAGAACAAGTATAATTGGGACTGTTCAAGAAAAAGTAGTATGTATAATTGCTTTACTCCATAGTTCTGGCTGAGCAAAATTGAGTCAAGAAAAGTTTTTTATTGGAAAAATGAAAACCAAGTAACATTATATACTGAAGTATTTGAGGGATCCACAAGCCCTTTCCTAAGGTAAGAGGTATAAATATGAGACTTATGACTGTATAGCAATCCTGGAGTAGGTAGGACAAAGATGTGGGACAAAGTTAAAAAAAAAAAAAGATAGTAAAATACGAAAAGATAGGAACCAGGGTGAGGTTATGATGGTATGAGATGACAATAAGGTCAAGAAAAAAAAAAAAAGATTATGGGATCTGCATCAAACATAGCAACTCCAAACTATGAAGTGAACAAAGGATAGTTGCCAAGGAAATTGTAGCAGCATTTTATCATTATTTGAATGTGTCTTTGAAAACTAAATACAGACCTTTCAGGTAATCTGGACTGAATCATAAAACAAGTTATTTTTAAATTTATTCCCAAACAGGTTCATGCAAAAGATAACTGCAGCCCTCTTCCCAGAACACACATGAGTAGGGAGAGTAATATAGACAGCAAAGGAGAGGTTCCCTCTCTGCCCAGCCATACCTGTGGTGTGTAGAAGAGCATCTCTAGCACATAGCCAGAGCAGTGGCTGAAGTGGCTGCAGTATGCGAGAAGAAAAAGCAGAGAGATGATGACCAAGCTTGCCTTTGATTCACTATGGTAAAATAGCATGAAAGAAAAAGAGGAAGAAGCACTGAAGAACTATGTCCATGTTCATGATATTTTAACATACAGTATCATCACTCTATGATACAAATGGACCTATTCATTTTCTAAGGTAAAGCATAAGTTGGCAATTCCTACTTCACTCTCTTTGTTAAGATAGTCGACAGTATAATCATCCATAATGAAAGCAGCAGCAAAATAAGTTGTGCAAATTATGATTTCTCCGTAACTCGACATTTCTATTTTCTGTAAATAATGAGATAGTAGCTTATGATTTAGTAGTTTATGATTTAGAGTACACTCTCTTCACATCACACATATCTCCATTTAACAAGGTAGTTTGAAACTTGTCCTGCTCTACTAGAATTAGTTTGATTTTGTCAATACCAAAGGAATTGCATTGCTTAGAGTGAAGCAAGAATTGGCATTCCATTTTATAAATTAGAAAACAGAGGTTTATAATTATAAAGTAGTTTTCCAAGGTCAAGGAAGCAGTAAATGATGATGTTGGAACTCAAGATATATCGTTTGATTTTAATAGCATATCCTTCCCACAATTCCAAAATACCATTTCAGATATAACTTATTACTAGAATAGATAGAGCTCAAAATATTTTAGGTGAAGAAAGAAATTATTTTAAAACCAGAAGTAAGGCACTCTATTTTGGAATTATGGGATAACTAATTTAAGCACAGTAAGCCTGTACTCTCCTATTTGTCTCTAACTATGTTTTTCTTCATGTGTGCCTAAGTCTGTGTGTATGTGTGTGTATGTTTCTAAAATTAGGGTAAAAAATTTTGGAGTCATTGTCAACTAAGTAATTAATCTTTCTTATTAAAAACAATATGCTTCCATTTTTCTGTATTATTTCTCTTTAAAAAAATTAATGTAATCTTTCTTTAATTTGCCAATTATATTTTATTTTTTAAAAATAAGATTCAGTTATAACATGGTTATATGTGTTGTAATTTATTTTTTTGAAACTTCACTATTTCTAATATTCATAAAGTTTTTTTAAGTCTGAATCATTTGAAAATCTTATCTCTATTATTGGTTGGATTTTGCATTGTAAACACAATAAGAGAAATGCTATGATATTAAGAAATAGTCTTGTAGGAAGAGAAGTTAATTTAGAAGTCTAGTTCAAGGCCTTTTACAGTAAAGTAACTGAGAGATATGATTTTCCTTAGTAAAGTGTTTTATCCATAAAAACATTTACTATTAAATAATTGTGGTTACTGCTACTCCAAGAACATTTCCTGACAATATCAAACCATGAGGTTTATTTAGTCCTAGAAAAAGGAATAAATAGGTACCTTTCTTGTAATAGAGAAAAAAAAAGATAGGTCAAGAGATAGAAGTTTAGAAATATATCATGACCATGTGTTTATATTATTTATAATTCTTATGTAATTCATTCTCTTTATGTTCATCTATATTTGGCCAATTTAGATAATTCTGAGTCTTTAACAAAATATTTAAATAAAAATCACTATAATTTGAACTTTATAGTTCTAGAAACTTGATTCGTTTCCCTTTTAAAAGAGAAATAAAAAGGCTTTTATTAGGTTAGTCAGATTTGAAACCTGGCCTGCCATTGCTTTATTCAGGAAGGATTATCACGTAAAGAATTCTTCTCATTTTGGATAAGTCTTTGAGCTCTAATGGCCATGTGCCACAGCCACTTTTGCATTCTCCCATAGCTCTCATTTTATATCATATTACTATTTTAGCTACAAAAGTAAAATAAAAACATTACAGCAAATTTAGAAACAGAGTCAAAATGCTCATTTTCCACCTAAACACTTTTCTTCCATTTTCTCATCCAATTTTGTTTCATCAATCTATTTTGCTTATTTGTGATAAAAAAGCAGATACTAGTTATGGCCTATATTCTGGCATCTGATAATTGCAAATAGGAATTAATATGGGATGTGCCAGCAGTTATTTTTGAACACCTCATTTTCCCCTAAGAATGGGCTGACCTTTAGTAAATGTATAATCTATTTGTATGTCCAAGAGACATAACAACCAATCCTCATTCTATAAGAAACAGACCTGTTATTACTCTTTCTTTCCCTCTATGCCTCATTGCCACCATGAAAACTTTAATTTCCTTTGCAAGCTTTTAAAAGAACCTTGTCTAATCTTTAGGACTGAGACCTAGAATCTAGGACACGAATGTGATAATATTGTACTGGGTAAAAATATAGTTGAACATAAACAGAGTGAGCTTTCTGAAAACTTCAACATTTAGTACAGATTGTTCTGCTGTGCTTGCCCAGAAAAATAATGTTGACCCTTCTAAATAGGAGATTGTGGTGAAAATGTCAAACAAACCCATTGTTCTCTTTTCTTCATTTTAACATTTTTGTTATTTTACTGACATCAATAGAACCATACAGAAACATTCCAGTTCTTAAAAGCCAACAGAAAATAATACGTAGCAAAAGAGTGATGCACTTAAGCAATAGCAACACCCAGACTGGTATTTATCACATTTAATGGAAAAATTTGGACAATATTTATCTTACATAAACATGTATCCTCACAAATAAGTCTATAAATAAGCTATAAAGAGAATACAATCTTTTAACCTTTATTTTTGATCCATAATTATCTACATTCTATCATCTCCTTATTGCATAGAAGATTGTTATTCAGTTTTTTTGATTCACATTCCTTGCATGTCTACATTTTATAGTAATTCATTCAACAAATATTAACTGAATGTCTTCTCTGTACCAGGTACCTTTCTAGGTGGTTGGAGCACAATGGTGAATGCAGATTCCTGCATTCGTAAAGCTCTCTTTTGAGTGAGGAAAGGCAGAAAATAAACAATAAACTCAATAAATATAGATGCAAGAAGGAGATAGATGAGTGCTATGGAAAAATGAGTAGAACTAAGGTAAGTAAGGAGGATCAAATATGCTGTGGAGAAGATGGTTTGCAGCATTAAATAGGTGATTTAGGTAGCTTATGGCTGAAATAGTAGTCAGAACAAAAGCTCTAAAGTGGAAGTTTCTGACCTCTTAGGAAATAATCATCAGAGTGAGGGAGAAAGTAGAAAGAGGCAAAGTCAGACAGGTCAGGGAGCCTTTAGACTGTAGAAAGAAACTTTTATTCTCAGAGAATGGGAACTCATGTAGGATGGCTAGACAGCAAATAAAAAGACAGACACCCATTTAAATATCAATTTCAGATAAACTGAATACATTTTTAGCATAGTTATGCTATATACAATATTTGAGACATGCATATTTATAAAATATTGTGTGTTTTTCTAAAATTCAAATTAACTGGGTATTCTGGATTTTTTCTGGTCCCCCTAAACCATGATGGAGTTTAAGTGGAAGAATTACATGACCTGACTTATTTAAAATGATCACTCTGCCTAGAGAATTATTTTAAATGATCTATTTAAATTATGAGTTATTTAAAATTATCACAAATTAGTAGTTACAAAATAGGGGATGTAAAGTACAACGTAAGAAATGTAATCAATAATATTGTAAAAACTATGTAAAAGTGGGTACATAATCAGGGAGATTACTTCATAAATTATATAAATGTCCACAATTATGCTGTTCAACTTAAACTAATATTAAATAATATTGAATGTCAAAAAATAAAAAATAAAATGATTACTGCTGCTTAGAGAATGGACCGTGGAGTAGAAAGACCAGAAACAGGGAGATATGTAGGGTGGCTTTTGCAGTAGTCCACATGAAAGTTCATGGTGTCTAGAATCAGGATAACAATGTTGGTAGATAGAAAGTAATAAGGAAAGGTAGGGTAAGAAAAGAAAAAAACCAAGGCACTTATTTATTGATGTATGTATAAGCAGATATATTTGATATGCATAAGTTTGATTAATTTAGACTAATTGATTATGTGACCACTTCTTGCGTGAGAGGGAGGGAAACTATGGCTTCATCGCAAAACTGAATAAGAAAGTAGGAATGCAAAAATGCCTGTGGACTAGAAATCAAAACACCTGAGTCTTTTGTCACTTGTGTATATGTGCTTAAGAAAAATAACCTATGAGAATTTTTTTTTTGCTTTTGTAAGTTCCAATTTAAATTTCCACATCTTTACCACACCAGATTATTGTGAAGACCAGATGAACTTGTTTTTTTTTATTGTCTGTAATGTGTCATCTAAGAACTAGTTGTTATAGTATTGAGGTTATAGGTAAATCATATTGATAAAATTATGCAAGTAGGAAAACAAAGGATTCAGCAGGCTAAAGAAATGTCTTATTCTTATTTCAAGATAAGATAACTAAAAAATATTTTTCTTCTAGGTAACAAAACAAAAATACCAAGAATGCATAAAATTATTTTAAAAATTGTGTGCATGTATCAGTTTCACTTTTCTTCTCTTCACCTTTATTCTTTCAACAAAAAGAAGCAGACAGCATATATTAGCACACATTCTTTTCAGTGATGGGGTCTTCCACAGAGAGGAGAAAAGTAAATTTCACAAAAACTCAATTGTTTTGTATCTCAGAAAATCATTTAGGAATCACATTGGAATATAGTCGAGGTGATTAATGAAAAAATAATCAAAGATTCTACTGTAGTCTCAAGAAAAATATATTTGCCAGTGTTGAAATCAGAGTGTGAAATAAAGTAAGAACTGGAAAAGAAATGTGGCCAGCATTCATTAATCCATCCACTCATTTATTTAATAATTACTTCTTGAGTTCTCATTATGTATAAAAATCTATGGAGTATTTAAACTAAATAAAATAGAACCATTACACTCAAAAGAAATTTACATCAATAATCAAAATATTAGGTAGAATGCGATAAGTACTACAGGAGAAATATAGATAACATGTTACAGCAGTACAGAGGGAAGAGTGGGCAGAGCAAGGGTTGATCAGACACAGTAAATGATGTGGCAGCTATTGTCAGGTGGTGTCTTACCCATTAAAATAAAGGCATAGTTCTCTGTGGTGACAATGTAAGGCAAATAGAAAGAATAAAGAAAGTTAAGGTGAGCAAGATGGGTTAATACAACATTATGGAAAATATTAACTGTCAGATGAAGGCAGATAGTTTTATTATGTTGGCAAAAGTAAGCTATAAAAGGCTTTCGAGTTGAAAAACTACCAGAGCCAAGATTAAGAAAAATCAATCAGCATGAATAGGAAGAGCAGGAACAAACTAGAAAACTATTACAATCATCCAGTGGAAAGATGGCAATAGAATGAAAAGTATTTATTTGTGAGGTATGTATCAGTTAGGACTGGGATTAAATGAATGTAACAGGCCGTCTAAAATAAGGGTGGCTTACACATGATAGACGTTCATCTGTATCTCATTTAAACGAAGACAATTAGCAATATTCAGTAACTAATATAGTGAATTCATGGAGTCTTTGGAGGATCTGAACATTCTTACTACCATCCTCATCTTTTTCAAGATGTGGTTGGATCTTCATCATCATATCCTTATTGCAGGCCTGGAACTGAAAGTAGAAGCAGAAAAAAGGACCTCTTCCTCTCTGAGTCATACATGATTTGATGGCCAACTTAATAGGAAGGGGGGTTAAGTAAAAACAATAAAATTAAAATCAAAGCTGTAAGATTGAACGTTGAGTTAATACTTGTAACTGTTAAGAAAAACACTAAAATCATTAGAAATCTAAATTTGAAGAAGAGAGGAGGGTAATTGGATTAGGCTGAAATATTCACAAGCATACAATTATGTTTTCTGTCGCAGACATTATAAAACACTGGAATTTATCATATTTTATTATAACTTAAAAAATCTAGCATACTTAAAGTAAAGTTGATTTATTTGTTTATTTATTGGAAATTTGTTAATTGTCTAGAGGATTTTGTGGGGAGGAGGGATGATTGGCTTTTCTAGCCCTACACTACAATTCAAAGGTGCTAGGGTATTGTGAAATCATTTTTACAACCATTTTTGCTTTCTTATCACTACTCAGTTTGAAAACTCTTAGAAAATTGATAGATTTTAATTTAACCTGATTGCACAGCATTGTACTTACAATAAAAAGAAAATAGAGATATTAATTTTTTCATTAATTCATTCAATATTTATGAGCACCTATCAGATGTCAGGTACTGTTCTAAGTGTTGAAGATAAGGTAGTGAGTAAAACAGACAAGTTATTTTCTCTCAGGAGCTTAGATTCTAGAAGGAATATGGTAGGGACTAGGGAGGTCAGATCATCAACAAATATATGTGTGTGTGTGTGTGTGTGTGTGTAGAGAGAGAGAGAGAGAGACATATATATTTGGAGAAAGCAAAAAATTGAGCTGAGAAATAAAGCAGAAAAAGCAGGATAGTGATACAAAGATTGATGAAAGACAAAGGGAAAATGAGTCAAATATACAGCTGAGCAAAAGACCCAGCAAGCAGAGGCAAGAGCAGATGCAAAGTAAAGAGACAGGAGGAAGGAGAAATGGTAGCAGGCATAAAATCATATAGTGATTTGTAACACATGAAAAGGACCTTATTTTATTATATTTTTAAATGAAGTGAGTGAATGGAAGGATGCATAGAAGTAACAAAGAAAGGTCAAATGGGCTACAGAATCAGATAAAATATTTCAAATTGGTCTGAAGAGATTATTGTTTTATAGATAATGACCTTGTCTTTACTCACTACCTTGTCTTTTAAAATATACTCACTTGAAATATTCTATAACGGTTCAATTTGCTTTCTTTTTGTTTTGTACTAATTTTGAATAGATTTGACCTAAAGCACTAACTATCAGAACTAAATCTAAAGTGTGTGAATCTGTAATACCTTGAGTGTGCATTGTCTAACACTTGTTTCCCTACAGGCTGAACTGTGACTTCTGTGATCTTTCCAGAGCTATTTTGTTCTGATGTAGAGCACACAAGTTGAAGTTCTAAACCCTCAGTAGGTCTCCATGGTTACAAAATGACAAGCTGCTTCTCTGTACCCAGAAGAACTGGAATTTTTTCATGTGAAAATGAATAGCACCAAAGCTGCATTTTCAGAATGATATACTCAATAGTGAGTGACACATTTTTATTCCAATACAAACATAATGCATTAAATCACATTTAAAAAAAGATGAAAAGCATTAATGTAGGCACTTATTGACAAATGTTCAAGAACATGAGCCCAAGAGGTCAACAGCACAATTATGAATTCACTAAAGACTACACTCAGAGTAAAATTCTCTTTCCATAAGAAGCTGAAATTAACCAATAACTGATGGGACAGAATATGTATTTTCTGGAAAAAAATAATATATGTATATAATTATTATAAATATAGTACTAATTTATACATATAAATGGAATTTCTGTATTTTCACATTTGAATTCTATCCCTTAAAAATACTTCTGAATGCTCTAAGTTAAGTAAAAAATTCTACATGCATTAATTTTAAATGAATCTCTCCTCTTTCTTTTCAGTATTCTTATGCTACACTATGCTTTAACTCAGAATTTTCTTTTTCATTATCCAAAAAGATTACACTAAAATAATTTTGTCAACTTTTAGTATAGATACGATTTTTCGAAACTGTTCACATTCCATGTAGTTTGGAATGGAACTGTTTAATTGATGCTAAGCTTTAGGATAGGCATATTTGTCTGTTTGTAGATTGTGGCCTACTAGAGCAAATCAGAACATAGAGCTAGGCTTGACAAACAGGTGTTTTCATGTGCAAGAAAAGGAAACCAAATAAGATGACAGGACAATGCATTGAACAATGAATGACTCACAGAAGTATGAAACGATAGAAAGAAGACAAAAATAAAATAAAATAAAATAAAATAACAGTAAGATTTTCATTCTATTTTATGGTCTTAAAAAGGACACTTTGGTCATAGATATGATAGTCATCAGTCTGAAAATATAGCAGATACTTCTAAAGTAAATCTTTCTAACAATGTATAAAAATAATTATACTCTACAAACAACTAGGACTTATCCCAGGTATGAAAAACTAATTTAAGATTCAAAAACAATTATAGGAAGTCCTTATTTAATCTCTTTTATAAGTTCTTTGGAACTGCCATTTAAAGTGAAACTACATATGATATAACCAATTTTACACAGACTAATTGATATAAACAAGAGTTAAGTTCTCACAACATATTTCTGGTCACAAAAATATCACCAGGTATCTTTGGAAAGTTGGTAGAATAAGAGACTTCCCCAGATGTCTCTCCTTGAAACAACAATAAGATGAACATCTAAAACTCAACAAAAACACCCAAACTGCACAACTGCACATCTGAGCGTGGGATCTGAGCATAAGAGCTACCATAGGTCAGAACCCCAGGTGTCGGGCGATAGACTGGGAGTAATAAAGAAGCTGCCTCTCCCAGCTGCCAGAGCCCCCTGAAGTAGGTAGAGGAGGGGAGAAAGAGCAGCAAGTTTATGCTGTAAGTTCCCTGAACATTCCTGCCTGGGATAGCTATGAGCTCCCTGTGGCGGCCTATCTGCAGAGCCAATCATCAGGGCAGAAGTCAGAGAAGCAGAATGGCAGAGAAACAACATTTCATTTTTACCGACCATGGTTACAAAACCAAGGCTAAGCTGCAGCCTCCAACCCCCAATCAGAGGGCGCCTCAGGCCATACCCTCTGAGACCAAACACCACAGACCCCCAGAGGAATCTGAGCACGCGCTACCGAAACAGTTGCTAATACTATCAGGGACTAAAACTGAGGGTAGCGAGTGTGATTAAATACCTATCAGAAAATAAAAAGTCATTTTTAAGGCTTTATATAAGCAAGGATCCACGAGGCTTAGACGCCATCTACTGTAAACCAGAAAAAAGAAGTGCTTTATTTGCAGCAGGCTAAAGAAAGACTTTTATATAATAAATCTTTCTGGAAAAAAAAGCAGAATATGTTTCCATGAATGTCCAGGCAGAGAAATAGTCCATTGAACACCATGCACAACCAAGGTGACAAGGCAACTCAGAAAGAAAGAGAAAAATCTCCAGAAAATAAGCTTGGAGACATAGAAATATGCAATTTAAATGACAGAGAATTCAGAATGATACTTCTGAAAAAAACTCAGTGAGTTCCGAAACAAGTCATATCAATAATTTCAGGAATTGAAAAAACACCTAGATGAGAAGAGCAAAAAGATTGAAACCCTCAAAAAGAACAGAATAGATCTTCTGGAGATTAAAAAAACACACTGCAAGAGTTGAAAAATGAAATAGCAAGTTTGGGAAATAGAGTCGACCAAATGGAGGAAAGGATCAGTGATATCAAAGTTAGAAATCTAGAACTAGATCAGAAGGAAGAAGAGAGAAATCAAAGAATGAAAAATAATGAAAGAGAAATTCAAAAACTGGCTGATACCATAAAGAGAGGAAACATAAGAATAATGGGCATTATCAAAGGCAAGGAAAAGGAGCAGGGACTAGAAAGAATTTTCAGACAAATAGTGGATGAGAATTTCCCAAATCTAAGGAATGAGCTGGCGCTTGGAATTCAAGAAGTCAACAGAACACCCAATTATCTCAACCCAAAAGGGCCTTCACCGAGACACATTGTATTAAAATTACGATAAAGATAGAATTCTCAGGGCAGCCAGGGAGAAGAAAACGGTAACTTATAAAGGAAAACCCATTAGATTATCCTTGAACTTCTCAACACAAACCTTACAAGCCAGAAAGAAATGGAATCAAATATTTAAACTGTTAAGTGAAAGGAACTACCAGCCGAGAATAATATATCCAGCTAGGCTCTTCTATAGATTTGAAGGTGAAATTAAGACGTTTCTGGACATACGAAAATTGAGAGAATTCTCCACTATGAGGCCGGCACTACAGGAAATACTGAAAGGGGTCAGTTCACCTAAAACAAAAGACAAAAGAAAAAAAAAATAGGAGTAAAGTGACTATCAGACAAACAGAAGCAGAGGAGTGCAAACGTTACTAAGAACAAAGCATTATAAGCTTAAATAATAAGAAGGGAATTGCTATAACAAGATAGTAATGAACGTTCAGTATACATAGGGACAAATTGAGATAACAATGACTGAAAAGGGGAGGATTCAAAGATCCAAATTCATAAAGGGGAATGGAGATAAGGAACGCGCAGAAGGAAATGGATGAGTGTGTGTATATATATATATACACACACTCATCCATTTCCTTCTTTACATATATATATATATATATATATGTAAAACTATCCTTTACATATTCGAAATAGTAACCACACACCAAAGATTCAGAACTGAAGTATATAACATAAAACAAGAAGAACCAAATGTAAAACCCACAAAAGTCAACCAAAATAAAGAAAACAGAAGCACAAGAACAAGGAAGCAATGGAAACACTGAACTACCAGAAAGCAAAAGATTCAATGGCTGTAAGAAGACCTCATATTTCAATAATCACCCTAAATGTAAATGGACTGAACTCACCAATAAAAAGGCACACAATTGCAGAATGGCTCAAAAAACAAAAAACAAATATATGATGCCTCTAGGAGACATATCACAGCTCCAAAGACAAACATAGACTCAGAGTGAAAGGATGGAAAATGATATTTCAAGCAAATGATATTCAGAGAAAAGCGGGAGTAGCAGTACTAATATCAGATGAAATAGACTTCAAAATAAAAAATGTAAAGAAAGATACTGAGGGACACTTCATAATGGTAAAAGGAATCATGCACCAAGAAGACATAACACTTATTAATACCTATGCTCCCAATCAGGGAGCCTTGAAGTATGTAAAGCAATTACTAACAGAAATAAAGGGAGAAACAGACCAAAACACTATCATAGTATGGGACCTAAATATCCCACTGTCAGATATAGACAGATCATCCAAAGAGAAAATCAATATAGAAATAACATTCTTAAATGATACATTAGATTAGCTGGACATAATTGATGTTTATAGAGCCTTCCATCCCAAAACAGCTGCTTACACATTCCTCTCTAGTGCACATGGAATATTCTCAAGAATTGACCACATACTGGGACACAGAGATAGCCTCTACAAATATAAGAGGGTTGAAATCATACCAATCATATTCTCTGATTATAATGCTCTGAAACTAGAGATCAACTGCAAAAAGAAACCAGGAATAACCACAAAAACATGGAGATTAAACAACATGCTACTGAAGAATAACTGGGTCAGAAAAGAAATAAAAAGAGAGGTCAAGAGATACATAGAATCAAATGATAATGATAGTACAACATATCAAAACTTTTGAGACACGGGAAAAGTAGTCATAAGAGGAAAGTTCATATCATTACAGGCCAATCTCCAAAAACAAGAACGAGACCAAATAAATAACCAAACGATTCATCTTAAAATAACTAGAAAAGGAAGAATAAATGAAGTCTAAAGTCAGCAGATGGAAAGAAATAATTGATATTAGAGCAGAAATAAATGAAATTGAGAACAACAACAACAACAACAACAAAAAACAATAGAAAAAATAAATGTGGCAAAGAGCTGGTTTTTGAGAAGGTTAATAAAACTGACAAACTCCTGGCTGGACTCATTAAAGAGAAAAGAGAAAGGAAACAAATAAACGAAATCAGGGATGAAAGAGGGGAAATTATGACTGACATCACAGAAATACAAAGGATCATACAAGAATAATATGAAAAAGTATATAACATCAAATTTAATAACCTAAAAGAAATGGACCAGTACTTAGAAAAATACAACCTTCCTAGACTGAATCAAGAAGAACTGGAAAATCTAAATAGACCAATCAGCAGTATGGAACTTGAAACCTATCAAAAAGTAAAAGTCCATGACCAGATAGCTTCACCAGTGAATTCTACCAAACATTCAAAAAAGATTTAATAACTATTCTTCTCAAACTCTTCCCAAAAAATCGAAGAGGAGGCAATACTTCCCAACTAATTTTATGAGGCCATATTACTCTGATACCAAAACCTGGTAAAGATAAAACACACACACACACACACACACACACACACACACACACACACACACAATCTACAGGCCAATATCCCTCACAAACACAGATGCAAAAATCCTAAATAAGATATTAGCGAACTGAATACAGCAACAAATTAAAAAGATTATACATGATCAAGTGGTCTTCATCCCAGAGGCACAAAGGATGGTTCAACATACACGAATCAATTAATGTGATACACCACATAAACAAATTAAAAAATAAGAATCATATGATCAAATCAAGAGATTCAGAAAAACCCTTCGACAAGATACAGCATCCATTTATGATCAAAACACTTAACAAAATCAGTATAGAAGGAAAATAGCTTAACATAATAAAGGCCATGTATGACAAACCCTCAGCCAATATTATATTTAATGGTGAAAAACTAAAAACCTTCCCTCTAAGACCAGGAACAAGGCAAGGCTGTTATTCAATATAACGTTGGAAGTTCTAGCTACTGCAATCAGACAAGAGAAAGATATAAAAGGCATCCAAATAGGAAACAAAGAAGTGAAACTGTCAATACTTGCAGATGACATGATTCTATATATAGAAAACCCTAAAGACCATACTAGAACACGACTAGAAACAATAAGCAAATACAGTAACATCTCTGGATACAAAATCAATATTCAATAATCCATACCTTTCTTATATTCTAATAATGAAGTGTCAGAAGAAGTAGGAAAAAATAATTCCTTTTGCAATTGCAACAAAAAGAATAAAATACCTAGGAGTAAATCTAACGAAACATGTGAAGGACTTATATAATGAAAACTACAAGACCTTATTAAAAGAAATTGAAGAAGATATAAAGAAATAGAAAGATATTCCATGTTCTTGGATTGGAAGAATCAATATAGCTAAAATGACCATGTTACCTAAAGCATTATACTGATTTAATGCAATCCCCATCAAAACTCCATTGGCATTTTTAAAAGAAATAGAACAACAAAATCATCAGCTTTCTATGGAAGCATAAAAGGCCCTGAATTGCCAAAGCCATCCTGAGAAAAAAGAACGAGGCTGGAGACATCACTCTGCCTGACTTCAAATTATATATCAAAGCGACAGTGATCAAAATGGTATTGGCAGAAAAACAGACAAACGGACCAACAGTAGAGTTCGAGAGTCCAGAAGTAAACCCACATTTACATGGGCAAATAATTTTCAACAAAAAGGCCAGAAACATACAGTGGAGAAAGGAAAGCCTCTTCAACAAATGGTGAAAAATGGAAAGCCACCTGCAAAAGAATGAAAGTAGACTGTTGTCTATCACCACACACCAAAACTAACTCAAAATGGAGTAAGAGTCTGAATATAAGACCCAAAAGAATAAAATGCATAGAAGAAAACAGGAATGAAACTCAAGGTCCCTGGGCTTAAAAAGGATTATATGAATTGACCTCAAAAGCAAGAGAAGTCAAAGCAAAAATAAATGAATGGGACTACATCAAACTGAAAAGCTTCTGCACAGCAAAAAACTGTCAACAAGGTAAAAATACAACCATCTGAAGGGTAAAATATATTCGCAAGTAACATCTCTGATAAGGGCCTAATATCCAAAATATACAAAGAACTCATACGACTCAATAACAACAACAACAAAAAACAAACAATCCAATAAAAAAATGGGCAGAGGACCTGAAGAGACACTTCTCCCTAGAGGACATACAAATGGCCAATAAATAATGAAAAGATGCTCAACATCGCCAGCTATTAGGTAAATGCAAATCAAAACCACAATGAGATATCATCTCACACCTGTTAGAATCAGTATAATCAACAGGACAAGTAATAACAAGTGTTGGAGAGGATTCAGAGAAAAAGCAACCCTCATACACTGCTGATGGGACTTCAAATTGGTATAGTCACTATGGAAAACAGTATGGAGTTTCCTTTAAAAAGCTAAGAATTGATCTACCATACAATCCAGAAATCCCTCTGCTGAGTATTTACCCCAAAGACTTAAAAAATCATATCCAAAAAGATGTTTAAACACCGATGTTCATTATTCACAGTGGCCAGGACATGGAAGCAACCGAAGTGTCCTACAACAGATAATTGGCTAAAGAGGCTGTGGTACATATATGCAATGGAATATTACTCAGCCATAAGAAGAGATGAAATACTGCCATTTGCGACAACATGGTTGAACCTCAAGATAATCATGCTAAGAGAAATAAGCCAGACAGAAAAAGTTGAAAATCACATGATATCACTTATATATGCGATATAAACCTAAAAGCAACAAATGAACAGGACACACAATAGACATTTTTTTAAAAGTATTATTGGCACATAAGCAATTAATAAAAATCAATAGATTATTTTCTGTTTATTGTGATACTTGCATTTTTGAAAATTTTTAAAAGTGATTTGCAGTGATTTCTTTTCTCCAAATGTTCACATGCATGCCTAACCATGTGTTTAAAATTTGTATTCTTTTTTTAAAGAGTTCATACTCTAAATTTTGCAAGCTTCAGGCACTATAAAATCATCATCTTTTTGTAATTTCAATACTTAAAAGTAAGGAACTAAAATTGCTACTCACAACTTTTGCTTGCCATATCATGAAGTAACTGTTGGAGACAATGCATACAAATTTACTTTTGGCTGTAGAATAGAGTCAGTACAGGATATAATCTCTGAGAGAAAAAGGACACAGTGGTGAACCTCAGAAACTTCCTGGTTCTCTGCCTAGAAGCATTATGTGGACAATAGCAAGGGAAAATAGGGCTCAGAATATGGCAGTGTTGCTAGGCTCAAGAGGCAAGGATTAAATGCTGAGACTGCAGATGAGGCTGTATTTCGCAGGACAAGGAACCAGAAATAAGGGCCAAATGTGCAAGCTATGCGTTCATGGGGTGAGACTCTTTGAGGCTTGGCAGAGAATACCAGAAAGTGGGAAACTGTGAACCAAATGAAAATTCCATTGGTCACAAATTTCAGGAAGATATAGGTATTCTAAAATAATTGGAGTGGAGAGATCTCACTGAACTCTCAGAGCTTTTATTGAGATAGCAGACAAGGCATGCCTTAGCTAAAAGAATAGTGTTAGAATTTGGGCTTCTTTAGATTCACACTAAAAATTATCTTTTAAAAAATCGTTTCGGTACAAATGAAATTTAAGGAACTATTTCCGTTGTTTTTCCAGAGAAGTTAACCCATTTCCTAACAGCGTTTAGGAGATTTAATTATTTTTCAGTTAAAATGGATTAAAACACTTTCCATTATCATTTTATGAGTCAATATAGCATTATGGATAAGAACTGTGAGATGTTGGTTCATGCTTAACCTCTCTGTTCTTCGGTTTCCTCATCATAAAAAGAGAATAAAAAGAATACATAAAAAAAAAAAGCCTACGAAGGACAAGACGATCTGCCATTATATTAGCTTTTTGCTGAAATAAAATGCAACACCATTCACAATCATCATGCAGTAGCCGTAATACTCAACAATCAATTAAAATTGAAGCAGCAGGAAAACATGACCTGTTAACAGAAGAAAAACACAATCAATAATACAGATTTACAGAATACAGACATAATAGAATTAGTAGGTTGTCTTTAAAACAGTAATTTTAAGTATGTTTAAGGATTTGTGAAAAAGATTAAAATATTAAGGGAAAATATAGGGAATATTTATAGATAAATGGAAACTGTAGGAAAGGCCTAATTTAATTCTAGAATTGAGGAATAAGATATCTGAAAAATAATATCACCACATAGAATTTAAAAACTGGCATTGCAAGAGAAAAGATTAATAAACTTATAACAAGTAAATAGAGACCATGAAAACTAAAACATAGGAAATAAAAGGCTGAAAACATGACACACTGTCAGAGATCTGTGGAAAATATTAAACAATCAAATATATATGTAAATAGAGACCCAAAGGAAAGAAGAGAGATGTTGTGGGTGGAAAACTCATTAAAAAAATAAAGACAAATATTTTCAATATAATGAAAAATTCAAGAAGCTCAGTGAATCTTCAGAAGGATAAAAACAACAACAAAAGAATCAAATAGGCATATTATGCACAAACACCTGAAAATCAAAGAGAGAAAGAAATTCTTCCAAGCAGGCAGAAGAAAAATGACACATAACACAGACAGGAACAAAGGTGAGAATAAAGCAGAGTTTTTGTTAAAGACAGCGTAATCCAGATGGTAATGAAAGTGCATCATTAAAGTGCAGAAAAAAAAAAACCAAAAATCTGTCAACCAAGAATTCTCTATTCAGCTAAATCTTCAGAAATTATGGTGAAATAATAGCTTTAGAAGAACAAGAACAGAAAAAGAAAAAAAAAGTCCCCAACAGACTAGCCATATAAGAAGTAAATGAGGTTCTTTAAGCCAAAGAAAGATGATACTGTATGGATTCTGAGCTATATATAAAGGAAAACATGCCATTAGAAATTATAAAAATGTGGTGAAATAAATACAAATGATATTTAGTGGTTTAAATTAATAATAATGATAATAATAACATAATGTGGAGTGATAAATGGAACTATATCATTGTAAGGTTATTAAATTGTATGTAAAGTAGCATAATATTAATTCATGATAGACATCCTTGATATGTTTGAGGCTCACAATGCATTAAAGGTCTAGCCCTGAGTTCCCCTGCTCTCTCTCATTAAATGTGCCCCCTACTCAGCAGAAAAGGCTCCTCCCTGGTTAGTTTCCCTACGAACCAGACCACTTATATTCTATTGGATTTTTAACCTAATATATTTCACCTCTTTGCAGCCCAGAAAATTATTCAAACAAGCCAATCACATCCTCCTGCAAAAATGAAGGGTCACACACATTTTTGTCACTACAAAGCCTATCTCCTACAGCACATGTTGATCTACTCTGATCCTTAATGCAACCCCATATCGTCCTGTATGGCTTGTAATGTTCGCTTCCCCTGAGGCTGTGAATATATGTGGCTAAGGAATTTTTGCTAACCTTATATGTCTAGAATTGACTATCATGTGTTTGGTCATCTCCACCTATTTAGGGCAACAGATCCTTCCTGTAATGGAGTGAATAGAGGGTGATTAGATAATAGTGGCAATAAAACGCTATGGTAAAAATATTTAAATATGTGATTAATGCAAAGAGGCAGAAAAGGAAGAAAAAATATTAAACAAATTAAAAGCAAATAGTAACATAGTAAAACTAAATGCAATCAAATCAATAATTAAAGTTAAATGTAAATGCATTAAATCTTTGATTGAAAGATATAGAATGTTGGACTTGATTAAAAGCAAGAAACAATTACATACTGATTACGAGAGATGCATTTTAATAAAATGTCACTGATTAAAAGTAAAAGGAATAAAAAATAGACAAATATTAACCATAAGAAAGCTGGAGTGGCCATATAAATAATAAAACAGTTTCTCTTTAAGAAAAACTATATTATCAGAGATAAAAACATTACAGGATGATGAAAGAATCAATGCATCAAAGAGGCTCACAATCTTAAATATGTATATATTTAATAATGTAGCTTCAAAATAATGAAGCAAACAATGACATAAATAAAAAGAATAAAAGACAAATCCATAATGATTTTGGAGATATTATAACTCTTCTTTTAATGTTTAAAAGAAAAAATATGGCCAAAGAAGAAAAAAATCAATATGGTTATAAATGAACAATAATATTAATCAACTTAACTGACATTTAAAGAATAATTTACCCTAGAACTGCAGAAAATTTTTTTTACAAGTGTACATAGAACTTTCAATATTATGGGTCCTATGTTGAGTCATAAAATGCCTCAATAAATTTCAAAAGATTGTAATCTTAAAGAATACATTTTATGACCATACTGAATTAAATTAAAAATCAATAACAAAAAGATATCTAGAAAATTTTCAAATACTTGGTAATTTAAAAAATTTCTCTTTTCCTAGTGGGTCAAAATAATATCACAAGTGAAAGTAAAAATACATTGGAATAAATAATAATGAAAATTTGTCAAATTTGTGAGATACAGATAGAAAAATACTTAAAAGGAAATTTTTATCTTTAAATGTTGTATTACAACAAAGTTTTAAAATCAATGATCTAAGCTTTCCCTTAAGAAGTTAAAGAACAAATTAAAACTAAGTAAAATGAAAAAGGTAAAAAGGTAAAAATAGAGATCAATTAAATAGAAAAAAAAAGGAACAATGGAGAAAATCAATAAAATCTGAAATAATTTCCCTGAAAACATTAATCAAATTGATAAACTCCTGACTAAATAATCAAGGAAAAAAGAATACGCAAAAGGTAAACATCAAAAATGAAAAGGGAGTAAAACTAGAGATCCTAAAGTTACAAAATATTTAATAAGGATTATTATGAAAAATTTATGCCAATAAATTTGACAATTCAGATAAAGTGAACAAATACAAAATTGACATGAGTGGAAATAAAAAATTGAAATAGTTTTATATTTGTAAAAGTATTCATATTCATTAGTAAAAACTTCTCCCAAAGAAATTTTCAGTCCCAGATGTATTCTCTGTTGAATTTTATTAAACATTTAAGGAAGAAAAAGCAAAAAATACCCTCAAACTCTATATCACACCATACACAAAAATTAATTTAAAATAAATTATATGCCTAAGCATACGAGCTCTAAAATATCTTCCTTGGGGTAGGCAAATATTTTTTAGGAATCAAAATTCATAAACAATAAAAATATAAATTAGATTTTATCAAAATATCTTATCAAAGGTGCTATTAAAATAGATAAGCAACTGACTGAAAGAACAAATTTGCAATGCATATATGTGACAAAGGATTTGTACTTTAAATATATCAGCTACTTCTACAAATTAATAATAAAAAGACAAACAACCTCATATAAAAAAGGGATAGAAACTTTAAAAAAATGTTATAAAAAAAGATATACATAGGGCTACTAATATGTGCTTACCAATACTAGTTATTATATATTATATATTATATAATATATTATTATTATATTATATACTAGGAAATGCAAATTAAAGCCACATGAGAGATTATATTCGTGGTTGGATTAAGAAGATTGACAGCATTAAATATTGATGAGAATAAAACAACTAGGCATTTTAAACACCACTGATGGGAGTGTAAATGGTACAGCTATTTTCAGAAAAAGATTTGGCATTTTCTTATAAAGTTAAGCATATATTTCTGCTATGACCCAGAAATTTCATGTAGATATTTACCCAAGAAAATCCCAAACACGTTTCCACAAAAGCGTTTATCGATAATGTTCATAGCAGTTTTATTGAAAATAGATAAAAACTGGATACATCCTAAATACCTTCCAACCAAAAAATATATAAATTAAATGTGGTACATTTATATAATGAAACAGTATTTAAACATTCAATGACATAGATATAGTTTAAAAAAATAAGCTGGGCATTAAAATGTATGAACTACATGATTACATTTATATGAAATTTTATAACAGGTAAATCTGATGTAAGAAATGAGAACAATAGTAGTTTATGCAGATTGACCTAGAACAGCATGAAGAAGGAATTTCATGTGTTGGAAATATTTTTTATCTGGTATCCATGTGGGATATGTGGATGCATGCACTTGTAAAATGAGTTGAGATGTTATACATAAGATCTGTGTATTTCACTTACTGTTAAAATGTACAGCTGAAACTTATTGGATTTTGTTAACCAATGTCACCATAAAAAAATTAAAAATTAAAATTTTTAAAAATTCAAACTGAAAAAAAAATCTGTGCATTTCACTGCGTGTATATTCTATCTTATTAAAAATGTTGCTCATTCTACAAATCAATAATTTTCTGATTTTTGTTTTTAATTTAATCAATAATTATGAAGTTGAAATCTCCAAAGTCTCTGAGGATAAAATGGTTTTAGTGTAGTTCAATTTCACTGACATTGTCTAAAGTGCTTCATAGGAAAAGTTTATGATCTCAGAGTATATGTTGTTTTTGTTCTAAAGTATTCTGTTGTCTGACTTGCTGAAACATTCACAACATGTTTATTTATTTAGTAGTCCATTAAAAAAATGCAATGTTCTATTTTGAGAAATGTATTTATACTGCTGTGCATCTGGCAGTTATCACAATTCTAAATGAACATGCTCTGTTGGCTTAATCCCCATTCTAATACAGTGCTACGCTAGAAATGATTGTATGGAGTGCAAGCCTAATACTCTTTACATCGTTTTATGACACTTGGGCTTCATGCATTTGGAGATTGCTTTCTGATATCAAATGCATTTTTAGTTTTCCAAGCAGCTCATTGCTTGAAGGACTAGCAAAAGGAAGCTATTCTGACCATTTGTCTGAACTCATGGGAATTTCAGCCTAGCCCAGATGGTGAGACTCAGCTGTTGTGTGAAACAGGTAAAGGCACCATTTAAAATGCTACTGGCAATTTTCCTGAGCCTTGACAACAGGTGTTCCAGATTTTCTTTCTAAAATGTTCTCCAAAATTGCAAATTATATGGCATTATGTTTGTTTTGACAACAAAGGAACCTTTTCCTATCAGAGTGATAAGCGATTGTGATTACTTTAATCATATTTCAGAACTCTATCTATAAATTCTATATGATTGAATTAGGGTGCAATTTGATTCTTTCACTAAGATAAGGCTATATAAGATATATGGAAAATACAATTCATTACTATGACAGATCTGTCAAAAGTGTTAGACCTTTGGCATGCAATGCAATGGCAAGAGAGTTATGAACTATCTATAAAGCGCTTTGGTCTGGCTCAGAGGCATTTTTGGTTATGTATGTGTGTTGACATCACAACCAAGCACTGAGCTGTATCAATTTTGCCCAACTGAATTGTATTTGTCAGTTTAATCATCAAAATTACCAGCACTATTCCAGTTATCTGGGTCATTAAAGTGATTGAATTAGACTGACTACTCTTGATCTGATTGCTCACTAGGTAATTGGTCTTCAAAGAGAAAATCTAGGCAGATGTCATAACAAACCATGATAATATGATGCTAAACAGCTGTGAATTGGGAGTTCTTCCTAAAAGGCTTAGGTCTCTGTTCAAAAAAGAGTCATGAGAATTGTTAAATGTCTCATGGAAATTAACAAAGTAAGAGTTTGCCACTTTTATGGAATCATTGTTTAGTGCGAGAAGCTAGCAAAATAATTGAATAAAAAGGTGTATGATCTGTTTTTAGTTTTAGTTTTTTCTTCATTGTTAGACTCACTGTTTTGTGGAGTTTAAATAAAATTTCAAGGAAATATTTCTTAGGCTACTTACTGGGTAATGTTTACTTCCAACCTTAGGGAAGACAAGGGAGAAAAAAGCAATTAGCAAAATATAACCCAACAGGTTCAGTTGCTTAAAAGAAAGCTGTTAGAAGAAGAATTACTCCAGGTTTGGTGGATGTACTACGAATAAATCTGTATTTCTTGTTGATTTCTCTCAGATTGCCATTTTCCCCATGTTCTCATATGTCTCTTCACTGCTGGTTTGCTGTGTACATCCTCTAAAATACTCAGGTATATGTACTGCTTCTATTTCTGAAAGAATTCATTTGTCATTATTGTCTGGAAATTTTGTCCACTGGAATAATTTTCATTAGTCTTTCATCTTCTTTGGTTGCTCTTACCTTGGGCTCAGAGGCTGTTGTAGGAATCCAGGTGAGCAGTGGTGATAGCTTGGAACAGTGCACTTTCAGTAGAGAATATAAGTGATGGATTAGGGATATATTTTAAAAGTAGAATAAATGGATATATTTTGTGGCCGTGTATGCTTTACTGCTGTGTTTGTATCTTCAGGGACAAACAAATTATATCCCTACTGGTGTTGAATTATGTGTATCTTATGCCACTTGAGGGAAAGAAAGAACACCATTCATTCATTTGTTCATTACTTAAATATAATTATTAAGCCTTCCTACATGCTATGAGTTAGTGTCATATATATTTTTTTTAATTAAATGTCAATTATTAGTTTTTCTTCTAATGTTGAAACAGAAGGCCTTTTCTAGAAGTGCAACTGCTTGGTTTCAGGTCGGACCAAGGCTTCATTTCAGATTCTAGCTCACAGCCAGCTGTAGTTCATTTTAGTTACCTATGCTGGAAGAGCACATGCTGCTTTTGGAGTTTAAGAAGTTCTGACAGATGCCATTCCTCTCCTGCACTTGAATATTGGAGCAGTTAAAAGATATATTAAGTGACATAAGGCAAATATAGACCAATATAGAACTTTTGCAGATGAAGCAGATATTAAGGTATGACATATCTGCAGTTCAGTGGGATGTAGGCCAATTTACCGACTCAATTCAAAGGCAGAAGCTATCTCTATAAACTATGTAGCAAGGAGAATCTAGTAGAATAGGGTTTCTTGGGGGAAAGAAATGGGGCAGGGATACACAAGTCCAGTTTATCAGATTAAGTTGCTCCTTGTCCCATAAGAACAGTTTGGTGAAGGGACTGGGAATGAGGCTAGGCAGGTTAAAAGAGATTTCACTGAAGGAAACTCAAAGAGTTTCCCTAAGTCCTAACTCCTAACTCCAACAGAATTTGCTATAACCTCTTTTCCGATATCCATTAGTAGGGGAGGAAGAGCTTCCACTGAACTTATCTACATTTTTCTTTCCTAGACACTAGTTTTTTTCTCTTTAGCTTCCATTTAGAATTAGACATTAATTCCATAAATCTACTCTCCAGATGTGGTATTTAAGCCAAGACATAAATGAGGCAAAGAATCCAGGTATAGAGCTATTTAGGTAGATGAAGCAGAAATTACAAAGTTTGCTTAAAAGGAGGCCATTTTGGTTAGTTAAGAGAGCAGAGTTGTGCAGGGGCCATATCATCAGCCTTGAAAGTTGAAGTAAGAATCAGTTTTGTTCCACTTACAAAATGAAGCCACGGGGAACTCATAAAAAGGAAAATACCAGGTCTAAGGATTAGTTTGCTATGTTGTAGATGTATTAAAGAGAGGACAGTGGGCTCAGAGGCTGTAGTAGAAATCTAGGTGAGCAATGGTGATGGCTTGGACTACTGCAGTATCAGTAGAGAATATAACAAATAGTAAACTAGGGATATATTTTAAAAGTAAAATTGATTAGGAAATGAATTGGATACAAGGTATAAGAGAAAGAGAGAACTCAAAAATATACCCCAGGATTTGGTTTAATTAACTGAGTAGATGCTAAAAGTATTTACTGAGATGAAGATGTGGAAAGATAGGTGTTTCTGTTTTATTTTTTAGAAAAATGTCTAGCTTTTTTGTTTCAGGTGTATTTTGAAATACCAATTAAATATTTAAATGGGGATTGAATTGTCAGTTTGATTTTTAAGCCTAGAATTTAGGAAGAGGTTAGGGTAGGAGATAAATTGGAGTCATCAGTATGCAAATGATAGTTAAAGCCATGTGATTGAATGAAATCCCAAAGGCAGAGGGTTTAGATATCCAAGAGGGAGCTTAAATATCAAGAGATAGCACAGATCAGAAGCCTGAGTATTTCAACATCCAGCCATATGCTCTAGAATTGGTGTAACATATTTGTCTAAAATCCTTTGTCCCACTCTCTTTTATAAGTTTAATATCTGTATCTCGTATGGTCTTTGCTCCATTATCATGGGAAAAAACTTATGGTAGGAAAGAGAAGTTTCTATTGACACATTTGAATCAAGATGTGTTAGAAACCTCCTTCCTCACCATTGTTGAGTTGTATTTAACTGTCTTTGTAGATGATGTCCAAATCTTCAAATATTTTTATACTTATTACATTGAAAAGTATTATTTTCAAAAATAGAAGAAAGTTTAAGCAAAGTAAATAATTGCTAGGGCTATCTGGGGAATAATTTTCCCAACCAGTTCCCTGAAGAGCTTAGCAATTATTCTTCCTGTTTATTGAATCAGCCAAATAATATAATCATGATCATATCCTAAGGGGATTTTAGCAAGTTGATCCACTGTAATATCTGGATAGGGAAAATGAATGTTCACCAGCTTTAGTAAGGATTAGCTATACCTCCTACTGTTTGGGGTAAAATCTAAGCTTAAATTTAAATGACTGTTTGCATTCCCAATAGGTTCTAAAATGGAAAAAGAAAATTAAAAACCTTATTCTACAACAGTTAACTAGAAAGAAAATCTGTCTTTAATAAAATGATCATATTTAGTTAGTTTTTTTGCTTTCCATATTCATTTTCCTAAAAAAGTTATTTAAATAGTTAAACTGACCAGAAATATGATTTTCAGTTTAAAAGTGGCCTTTAGTTATTGTAAAAATAGTAGGAAACATTATTCCTGGGTGGTGTGCTATAGGGTACATGTCACTCACCTAACTAAATATCTGCTGTGAGCCTGAAATCAGCACTAACAAAATCTATGTCTTTGGGCACGTTACTTAACTTTTTTAAAATTTGGTATCTCCAGCTTGAAATGTAGTGGCCTATGGCCACTTTTTAAATTCCCTTGTTTATGGCATTTACCATTCTAACAAATTTTAAATTGCGAGGGCTAATATTCCTAAATCTAATATAATGAGTGATTTGTATATTCCTGGCTACAAAGTGCCAAGTTTGTGCCTGACAATCTACCAAATGCTTCCACATAATATCTTAGTGAATAAGCCTAAGAACTCTATGCTTGAGGTATTATTATTCCCATATGAAATGTGAGAAAACCGAAGTTCAAAAGTTTAAGCAGCTTAACTAATATTTTAGAGTAAATAAATTCTAGATTTATGTAATTTCCAAATCTATTCATTCTCCCTTACCAGATTTCTACTTAAGCTCCAAAGAACAAAAATTATTTTTGGTGGTTATTTTTTAAGACCTATTTAAGATTTTATTTTATTTTGTTAAGAATACTTAACATGAGATTGACCATTTTAACAAATTTGGAGTGCACAAAAGAGTGTTATTAACTATAGGCACGATGTCGCACAGCAACTCTAGAACTTACTCATCTTGCATAAATGAATCTTTTTTTAGACTTTAAGAATTTTATAGCTATATTTTCAGACCCTCCATAGCACATTTAAAATTGAAAACTAATTTCTCCTCTCAAGTGTCTCACTTATGGCTTAAATACTTTATCAAATTAAATAAAAATATAGGATTCCTAGACAGTTCAATTAAAAATACAAATATTATGCTTTAAGGGGTTAATATCAGTCCATTACTTTCCATTTCTTCATTTCCAGGAAAATAGAACTGTATGTGCATAGAACTACATTTTCATGAGGTAAGACAAATAGATTTTCATGGAGATTTTAATAAACTCTTATTTCTCCAGTTGAATTTTAAAGACAATCAACATGACCATCTTCCAGCATGATTGTACTAGAAATCAACCCAGTCAGAATCAATGGTGGGAGCAGTCTGTAATCTGAATTTTAAACAGGCTACATCCTTCTCATTTAATTCATCTTTCTACAAAATTGCATGAATGCTAAAGTTTGATTCACTGTCCTCTTCTAGTCAAGAAAGACTCAAGTAGAAAAAAGTTCTAAGTCAGTGAATTAGGAGAACATTTCAGGGAAAAAAAAAAAAAGCCTTTGACAAATCCCTTGAATTTCTCATGAAATACAATATATATAGCTTTGAATATATTAGCCTATAATGTTAATAGATAAAGAAAACTGTATAATAATATATATTGTTGATTCCAAAATGTTCATAGTTTGCAACAACTCATTGCATTATCCTTTATATTGTCTTCATTTTCATCTTAGACTTTTCTAATTCTTGTCTGAATAAATTTTCTCATTTTTCCCCCTCTAGGATATTTCCCCCTACCATACATTACCAGATGATTTGAAAGACTTCATTCACTGCTCTGTGAGTGATGGGAGCAAAATGTTCAAGTCTTCTATTCTTGTCTCCTTCAGTTTATACCAACATGCATAAACTATTTTTAAAATATATATTTTTTGTTTTAGATTAATTTTAGATATACAGAAAAGTTGTGAAGACACTACATGGTTCTTATATGCTCAACACCCAGTTTTTCCTATTATTAATACCTAACATTAATATGGTACATTTGCCACAATTAATAAACCAATATAATCATTATAACTAAAATCCATACTTTATTTAGCTATGGAGCCCACACTTAAGTAGTGGAGAATTATGCTCCATTTTTTCAGTCAGAGTATATGTAGACATTTTTGGAATTCTTCTTTATGGGGGAGGTTTGTCCATTCTCTCCCATTTATATATTTATTCAGACATTTATTTATATTAGTTGGAATCACACTTTTTTAATGTTTTCAGTTATAACCAAATACCATTTTATATATTTTATAGATTTTTTTTTGCTCAAATTGTTCCAGCTTTGGCCATTAGGATCTCTTTTCAGTTGGTCCCTGTGTCCCTTTGACATCTTTAACATACTCCCATTATGTGTGTGTGGTGTGTTGTGTGTGTGTGCATGTGTGTATGTATGTATATGTGTCTGAGAACTTCCTAACATTCTGACACTATAAGATGCTCAAGACTCATTTTGTGTAATTTCTTTTCTAGTCTTAAAGTAGTCATTTTTTCAAGGAGTCAAGATTTAATATTGCTCATAGCATTGTAGGCATTCCAACTCTCTTTTGGTTACTGTTTTTTATGGTATATGATTTTCCATCCTTTTACGTTAAACCTAATTATGTTTTGAATCTAAGTATATATTGTAGGCAACAAATAGTTGAGTAAAATTTATAATACATTTGGGATGTATCTGAATTTTAATTCTAGTGTTTAATCTATTTGCATATATAATATAATTACTGATAAGGTAGACTTTAGATATAGTATTTGACTATTTTTTTCATTTGACTATTTTAAACTGATAAGAATAGATACTAGTCTTGATCTTAGCCAAAAGGCCAAGAAGCGATCATGTAACTTTTTAAGATTTTATTTTTAGAGCAGTTTTGGGTGTACAACAAAATTCAGAGGCAAGTGCAGAGATTTTTCATACAACCCTGACCCCTGCTCCTTGCTACATGTCCTCCCCTATTATTAATCACTTACCAGAATGGTACACATTTTGCCAAGGATGAACCTATACTGACACATCATAATCACCCAAAGTCTATATTTTACCTAAGGCTTTACTCATGGTATTGTACATTCTACGGATTTAGAAAAAGTATGGCATGTATTCAGCATTATAATTATATAGAGAGTATTTTCAATGCTCTAAAAATCTGTGTGCCCCTTTTACCCTTGGTTACCACTGATCTTTTGTTGTCTCTATAGTTTTACCTTTTACAGAATATCATATAGTTGGAATAATACACATATAGACTTTATAAAATGGCTTATCTAATTTAATAATATGCATTTAAAATTTCTCTATGTCTTTTCATGGCTTGACAGCTCATTTTTTGACACTGAATAATATTCCATTGTCTTGGTATTATTTATCCATTCATCTACTGAAGAACATCTTGGTTGCTTCCAAGATTGGTAATTATGAATAAAGCTGCAAGAAATGTGTATGTAGGCTTTTTGGACTTAAGTTTTTAGCTTCTCTGGGTAAATATCAAGGAATCCAATGCCTGGATTGTATGGCAAGAATATGTTTAGTTTTACTTTTAAAAATGCCAAACTGTCTTCCAAAGTGGCCATAACATTTTGCATTTTCACCAGCAAAGTGTAAGAGTTCATGTTGTACCACATAGTTGTCACCATTAAGTGGTGTCAATGTTCCAGATTTTGCCATTTTAATAGATGTGTAATGGTATCTCATTGTTGTTTTAATTTGCATTTCCCTGATGACATATGATATGAAGCTTCTTTTTATATGTGATTGGCCATCTGCAAATCTTCTTTGATGAGGTGTCTGTTAAGGCTCATTTGGTAAATATATTTTTTATTTTTCAATTACAATTGGCATAAATATATTAGTTTTAGGTGTACAACATAATGATTAGACATTTATATAAATTATAAAGTGATTGTCTCAATAATCTGATACTACACATAGTTATTACAATGTTATTGACTATATTCCTTATGCTATACATTACATCCCCATGACTATTTTCGTAACTACCAATTTGTACTTCTTAATCCCTTCCCCATTTTTACTCATTTCCCAGTCCTCCTCCCATCTGGCAACCATCAAAATGCTCTCCATTATCAATGAGTTTGTTCCTGTTTGTTTATTTCGTTCTTTAGATTCTACATGTAAGTGAAGTCATACGGCATTTGTCTTTCTCTATCTGACTTACTCCACTCAAAATAATACCCTCTAGGTCTATCCATGTTGTTGCAGTTGGCAAGATTTCATTATTTTTTATGACTAATATTCCATTGTATATATGTACCACTTCTTCTTTATCCATTCATCTGTTGATGGACACCCAGGTTGCTTGCATATCTTGACTATTGTAAATAATGCTGAAATGAACATATGAATGCACATGTCCCTTCGAAGGAGTGTTTTGCGTTTCTTCAGATAAATACCGAGAATTGGTATTACTGGGTCCTTCTTTGTCTCTTGTTATAGCCTTTTTTTAATGTCTATTTTGTCTGGTATAAGTATTGCTACCCCAGATTTTTGTCGTTATTTCCATTTTCATGAATTATCTTTTTTCCATTCCTTAACTTTCAGTCTGTGTGTGTCTTTTGATCAGAAGTGAGTCTCTTGTAGGCAACATATGTAAGGGTTTTGTATATGCAATTATTGCCATTTTATTATTTTGAATATTTTTTGCCAATCTCTTCTAACCTGAAGAGTTTCTATTGAGAAATTAGTTGACAGCTTTATGGGAGCTCTCTTGTAGTTAACTAATTGCTTTTTTCTTGCTTCTTTTAAGATTTTCTCTTTGTCTTTAACCTTTGACATTTTAATTATGATGAGTCTTGGTGTGGTCCTCTTTGGGTTCATTTGTTTAGGACTCTCTGTGCTTCCTGGGATTGAATGTCTATTTCTTTCACCAGATTGAAGAATTTTTTCATCATTATTTCTTCAAATAAGTTTTCAACTCCTTGCTCTCTCTCTTCTCCTTCTGATACTCCTAGGATGCAAATGTTGTTATGCTTGATGTTGTCCCAGAGGTCCCTTAAACTATCTTCATTTTTCAAAATTTGTTTTTCTTGTTGCAGTTCTTATTGGGTGTTTTCTGCTACCTTATCTTTTAAATGGCTGATTCTATCCTCTGCTTTGTCTAATCTATTGGTTCTCTCTAATATATTCTTTATTTCAGTAATTGTAGTCTTCATTTCTGACTATTTCATATTTGTGTTTCCTATTTCTTTGTTAAAGTCCTCACTGATTTCATCTACTCTTCCCCTATGTTTATTGAGCATACTTATGATCAGTGTTTTTAACTCTGCCTCTGGTAGATTGCTTATTTTGTTTATTTCTTCTTTCTGGAGCTTTGTTCTATTCTTTCCTTTGGAACATGTTTCTTTGTCTTTCATTTTGCCTGTGTCTCTGTATTTGTTTCTATGTATTATATAGGGCTGCTATGTCTCCCAGTCTTAGTAGAGTGGCCTTATGCAGTAGGTGTTTTGTGGGGCCCAGTGATACTCCAGGTGTGTCCCTTCTATGAGTTGTGTGTGCCTTCCTGTAATATTTGAGTTTTGGTTGCTGTTTGCACATTGATGGGGGGAATTGACTTTCAAGCTCATTGGTTGCGAAGACTGGCCATGGCTACAGTAGAGCTGTTGTTGAAGGGCTGACCTTATGGAGCAGGATTCACTTAGTAGGGCTCTGGTGCCTTTTCAGGCTGCCCTTTGGGTGCATCATCTTTGGATCTGGTGCTCCAGCAAGCCATATACTGTGTATACTGGCCCCAGGTTCTCCTGGGAAAGGTCCTACTACAGGTCAAGTTCAGCCGAGCTTGTACCTGAATTGGGGCCACCTGGCATAAGCCACCAAGCAATTTGAAGGTGGCCACCACCCATGCTGGGTTTGGAAGTGCCTCAAGAGTCCAAGGCACAAACCAAGGCTGGCTGCCACCACTATTGGGCTTGGGGCTTCTCAACAAGAAGTATGGCGCATGCCAAAGCCAGATGCTGCTTGTTTGGGGTTTCTGAACCTTTGAGAGATTTTAGAAAAGTCTGCAGCATGAGCCAAGACAGACCATTTGTACAGAAAATTCACTGGAATTGGCTTGGGTGGTCCGGCAAATCGGGAGGGGTTGGGTCTCAGGGAATTGCCTGGGTAGGACGACCTTTGTTAGCCAGATTGATGGACACCCAGATATTGCAGCTGCCTGCATCTGCACACAATGAGGGGGGAAGTCTCAACAGAGAAACAATGGATCCTGTCAGCACTTCTGTCTCAGAAAAAACTGCCCCTCCAGCCTTTGCCTAGAAGCCAGACAATTCAGTTTCTACCCATATGTCCCTGGTGCCTTTAAACTGCTGCCCCAGTGCTGGATCTCACAGCAAATGAGTAAGTTCATGCATAGGCCTTACTTTAAGATGGCCACCTGTGACTTCCGCAACCCTCCATCTCACTCAGCCATAACCTCTGCTGATTTTCAAAGCCAGAAGTTGTGGGAACTTCTCTTATTGGCATTGAAACTCTGGGCTGGAGAACCTGGTGTGGAGCTGGGACTCCTCGCTCCTCCAGTGGAATCTCTGCAAGCAAGATATCTCTCCCTATTTTAATTGCTATACATGTATATGGCAACCAGCCCCCTTCTGCTTCTCCGCCACACTCCCTACCCATCTCAAGGTGACTTCTTTGGTTTGTCCTTAGTTATAGGATTTTTGTTCAGCTAGACTTCAGGTGATTCTCGATGATGATTTTTCTGTAGTTTAGTTGTAATTTTGATGTAGTCACGAGAAGAAGCAAGCACAGAGTTTACCTACCCTGCTATCTTGAATGGAAATCCATTACAGCCTATTTTTTAATCTAACTGTTTGCTTTCTTATTGTTGAGCTTTCATAGTTCTTTGTATATTTTCGATAACAGTCCCTTATTAGATGTGTATTTTGCAAATGTTTTCCTTCAGTCTGTGCTTGTCTTCTAACCTCTTGATATTGTATTCACAGAGTAGAAGATTTTAATTTAAATGAAATCCAGCATATCAATTATTTCTTTAATAGATCATGTCTTTGATATTGTATCTAAGAAGACATCACCATACCAAAGATCATATAGGTTTTTTCTTATGTTATATTCTAGGAGTTTTATAGTTTTGCATTTTCCCTGTAGATCTATAATTCATTTTGAGTTAATATTTGTAAAGGGTATAACGTCTGTGTCTAGATTCTTTTTCTGTGCACATGATGTACAGTTTTTTCAGCACCACTGTATTGCCTTTGCTCATTTGTCAAAGATCAGTGGTCTACATTTATAGGGGTTTGTTTCTGGGGTCTCTATTTGTTCCATTGTTCTGTTTGTCTATTCATTCAGTATCCCACACTATCTTAATAACTTTATCTCATAAAGTTTGATAATATCAATTCTCTAATTTTCATCTTCAATATTGCCCCTCCATATGAACTTTAGAATCAGTTTGTCAATATTCATTAATTATACTGAGATTTTTATTGGGATTGTTTTCAATCTATAGATCAAGTTGGACAAAACTGATATTTTGATAACATTGTCTTTCTATTCATAAACATGGAGTATTTTTCTATTTATTTAGTTCTCTGAATTTGTTTACCAAAGTTTTAGTTTTCCTCATATATATCTTGTACATATTTTGTTAGATTTATATCTAAGTATTTCATTTTTGATGTGCTAATGCAAATTGTATTCTAATTTCAAATTTCACTTGTTCGTTGTTGGTATATAGGAAAGTAATTGATTTTTGTATATTTTCCTCATTTGCTGTTTACTATAATTGATTATTAGTTCCAGGAATTTTTTTTTTTGTCAATTATTCTGTATATTCTGTATATTCTATGTGGATGATCAAGTCAACTGTAAACAAAAACAGTTTTGTGGTTTTCTTCCCAATTATTGAAAATTTTATTTCATTTTCTTGCCTTCTGGCATTAATAAGGACTTCCAATAAGATGTGGAAAAGGAGTGGCGAGAAGAAACATCTTTGCTTTTTTCCTGATCTTAATGGGAAAGCTTCTTGTATCTCCCATTATGGGTGATATTAGCTATAGGTTTTTTGTAGCTTTTATCAAGTTGAAGAATTTCTCCTCTGTTCCTCTTTCTTGAGAGATTTTATCATGAGTGGGTCTTAGATTTTTCAAAGTGCTTTTTCTGCATTTATTGATATGACCATGTTATTTTTCATTTTTAGGTCCTCAAATAACATCATTTCATTCAATGTTATTTCCTTATAATGTTCATGAAAAAAAAATTGATTCCCAGCTGAAACCACTGTTGACGTGGAGTTTGCACATTGCCCCTATGTCTGTATGGATTTTCTCTGGGTACTCTGGATTCCTCTCATATCCCAAAGACGCGCACATTAAGCAAATTGGCATGTTTAAATTGCCTCAGTCTGAGGTGTGAGCATGCCCTGAGTCCTGCCCAGAGAGGGTTCTTGCCTTGAGTCCTGAGCTGTGGGGAGTGCCTCAGGCCACTCACAACCCTGAGCTATAGTAAGTAGGTTGGTAAATGATTATCTTACTTGTTTTTATTAATTTTTCTTAAATGTATATATAGCTCACATTTATTTTAATGTTTAATATTACAAGTGTTTTGAGTCTTTAGCATTTGGTGATATATGTTTATTTAAGTTTATTGGGGTGGTATTGGTTAATACAATTATATAATTTTCAGGTGTACATTATAATTTAACATCTGTATATTCTATTGTGTTTATGACCAAAAGTCCAGTTTCCTTCAGCTACCATATATTTGATCCCCTTTGCCCACATCACCCTCCAGTACCACCCTGTATTTGACCTCCTTTAACCATCTACCTACCTCCTTGTCCCTCATCCCCTACATCTGGTAACCACTAGTCTATAGTCCTTGTGCATGTGTCTCTGTTTGTGTCTCCTGTTTTTTTGTTGATTTTCAACTTTTTCTGTCGGGCTTATTTCACTTAGCATGATTATCTCGAGGTCCATCCAAGTCATTGCAAATGGCAGTATTTCATCTCTTCTTATGGCTGAGTAATATTCCATTGTATATATGTACCACAGCTTCTTTAGCCAATTATCTATTGTAGGACACATCATTTGCTTCCATGTCCTGGCCATTGTGAATAATGCTGCTATGAACATTGGTGTGCAACTATCTTTTCGAATATGGGTTTTGAAGTCTTTGGGGTAAATACCCAGTAGAGGGATTACTGGATCATATGTTAGATCAATTCTTAGTTTTTTGAGGACACTCCATACTGTTTTTCATAGTGGCTGTATCAATTTGCAGTCCCACCAGCAGTGTATGAGGGTTCCTTTTTCTCTGCTTCCTCTCCAACATTTGTTATTACTTGACCTGTTGATTATAGCTATTCTAATAGGTGTGAAATGGTATCTCATTATGGTTTTGATTTGCATTTCACTAATAGATAGCAATATTGAGCATCTTTTAATATATTTGTTAGCCATTTGTATGTCCTCTAAGGAGGGAGAAGTGTCTGTTCAGGTCTTCTGTCCATTTTGATTGGTACATTTGTGTGTGTGTGTGTGTGTGTGTGTGTGTGTGTGTGTGTGTATTATGAGTCATATGAGTTCCTTGTGTATTTTGGATACTAGGCCCTTATCAAAGACATTGTTTGCAAATATATTTTCCCATTCAGATGGTTCTCTCTTTACCTTATTGACAGTTTTTTGCTGTGCAGAAGCTTTTTAGTTTGATATAGTCCCATTCATTTATATTTGTTTTCATTTCCCTTGCCGTTGAGGTCAAATTCATAAAATCCTCTTTAAGTCCAAAGTCCATGAGTTTCATTCCTATGTTTTCTTCAATGCATTTTATTGTTTCAGATCTTATATTAAGGTCCTTAATTCATTTTGAGTTAGTTTTGGTGTGTGGTGATAACAGTCTAGTATCATTCGTTTACAGATGGCTTTTCATTTTTCACAAAACCATTTATTGAGGAGGCTTTCCTTTTTCCAGTGTATGTTTTTGGCTTTTTTGTCAAAAAATATTTACCCATATAAATGTGGGTTTACTTCTAGACTTTCGATTCTGTTCCACTGATCCATGTGTCTGCTTTGCTGCCTATACCATGCCATTTTGATTACTGTTGCTTTGTAGTATAATTTGAAGTCAGTCAGAGTGATGCCTCCAGCCTCGTTCTTTTTTCTCAGGATGGCTTTGGCAATTCGGAGTCTTGTGTGCCTCCATACAAATCTGATGATTTTTTATTCTATTTCCTTTAAAAATGCCAATGGGATTTTGATGGAGATTGAATTAAATCTGTATAATGCATTAAGTAATATGGTCATTTTAACTATGTTGATTCTTCCAATCCAAGAACACGGAATATATTTCCATTTCTTTGTATCTTCTTCAATTTCTCTTAATAGGATCTTATAGTTGTCATTATATAGGTCCTTCACTTGTTTTGTTAAATTTATTTCTAGGTATTTTATTCTTTTTATTGCAATTGCAAAAGGAATTTTTTTTCCACTTCTTTTTCTGACACTTCATTATTAGAGTATAGGAATGCTATGGATTTTTGAACATTGATTTTGTATCCAGAGATGTTACTGTATTTGCTTATTATTTCTAGTAGTGTTCTAGTATGGTCTTTAGGGTTTTCTATATATAGAATCATGTCATCTGCAAATAGTGACAAGTGACTCCGTTTCCTATTTGGATGCATTTTATATCTTTCTCTTGTCTGATTGCACTTGCTAGGACCTCCAAAGTTATATTGAATAAGAATAGCAATAGCGGACAGCCTTGCCTTGTTCCTGATCTTAGAGGAAAGGTTTTTAGTTTTTCACCATTAAATTTAATGTTGGCTGAGGGTTTGTCATATATGGCTTTTATTATGTTAAGGTACTTTCCTTCTATACCGATTTTGTTAAGTGTTTTGATTATATATGGATGCTATATCTTTTCCAAAGTTTTCCTGCATCTATTGGTATGATCATATGATTCTTATTTTTTAATTTATGTGGTGTATCACATTAATCGATTTGCGTATGTTGAACCATCCCTGTGCCCCTGGGATGAAGACCACTTGATCATGTTGTATAATCTTTTTAATACATTGCTGTATTCGGTTTGCTAGTATCTTATTTAGGATTTTTGCATCTGTGTTCGTGAGAGATATTGGTCTGTTGTTTTCTTTTCTTGTACGTTATCTTTACCAGGTTTTGGTATCAGTGTAACATTGGCCTCATAAAATGAGTTGGGAAGTATTGTCTCCTCTTTGATTTTTTGGAAGAATTTGAGGAGAATAGGTATTAAATCTCTTTTGAATGTTTGGTAGAATTCACTGGTGAAACCATCTGGTCCTGCACTTTTACTTTTTAGTTAGTTTTTGATGATTGCTTCAATTTCTTTGCTGTTAATTGGTCTGTTTAGATTTTCCACATTTTCTTGATTCAGGTTAGGAAGATTGTATTTTTTTAAGTACTGGTCCATTTCTTCTAGGTTATTAAATTTGGTGTTATATACTTTTTCATAGTATTCTTGTATGATCCTTTGTATTTCTGTGATGTTAGTTGTAATTTCTCCTCTTTCATCCCTGATTTTGTTTATTTGTGTTCTTTCTCTTTGTTCTTTAGTGAGTCTAGCTAGGGGTTTGTCAATTTTATTAAACTTCTCAAAGAGCAAGCTCTTTGTTGCATTTATTTTTTCTATTTTTTTCAATTTCATTTATTTCTGCTCTAATTTTGAATATTTCTTTTCTTCTGCTGACTTTAGGCTTCATTTGTTCTTTCTTTTCTAGTTCTTTTAAGATGAATCATTAGGTTACTTATTTGGGCTTGTTCTTGTTTTTGGAGATAAGCCTGTAATGATATGAACTTTACTCTTAATAATCGCTTTTGGCATGTCTAAAAAGTTTTGATATGTTGTAATGACATTATCATTCATTTCTATGTATCTCTTAATCTCTCTTTTTATTTCTTCTCTGACCCAGTTTTTCTTCAGTAGCATGTTGTTTAATCTCCATGTATTTGTGGTTCTTCCCGCTTTCATTTTGCAGTTGATCTCTAATTTTTAAGCATTATGATCAGAGAATATGGTTGGTATGATTTCAACCCTCTTATACTTTGGAGGCTATCTCTGTATCCCAGTATGTGGTCAATTCTTGAGAATGTTCCATGTGCACTAGAGAAGAATATATAAGCAGCTGTTTTGGGATGAAGGCTCTGTAAATGTCAGTTATGTCCAGTTGTTCTAATGTGTCATTTAAGGATGTTATTTCCTTATTGATTTTCAGTCTGGATGATCTGTCCATATCCAACAGTGGGTTATTTAGGTCCTATACTGTGATAGTGTTCCCTTCTGTTTCTCCCTTTAATTCTGTTAGTAATTGCTTTACATATTTTGGGGCTTCCTAATTAGGAGCATAGATATTAATACAGTTTATGTCTTCTTAGCGCATAATTCCCTTTATCATTACGAAGTGTCCCTCAGTATCTCTCTTTACCTTTTTTATTTTGAAATCTATTTCGTCTTATATTAGTACTGCTACTCCGACTTTTCTCTGAATGCCATTTCCTTGAAATATTATTTTCCACCCTTTCACTTTGAGTCTATATTTTTTTTGGAACTGAGATGTGTCTCCTGGAGGCAGCATATGGTTAGGTTTTGTTTTTTGATCCATTCTGCAACTCTGTGCCTTTTTATTGATGAGTTCATTCCCTTTACATTTAGGGCGATTATTGAAATATGAGGTCTTCTTGTAGTCATTTTATCTTTTGCTTTCTAGTAGCTCATGGTTTCCACTGCTTCTTTGTCATTGTGCCTTTGTTTTCTTGATTTTGGTTGATTTTTGTGGGTTTTGCCTCTAGTTCTTCTTGTTCTATATTATATCCTTCAGGTCTGAATCTTCGATGTGTGGTTACCATTACGAATACGTAAAGAATATTTATGTATATACAGTCATCTATTTTCTTCTGCACGTGCCTTATCTCTGTTCCCCTTTGCGAATTTGGAGCTTTGAATCTCTCCTTTTTAGTCATTGTTATCTCAATTTGTCCCTATATATGCTGAACATTCATTACTATCTTGTTATAACAATTCTCTTATTATTATTTAAAATTATAATGCTCTGTTCTTAGTAAGGGTTGCACTCCTCTGCTTCTATTTGCCTAATAGTCACTTTACTCTTAATTTTTTCCTTTTTTTTTCCATTTGCTTTAGATAAGTTGACACTTTTCAGTATTTTGTGTAATGCAGGATTCGTAGTGGAGAATTCTCTCAATTTTTGTATATCTGGAAAGGTCTTAATTTCTCCTTCATGTCTACAGTAGATCCTAGTTGGATACATTATTCTAGGCTGGTAGTTCCTTTCACTTAACAATTCAAATATCTGATTCCAATCCTTTCTGGCTTGTAAGGTTTGTGCTGAGAAATCTGAGGATAATCTAATGGGTTTTCTTTTATAAGCTACCGTTTTCTTCTCCCTGGCTGCCTTGAGAATTCTTTGTTGTTGAATTTTAATAATTATTATACAATGTGTCATGGTAAAGGCCTTTTTGTGTTGAGATAATTGGGTGTTCTGTTGACTCCTTGAATTCCAGGCTCCAGCTCATTCCTTAGATTTGGGAAATTCTCATCCAGTATTTGTCTGAAAATACTTTCTAGTTTCTGCTTCTTTCCTCACCATCAATAATGCCCATTATTTTTATTTCCTCTCATGATAATATCAGATAGTTCTTGAATTTCTCTTTCATTATTTTTCATTCTTTGGTTTCTCTCTTCTTCTTTCTGATTTATTTCCAGATTTCTGTCTTTGATGTCACTGATCCTTTCCTCTATTTGGTCGACTCTATTTCCCAAGCTTGCTATTTCATTTTTCAACTCTTGCAGTGTGTTTTCTTCTCCAGAAGACCTATTCTGTTCTTTTCGAGGGTTTCAGTTTCCTTGCTCTTCTCATCTAGCTGTTTTTTTTAATTCCTGAAATTATTGATATGACTTGTTTTGGAACTCACTGAGTTTTTTTCAGAAGTATCATTCTGAATTCTCTGTCATTAAAGTTGCCTATTTCTATATCTGTAAGCTTATTTTCTGGAGATTTTTCTCTTTCTTTCTGAGTTGCCTTGTCACCTTGGTTATTCATGGTGTTCGATGGACTATTTCTCTGCCTAGGCATTAATGGAAACATATTCTGCTTTTTTTTACCAGAAAGATTTATTATATAAAAGTCTTTCTTTAGCCTGCTGCAAATAAGGCACTTTTCTTTTGGTTTCCAGTAGGTAGCGTCTAAGCCTCATGGATACTTGCTTATATAAAGCCTTAAAAATGGCTTTTTATTTTCTGATAGATATTTAATCACGCTCGCTACCCTCAGTTTCAGTCCCTGTCAATGTTAGCAACAGTTTTGGTAGTGTTTACTCAGATTCTCCTGGGGCTCTGCAGTGATTGGTCTCGGATGGTATGGCATTAGGCGTTTTCTGGGTTGGGGGTTGGGGTCTGCGGCTCAACCTCGGTTTTGCAACTATGGCCAATAAAAATCAACTGTTGTTTTTCTGCCATCCTGCTTCTTTGACTTCTGCCCTGATGATTGGGCCCTGCAGCTGGCCTTGGGCAGCTCACCGCTTTCTCAGGCAGGGTGCTGTTCAGGGAACTTGCCATTCCTTCTCTACTCTCCCTCCTCCTACAGACAGCTCCAGCAACTGAGAGATGCAGCTTCTTTATTTCTCCCAGTCTATTGCCCTACATCTAGGATTTTGTCCTGTGGTATCTCTTATATGCAGATCCCATGCTCAGACATACTCATGTGAAGTTTGGGTGTTTTTGTTTAATTTTAGATGTTCAGTTTATTGTTGTTTTAAGGGGAAAGAACTGGAGATGTCTTTCACTCTGTCATGTTTCCAAGGATCCCCAATACATTTTTATTCTAGATTTTTGGACACATTCTTTTTTATTAACTGTTTACACAGTGATAATTTATGTCATAATTTGCTCTGGAGAGAAAGCATGATTGATTGAATTTTCTATAAATAATAATTTAAAATAGTTTATTTTAGCTGTACAACTTGTTTTTGGTACTTTTGTAAGAATTCTCATATTATAGTCAGATTTGGAAGGAATTATAAGTATTTTAGTATATGAGGTATAATATTTTTCTGCATTTCGAGTTTTCTTATTCAGTGACTACTGCAATCCAAATAGTAAATAAAGTTAAAAATATTTTTAATGTGTATGATTCATTCCCTATGTTTAAAGGCATAAACAAGAAGAGAGCCTATTCATTACTGTTATTCAGATTTTATCTCACCTCTTATTAAATTGCTGTCTTTGGTATTATGTAAACATTTGTCATAATTTGATGTCAGAATAATTTCTAACAATTCCATCCTTTGATTTTATATTTTCTTAGATTTAGCAATTTTTACTTAATTTCCTTGATTTTTTTTTACTGAATAAATGTAAATAAACAAAACAAGATACCTTTTCTACACATGTAAATCAGAAGCACATAATTTCTTATATTTTTTCTGACATGTTCTAAAAATGTCTTGTGACTTAGAGTTTAAAATGAATGATTTGAGCTTTATCAAGTTTTTGAATAGTTTGCATTTTATTTATGTATAGGCTTCTGTTCCATGTATTTGAAAATATATTGTAGAGTCTTTAATATGTTGTAGCAATGTTCCAGGACTTGCAGTTTTACAATAGGCAGATCATCTCATTACACTTATTATTTTAAAAAAGGAGTTGACATGTCCGTACAATACTTCAAATGCAAAAAAAAAATTACTATTGTAAAATACCAAAAATAGTCAATACCCTCAGATACTATGAGTGCAGCTTTTCCTCTGTTGAGAATAAGGGAATAAGAGCACATTATACATATGCTAACTACTTGTTAATGTTCATAAGCAGTGTGTGCAGCAGCTATTTATCATCACCTTTTAGTCGTATGACTGATCACAAATGTGGCTAAAGAACATTTTACAATAATAGCTAACAGAATTCATTTGTTAAAAACAATCACCAATTGATAATTTTCAGTTGGCAAAAAAAGTTTAAAAATTTTCAGAGAATTTTGCATTATTATAGTAGTGCACAATAATTATCAACTAATTAGTGTTTGTTATGTCTAATGAAGAAGCTGCAATAGAGTAGCATTTAATTCATGCTTCATTTGTTAGATTTATCACTTTATTTTATCCATACTTAAATTATTTTAATCTTTCATGAACTCTTTTTGATAAATAAATCATTTTTTTTATTTTGGATTGTTAAAGTGCTTGTGAAAAATACGGATTAATTTTAACTACTATCATACTATTTAAATTACTTAAAAAATGCTCCTTTGTATCTTCACCTCTGAATAAACCTCATTCACTTAAAAATTTAATAAACTACTCCTCTTAGCATTTTAGTATAGAAATGAATGTTCTATCTTGTATATTCAAGACAATGATCTAGTGAATTTTCATTTGATTTTTAAAGTACAAATAAATAGTTTTCTTTGATTATAACTTTTAAGGATTCTAGATGTATTCATCCAGTATGAAGATCAATCTAATATGTACATTATCTGTCTTATTTATAAATAGCTGATAAACAAAAATATAAGCAAATTTTAGAGTTACTAGCAAGGATCTTGTAAGAGTTTGAAGTATTTTCATATTTTTCCAAATATATTTCAGAATAATCTTTTTTCCATTATATATTATCCTTGATTCTCTAAAAATATTCTAGAACTATGACTGTGAATAAACAAGCTATTATTTGTTAATGTTGAATAAAGTTATTCTCATTACAGTATTTATTGAAGATCACTGTACTTATCAGTTAACAAACTCATCCAAGTAAAGCCGTTACTCTTCTTCATGCTCTGTTTGACCATATAAATTTGTCTTTTTCTTTATCATTACTTCTGTCACCTTCTGTTTTTTTTTATTATTTTCCTTGTTTAGATGTATCTTTATTCCCAAATTTTCTTTTTTTCAGCTTTGTCAAGATGTAATTGACATACAATGCTGTGTAAGTTTAAGGAGTATGACATGTTGATTTGATCCACGTGTGTTGCAAAAATCACCACCTTAGTGTTAGCTCACAGCTGCATCATATCACATAATTACAATTCCTTTTTGCGGTGAAAACATTTAAGATCTATGCAGCAACTTCCAAGTATATAAATAATTATTATTAACTACATCACTATGCTGTACATTAGATTTCCAGAAAATATTCACCTTATAGCTGGAAGTTTGTACTCTTTGATCAACATCTTCACTTTTCTTCCACCCTCCAGCCCCTGGTAACTACCGCTCTGGTTTCTGGTTCTATGAATTCAGCATTTTTAGCTTCCACATATAAATGATATTATACAGTATTTGTCTTTCTCTGTCTGACTTATTTAACTTAGCATAATACCCTCGAGGTTCACCCATATTGTTGCAAACACCAAGATGGCCATCTTTCTTACTACTTTCTACTGTGTGTGTATGTGTGTGTGTGTGTGTGTGTGTGTGTGTGTGTATACACACACAAATATATATGTATATACATATATACATATATATATCTCATAAAGTCTTTATGCATTTATCTATTGACTAACACTTAGGTTGTTTCCATATCTTGACTATGTGGATAATACTTCAATGAGCATGAGAGTGAAGATATTTCTTTGAGGTGGTAATTTTATTTCCTTTGGATGTATACCCAAAAGTGGGATTGCTGGATTATATGGAAATTTTTATTTTTTTGAGGAAATTTTATTCTGTTTTCTATATTGGCCGAACCAATTTACAGGCTCACCAAAAGTGCAAAACTGTTCCCTTTTCTCTGCATCCTCACCAACACTTTTTTTCTCTTCTCATTTTGATGATAACCATTCTAACAAGTGTGAGGTGATATCTCATTATGGTTTCCATTTGATTTCTCCAATGATTAGTGATGTTGAGCACCTTTTCATGTACCTGTTGGTCACTTGTATGTCTCTTTTAGAAAACTGTCCATTCAGTTCCTCTGCTTGTTTTTAAATCATATTGTTTACTATTGAGTTGTATACATTCTTTATATATTGTGAATATTACCCCTTATCAGATATATGATTTGCAAATATTTTCTTATCACATAATTTGCTATCAATTTTGTTGTGATTTTAGTAGTCTACATTTTCTTAGCAATTGTGATTCTTTCTCTTATTTTCATAATTTTTAACCATCGTGGGTTTTAGTTTCCATGAAGAAATAAATTTTTTACATTTTTAATGTCTGAGGTTAGTGGGGAGTGGGGAGAGGTATACGTTTTTGGCTTTTACCAAGATAGATTTAGTATAATCAAATATTTTGAAAGTATATACAAAACTACCCTGAGTTTAAGGCATATACAAGGAAAACGTTGATGCAGTTTAAAATTGCGGCCATTGTGTATTGAGCTATAGTAGTGTGTAAAGTACTTGCAAACTATCTATAGTAACTTATTAATACATGAAATTTTGTACTGAAAATTTTGTGGTTTTTTTTTTTCTGGCTATTTCTATGTGTCAATAGAAAATTTGGTGTTGCTTTGCCTGGAATTACTAGAAGATGCATCAGATACTTTAAAAGATGATCCAATGCTGTGATCTATGATACATAAAACAGGAAATGTCATTCATAAACATACTATTTGTTTATAGTGCTGCTATGTGTTTTTCCCTTATGAACCCAAGAATTCTGACCATTTTTTTTCTTTTAATTCTGATCAAAAAGAGCAAAAGAGTATAATTTAATCATAATTGTGCACTCTGCATTTTATTCTTATTTATATACTCCAGACTGGAAGGAATAGTGTTTTGCTTAGTCATCAATAAGAAGTGAATCCCTTGTTTATAATTTTGCACCACTGATTGGAAGAATTTTGATACACTAGCTTCTGATGTCATATATTTCAAATTTGTATCTCTCCACTACACACATTTTTCTGGTGTCATGTGCCATAGAACGTGTTTAAGACCCAATAGGGCCTCTGTTCCTTTACCTTCAAGTCACTGTACTAGGAAAGGTTTAAGAGTGAGAAGATGAAGTATTCTTGGAGGTCATTACTATATCAGAATGGCTAGCCCTAAATAAACCATACAGAAATGTCACTGAAAAGTACTGAAAAAATCCCACTCAGTCCAATAAAATGTATTCTCAACTCAATATCCCTTGGTTAGCACACAAATATGCCCATGACTGACACAATGGAAGGAAAAGTATGATTATAACAGAGAAAAGTTATAGTTATAAATCCATTTGGTTTAAACATATTATTTCACCACATTTTATAATAATAAGTTACCCAGTCAATACATCACTAGGATTCTTCTTAGGGATCTTCTTAGGTCTGTGGAAGAAACTTTGTGAAAATGAGGAGTCCTGTAACTTAACCTTCATTAATACCATGTCAAATCCACCTCAACCAGGTATTTAAATTGATGCAGTTTAAATGTATTTGATATCATTAACAGGTAAATACAAGTTAGGTTAATACAAAAAACAAACAAATAAACAAATATGTAAATAAATGTATTTGTATCATATAACCAAAATATGAGTGCCTACCAATTGGTACATTTTATATTTCTGTTCTTTACAGTAATACCTGTCTTAAATGACCTTAATCCAATGCAAGTGGGATGGAAGGATTCATGACTAATAGAAAGAAAATTTTGTGACTATTGGAGCAGGTTTGGCTACAGATATCTTCCTTCCAACAAAATTTATCTAGTCTGTATTCCAATAATTCATGAATATTACTTAACTTCTTATAACCTAAAAGATAGCCAAGTGAATTTTAAAAATAGAACAAGAAAGTTAGTTAAATAACCCCTAAATTTCCAATTTAATTATCTATCTTAGCTGGACTAGTGCTAATGATAAATCACATTAGACTCATGGGCTGTTGCTAACATTTCTCCCCTTTTCTCAATCTTCTCACTAAACATGTTCTGCCTCACTTTTACCAAATCATATGACTCCTACCTTCGTTATCAAATCCAGTATTGTGGCCTTTCTTCTTCTCCCATTCTTTAAAAACTAATTCCTTTTTATGACCTTGACCCTATTACTTTCCATTCTTTGCCATCCAGCATTTCTTTCTCCTATTAATTTATTCATTGCTTTTGGTGAATTACTACTCTTACACAGGCTTATTCCTCCTTTATATAAAGACTTAGATAACACTGTGCCAAAAACAAAGCTTTAATTCACATAACTATTCATTTGCTTAACAAATATTTCTTTGTGTTTTGTCTGTTCCAGATACTTGATGAAAATAAGACAGATGAAGATTCTTGTCCTTACAGAATTTATAATCTAAAAGGGAAAACATAATAAAAAGGAAATATATGGATATATAAGAACATGTAGAAATTAAGCACACTGAAGAAAAAAAAAATAGACAAAGTAAGGAACTAGTGGCAAGACAAGTGAACAAGATATATTAGAGATAATAAACTTTCCTGAGTGGATAGCTCAAAGTGACATGATATAATGAAAAGAGTGGTTAGAGAAAGCTTTCCTCAAGAAGTGAGTTCTAAGAAGATATGAATAATATGAACACCTAGAGTATTAAGGGAAAAAGTCAGCAGGAGCAACAAATACAAAGTCCTTGAAAGAGAAAGGTATTTATTAGAGGAGCAGCAAGAAAGTCAACTGGACTAAAGCAGGGAGCATAAGGTAGGTGTCATGGTATAAAGATGGGCAAGGGCCAATAAAATGGCAGGGGATAAATGGGAGAGAAAAATAACATTTAGTGGGATTTGAACAGAGGAATAACATGCTCTGATTTGTATTTTAAAAAGCTAAGTCAAAACTGTTGAGTGGAGAATCAATTGTAGAAGGACAAGAATGGAAATAGAGGAGCTGACTGCAATAGTTCAGATAAAAGGAGTTGATGGCATAGATTAATAAAATAGTGGTAGAAATGGTGAGGAAGGGCAAGATTTGATCTAAATTGTTGAGAGATAGCTAAAAGAACTTTACACCAGATTAATTGTGTATTATAAACTGAACATTTGTGTTCCCCCAAAAGTCATATATTAAAATCTATACCCAATGTGAAGATGTTTGGAGATGGAGCCTCTGGAAGGTAATTAGATCATAAGGGTCAAGCCATCATGAATGGGATTAATGACCTTAGTAAAAGATTTTCCTCCATTGTTTTATCAAAGATATATATTTACAAGAGAAATTACCTACTTCAGGCATTAATGAAATTTTTGTTTCAAATAATACTAGCAAATTGCCTTCAAAAATTCCTAATTCAGTTTACATTCCCTCTTTACTGTATGAGTAGCACATTGCCCAAAAGTCCACAAACAATCGCCATCAGTAACTGCTTAAATTTTCTAAAATTAAGAGTATTTCTATTTTAACCTATATTTCCCTAATTATCATCTGTTGTTTGCTTCCTTCTGTTTAAGCTTTAAATTTATTTAGATTTTTGTTTTACATGTTTATGAAGTAAAAATCTAATTTTACATTATAATGATATTTTTATGTTATAGTGATAGTCTTCTTGACATTTATTGAACTTTTTTCACTCACTAATTTTTATTTTTTTTGTATTTATGTATGAAAAAATATACACACACATATTACACATATGCACATACACATAAACCTGGACTTTCTGGACTTTCTATTCTATTAAGCCATTGTTCACTCATGAACCAATGTTACACACTGTTAATTTATAAAGCTTCATGATATACTGCTATTTGGTATAACAAGCCACTCTTTGTTGTTTGGGTTTTTTTAATTATTTCATTGTTAATGTTATGCTTTAAATTATTTCATTGCTAGTTTTCTGAATTTTTAAAACTGCTGAATCTCATAAAAATCTTAACTGAAACTACAACATAAATGAATTTAGAGAACCAGCATGACAATAACAATGTTGAGTTTTCCCTTGTATAAACATAATAAAAATTTCCATTTATTCAGGTCTTTTGTGTGCCCTTTACTAACATTTGAAAACTTTCTCACGGTACACTAAAATAGCTTGAATTTTTTAAGGCTGTTCATTTGCTGAGTACTTGAGAGTTTCTGTTACTGCTGTGAAAGGAGTCCTTATTACTCTTTACTATTATATTTTCTAATTTGTTTGTTGCTGTTAATGAGAAAAGTTACTGATTTTTTGTTCTTGATCTTATATCTGGCTATTTTGCTTGATCAACTAACAGTCTTGCTAAAATTAATTTCTATTTATAAATCAGTCACTAACAACATTTAAAATGTCTTCCATTTTATAGTTGAGGAAAGGGAACTCTGAAGAGGTTATACCTTGCTAATTTCACATAACTAACCAGAGGAAATTCAAGCCTAGAATTTTTTGATGGCTGCAACATCGTTTCTCTGACACTTATAGAAAACAATACAGAGCAGGACATGAACAGACATTCGTTTACCAAATGAAATCCCCCTCTCACACAGAGATATGTTCTGGTTATTAGCAGAATGAGATGAGAATAAAATGAGAACATCTGAGTTAATTCATATAGAAAAGTCTTGAAGCATAATGTAAATGTGGGATAGTCTTAATCTTGTTATGTGAGAGGCCATTATGTCATGCTTAAGGGACAAATTACTGAGGTTAAAGTCTGGCTCCACCACTTATAGTTGAGGGATTTTGGAAGTTCAAAAAACTTTTCTGCATTTAATTTTCTTCAAAATAGGGATAATAATACTGGTGTTTATGTTTAAGGTTTATGAGCATTACATGAGTAATCAGGTAAAGAGCTTGATATAGCATCTGTCATGTGGAAAGTATCCATGATTGTTAGCTGGTATTCTTTTTGCAACATCTATAACTGGGTCTTGCCTATAATAGAAACTTAAACAAACCTGTTAAATTGAAATTTAATTGTAGTGGGACACTATTGCACAGTTTAGCTTCAAGGAAACCAGTAACATTCCCATATTACCTCTCTTATTGCAGAAAAATGAGTTATCCATAATGAAAGCTGCTACTATAATATTGAATATAAATTCATTCTGACAACTGGTTTGTCCAACAGCTCCATTACACAATTCAGTATGAAACAGATGTGCATGATATACCCTCAGCACAACCCCCTACCCTCAATCAAATCAATTTAGAGGTACCTTTTGCTCTAGCTCCAAAATATATGCAGGCAATGTCTATTTCACTCTAAGCTACTATGTTCTCTCACCTGGTCGACCAAATGGCCTCCTGTCTCATGTCTCTCTTTTCACTGGATCCATTCGATCTATTCTCCACAAAGCAGACTGAATAGTCTCTAAAAATTAAAAGTATCTCAAAGAGAGCTGTCTTCAGTAACTATCTCCTTGGATTTTAAATATCCTAAAATACTTTTCATGCTGGAGCCCCATCCACTCTTTAGTCTCAAGTTATTTATGGACAGAGGAAAGAAGTGCAAAAATCTCTGGGTCAGAACAATATTTTTCCAGTCTCACTCTCTTTCTTTCTATTCTTCTGTATAGCTTTAACTTAAAGAGCTTCTTATCTTAGATCTCAGATAAAAAACATTCTCAAAGACATCCTTTTTGAACACACTATTGAAAGCAATTTCCCAATATCCACTCTGTTGATCTCTGTCATTTATTCCCCTCTGTTGTAATCACAACACTCATTGTTACACAGAATTAATGCTTTTCTTTATTATTTGTTTATTGTCTGTGTCCACCCCACCTATTCTGCATTCCAAAATTAGAATCACATTAAATCACACCAGGATCTTGTTTTTCTAGTTCACCATTATAACTCCAGTATCTGCTAAACTACCTGCCACATAATATATACCCAGTGAATATTTGTCGAATTAATAATTAATATATGAATATAGTATTGATATTAAAAATGAAGCTGCTACCTCACTCTCCTCTTTCAACACATGTAACTTCAACAGGTATAATTTCAGCCTCTGGAATTTACTGTTCTTTTTTTTTTGTCAGTTCTTACTTTAAAACAGATTTCTCAAAAAATAAGAAGGCACTTTCTCATTATAAATTTATAAGCTTTGTCTGCCTTCACTTTCAGTGATGAAACCTGACTTAAGGTTCCAGATGTTGGGGGCGTGTAATTGACTAAGCCACCTACTAACATGTCTAGACTTACTTTATATAGGAAGTATTTCTATACCTATATTGCTCAAAATATTAAATACAACCATTTTGAATTTTTTTCTCACCTGACTCAAGACAAGACTTCTATCAAGAAGAGCAATTTTTTAAATATCATCTTTGATAAAATTGATATATTTATATTACTACATAATGACAAAATTTTCAAAGTCAGGTTTTTAGTAGAAAAAAAAACTGACAAGATGAATGAATGAGGAAATGATTAGGCTAAATTTGCAGGTAAGAGCCTCAGGGAAAGATGATAAGCTGAGCAAATTTGTGTCAAGGAATGTTTCACTCTGTGAGTTCTGCGATGGAAGGGAAAGTTTAAAAATATAATTTTGAAATCCAGATCGTAAGGTGGTAAACCATTCTGAGAATATGAATGAGCTAGTTAACACTTGTACCTATTTATTTGTTTTTGCTTATTGGTTTCCTTCACCTTGTCTACATTCTCACCCTATGCAGCATGCACACATTCATTTAGGCAATGGACATTACTGTCTTAACCCAGATTCTGGGCCAGATGTTGAGTTATAATGGTGTGTAAATCAAGCAGGTTCCCTACAGCTGTGGATCTTGGAGTTCAGTTCACACACTCGACAATTTCTGACTTCCTGCTTCTTCCCTTTATGTTTGATGGTAGGTAAAACGTCAAAATGTAAATAACCTTACTTTAAATAGTAAACTATCTATAATCACCATTAAAAGAAACTGTGTATGATCTGAAAGAACAGGAAAAAAACTTTTTTTTAGTTACCAAATTGTAGATATTTCCCTCTCCCATGACTGGCCTCTGCTCCATGTTCTGATAAAGCCTTTCGAAACTTTGATATTCCTAGCCTCTCGAATACTAGTATTATATCTACTTAAATGTGTGTGCTACATCATTTAATTTACCAGAGTAGATCCTTTGAAAGTCATTGGGGTACTAAATTATATCACCATATACTAACTAAGTTCTCCCTGTACTACACATATTATTTCATTCAACTTTTCTGTCATGCTTTTTTGAATATGGCTACTGGAGTTAAATTGGTGTGCCTATCTACAACTTCATTCTCAGTATGGCTTCTAGAATTTGGACAAGACATAAGATGTCCCAGCTAACAATCTTATTTTTTTTCTCCTGTGGGAGAAGAAATCATGATCAAAGGGGGAAAATCTATGAACACTCTATTTTGGAATTTATTTTTATCCGCATTTTCATATTCTTGATTTACTAACTTTCCTTCCCATTTTATACACTTAAGCATCCTAAATAATACTTTATTCATTACAATATTAAGAAGCTTAACTAAACTAGTTCCTACATGAAAAAGATATATTAAGTCAAATTCTTATATTTTAGAAGCCAATAATTTTTTTATTTAAAATTTTTTAATTTAAATTAAAAAACTAAAAGCCAATAAATGCCTTTATTAAATGTAGATTTTCAGAATCTTTAAAGAAAATTACACTATGCACCTATTATAACCCTGCCCTGGAAGAGAATATTCAATTAATTAAAGATACTTGAATTTTTAGAATATTATATAGATATCTTCAAAGATAAACAAAGTAAGAGAAAGTAGTATAATGGACCACCACATACATATCACTCAGCATCAACATTTGTCAATTCATATCTACATTTCCTTCATCTATACTGGCACCAATCTCTACCCTCCCAAGGTTATTTTGAAATAATCTCAGATATATCATTTTATAAATAAGTATTCAGCATGTATCTCTAAAATGTATAACATATCCGCAATACAATTATTATATCTAAAGCATTAAAAATAATTCTTTAATGTCAACAAATACACAATCCACAACTCTCTTTTGTAATAGTTTGTTTTAATTGTGATCCAGAATATTATCTACATATTATAACTGCAAAAACATCTAATTCCATTTTAATCTACATCTCTATCTTCTTTTTTTCTTACATATTTGTCTTTGTGGTTGAAGAATTCAGGTAATTTTTCCTGTGGGATTTCCCACATTGTGAATTTTACTAATTGTATCCTTGAATATTGTTTAATATGTCCCTCTTTCATCTGACTCTCCAGTAATTTGGTAGTTAGATCTAGAGGCTAAGTGGGATCCTAGTCTACTCAAAGATTTTATTTTAATTACTCTGTATATAACAGAAAAAAAAATCAAATATCCGCCACATGGGTTTCATTAAATAAACCATGGAATAGTCACACAATGCAAAATAATATAACTTAAAAGAAATAAGGAATTCTTCTCAACAGAACTATGTGGTAATTGCTAGAATATATAGTATTGTTAAATAAAAAAGCCAGTGCAGATGTATGTAATATGCTTATAAGTATCTAAGAAGGGGAGGATAATATATATGTGTCCAATTGCTAATAGTAAAAAGAAATAGATAAATAAACCATATATATGTACATATAAATATATGTATATATGTATATATATATGTATATATACATATATACATACATGTATATATGTATTATATATATGTGTGTATATATATATGTATATATGTTTGCCTATAATGAGGAAAGAGAGTGGAGGGAATAGGAAAATAGAAACTAGATTTCTTTGAATAAACATCGTTTTATGAATTTTATGAAAGAAAAATATAAACATTTAATTATAAAACAAAAATTTTTTTAAAAGTCATTAAAAACTGAAATTAATATGAAACAAGTAAACGTACATAAATATATAATGGCATAAAATACAAATAGAAAACATATTCCAATTGATTTTAAGGTGTAGTAATTTGATTGTACAACCTTAATGGGATATAACCTTTGGTAGGAACTAAAAGAACTGGAAAAATAAACTTAGAATATTTTTAATAATTACATATTTGGTAGTATTAGTATTGTACTCCAAGACTGTCATTGGTGTAGGATGGAATAAAGCCTAGAAACAATGACCACTCAGTAGCAATGAGCACATCTATATCCAGATTTTCATAGCTAAGTACAACTTCTCACTAAAAAAAACAAGTTTCCTGAGAGAAATGACAGATTCTTCGTCCAGATCATGCTATGTACAAAATGAGTCTGGCATATCTTGTCATACCAGAAATTAAGGAAGCTGTCAGAGACTACTAGGGTCTGACTGTGTTGCTGCGGGTTCGAGGTTCCGGAGTACCAGGGTCTGGCATTTAGAAGAAAATCAGGGAACTGTAGGTAACTGTGACATAGCTCTTTATTCAAGCAAGAGTGCAGCCAACCTCACAGGGTGGCAGCGCCTTTTATACACAGGTTAAACAATAGTGGCATACTGCCAGATAACAAGCTCTCACATGCCTATTGGACACATGGTTACAGAAGGGGAGAAATGCTGAGTCACTTCCACTTGAAAGTTAGCTACTAAGAGTGTGGATGACTACAGCCATCTTTTTTTTTCTCCTCAGTGGCAAAGGATCATTTAATAAGCTTCCATTAGGTCAGATAGAACCATTTGAGTGCCAATAAGATAATAAATGCAGTGAATTACAATACATTAAAATATTTAATTCCATCAGTTCATGATGATATTTAAAAAAAAAAATTCAGTGGTCAAATTTTAAATATGCTAGAAAACAAAATCATTATTGTAAAAACTGGAAAATAAAGGGGAAAAACAGAACATTTACCCTGTCTGTCCTCTAGAAAGTGTACTTAAGAGTAACCAAAATTTGCAGAGGACAAGTTTCTGTTTATAAAAATAATCCGACTAATAAATGAAGAAAGAACAATGCAATTTGAATACCATGATTTTTCAGTGCTTGACGAATTAATGAATCAAAGCAATGATTATCTGTAGTGCTAACATCACTAAAAGAGAACAATTTGGCATGTGCCCTCTGACACAATGCAATCTATGAAGTAGTCTTGCAGAAGGAAGAGGAGGAGGGGGAGGAGGAGGAAGGATGGGAAGGGTGAGGAGGAGGAAGTGGAAGAGGAGGAAGAGGAGGGTGGAGGAAAGCAGAGGGAGGAAGAGAGGGAGATGGGGAAGAAGGAGGGGAGGAAGAAAGAAAACCTTAATCATTTGAAATTTGTAAAGGTAATATTCAAAGTAGCTCAAATTTTATTAAATACCTACAGAGCCTCACATATATATCAGGAAAATGACAATATCTGGCACCTCATTGTACCTCAAAGAAAACTGAATGACTAAGTGAACAAATGTATTTAAGATACTAACTTTGGATTTAGAAAGCTGCTAAAATTTCACTCTCAAAACTCTCAGTAGAAAATATTAATGGCAAATGAGTTTGCTAATGAATACTGAACATGTGACAATTTATTAAGAAGAGAAATATAAATATATAATCAATACAATTTAAGCAAATAATCTCCAAGACAAAACATCCCTCTTATATTAAACAAAAAAAGTAAGCTGTTGCAATAACTGTGACTCACTCTTAATTCAGCTTGCAAGCTTCTCTCAAAAAATAATTATAATGAAAGGTATTTCTCAAATAATTTGTTGCAGTTTAAGTTTTGAAAGTCAGCATGAGTCACACAACCCCACACATGAGAGAATGAATATGTTGAGGAGGTGACAAGCTCTTTGTTCACCAAGGGAGAAAAAAACTGTGTCATACATATTCTTGAAAAAGCCATCCTACTGGGCAGTAGCTTTGCAATATAACTCTCTCTTCATCCACCTCTGAGATTTATTTGACTCTGATACACATAATACTATTTCTTAGTCTATAGTATTGATTATTTTGTGATAGTGTTAGAAACTATAACTTTAGGCATTTTCTAAGAGGTGTCAGAGTCCAGTCACACACATACATGCACACATACATTCATTCACTCTCATTTTATATGTAAGAAGCCATTGTCTAAACTGGTTTTGCTGAGCTTAGAGCCAAAGCAAAAATTTGATTCTACTTGTACAATGGTGCTATGTGGAACAATGTATTGGTTTTGAGCAAAATTTATTAATGGAATTTTAATTATCTAATAATGTTCAATTGCCTGATGACATTACCTAATCATTTACATGTTACAATTACCTATCATTGACCCAAAAGTTTATAATGGACACAAAACATGACATCAATTAAGTTTGCACCCTAGAGAAAGTCATGTAAACTCTCTAAACCTTCATTTTTTTTTTTCACCTGGAAATCCAGGAAAATTGAACTAAATTATCTCCAAGATACTTTCAATTCTAGGTTCTGAGAACACCTCAATAACACAGGCAATGCCTACCTTTCCAATGTGTCTAATTTTGGCTTTATTTATGTGTACATTTAAGATTATAATTACAAAAATGTTTTTAGTGCATTTTAACACTGGAAAGTCAAAGGTTATGCCTATTATCACTTGTGGTTAAAAAAAGAAGAAGAAGAATCAGACACAAATCCTGCCCTGAAAGGCTCACAGAAGGCTCATGATGCAAAAGCAGATAATGTTCAATGTTCAGATGTAATGATTGCTACCACATTGGTAAAGACAAAACATCCTCTCAGAATCAGAAAAACATTCATGTGAGTGGTAACATTTGAATTCAATATTTAAAGATGAAACAGTCTGATAAGAGTGTCTCCTACATGTTTCCAAATACTGTCATAGTTCTCTAAGAGTGAGTACTATATCACATTAGTCTTTACTTAGTGGGAGGTAAAAACTTTTTTTGCATTTAGTTGAGAATTGAAAAAATCTAAATCATAGAATAGCATCTGAAAGAAACATAGGAAAATAACACAGAACAATCTCCAGATGTTAAGAATGAAAAATGTAAAACTCACAAAAATTTTATTATGGCTTGAAAAACTTTCTCAAAATTTAAAGAAACCCTTCAACTTAAGCTGAAAATATCCTTGGTAGAAGTTCTGGCAATAAATTATCTTGATAATCAGTATATTTGGGGTTATTAATTATGGCCTAATGGATTTCTTTTAACAATAATTAATTTTTTATCTGATTATTTATGTAGATAGAAAAAGCTGATAATCCTTTATACAAATAGAATAATAAGTTTAAAAATGACTATATTAAGTATAGACAGCAGAAATAATCAGAATATCAGAAACATGTAAGTTTTTCTCTAACATCTAAATTGAACTCCTATTCTATGGATATAGTAGATAGAACCTGAAAATGCCAAGTTTGTAGTTAGAAAATATTGCATTTTTTGAACTAATAAAATCTTAGTCATAGTCAGTATAGGGTTTTCTAGCCAAATTTATCTTTTCTCCACTCTCTTTCAAAGTTGTCTTACCAAAGAAAAAATTAAAAATAGAAAGTTTGTCACAGATCAATAGCCAGTGAGAATACTTGCTTTAAAAAGAATTCCAAAACATTTAAAGAGCAGGGGTCTCCAAATTGACAATGAAAATTTTGCCAATTTTGAAAGTGTTTGAGTAATTTTTCCCAATTACTACCACCATATGATACTTAGTTATGCACAGTGTTAGGCAAGATTGAAAGGTTTTAACTATTCCATATGGCACAGCAGGCCGTAATTGAGAAGGAGCAGCTGAAGCCATACTCCCCTAAGGAGAATTTTACCAGACAAGGCAAGCATGACTGCAAGCGTAAATACAGGGAAAGTGCAGACAATGCTGTGTCATCATTCCTACCTTTGCAGCCCACTGGTGGGGTGACCTTGTTCTTCCTCTTTTCTACGCTTCTTAAGTGCCTCTAAAATTGACAATTCACTTGCAATTCTTCTCCTGCCTCAGTCTTTCTTTAGTGTAAAAATAAATTTTTTAAAATATGAGCTTTGAAGTATGAAAGAAGGGACTGGAACTTCCTAGGCATCACATATGCAATCAGAGGGCAACAAACCCAGGAAGAATCAGTCAGTAATACCTATCAATTTTACTGAGCCTTTATGAGAGAGTTGGTGATTAGATTAAATGACTCTGAAGGGTGAAATTCAATGGAAGAGCTCATTATTTCTATTATTGATAGAGCTGCTAAGGGTCATGTCCATTATGCAGGTGCAGAAGAGAAAGAGGGAAAAAATCCCATTAGGCTTAGAATTTAGTTCATGATTATAATTTTGGTCATATGCTCTTTTTTAAAATATATTGAAACTAATTGAATATTTAAACCATTTGTTTTCTTTCTGTTTTTTATATATGTTTTCAAATTCATATATTTAAGTAAAAGAGAAATTTCCCCATTTATGTCCTTATGTGTTGGTTAATTTCTTAGTATATTTGAGACTTGTTCAAGTTTATTGCCAGAGGATATATACACCTTGAGATAGACTGATGATAATAGCTTCATACAAGAAAATCGTTTTTTAATATTCAATAATAGAATCTATTCAATGGGACCTAAGATAGACCTGCTTCTCAATGTACTCTCTTTAGAAAATCAGGAAATATTAAGTTTCATAGGATACATACATCAATGCCTATCTTTTTTTTTTTTTTTTTTTTTGGTTATTTAACTAACTACAACAGTGGTTCTCAAATGGTAGCATGCATCAGAATCACCTGGAGGGCTTGTAAAAATAGATTCCTGGGCCTCATCTCAGATAAAGTAGGTCTGTGATTAGACCTGATAATTTGCATTTCTAACAAAACGCAGATGATACTGATGCTATTGACCCATTGCCCACAGTTTTGAGATGCACTGAATTAGACGATAGAAACTATGTTTATTTAAATCTCTATACAGAAATAATTAAACACAGAGAATCTCCATAAGTGGCATATGGTGAGATATAGAATCTAATTTAAACAAAGTGTAGCCTCAAAGATAGCTAATGTTAGCAAAATCTTTTTAAAAAGAATGATAAATACCATATGATTTCACATACATGCAGAATCTAAGGAACAAAAAGAACAAACTAATAAAAAAATAGACGTACAAATATAGAGTATACTCTGGTGATAGCCAGAGGGGCTGGAGGTTGAGAGACTGGGAAAATGGGGTAAAGGGTTAAAGAAATACAAATCAGTAGTTGATACATGGTCATGGGGATGGTGAGCATGGCTTAGGAAATGCATTTAGCATTAATGTAATGGCTAGATGTAGAGCTAGAGGAGAGAAAGAACAATTAGGAGCATTGTTTTATAAACTATATAAATGTCTAACCAATGTACTATGTACTTGAAATTAATGAAATAAAATTAAAAATAAATAAACAGGTCTTATGATTGAATTTATTGTAGATCTACAAAATAGAACTTGTAATTGAATTTTTTTGTAGGAAGTTTAGAAAATTGTGTTGTTATCAATGAGGTAATGTGGCATCGTCTGTGTATGACAGTAAGTGACATACAATCAGAAGAGATATTTTCTCATAGTTCTGGAAGCTTGAAGACTGGTATCAGGTTGGTAGTATGGTAGGGTTCCGGTGAGAGTCCTCTTCCTGGCTTACATTTAAGCCAACTTCTCACTTTGTCCTCACATGGGAAGTGCAGGGAGAGAGCTCTTCTTATAAAGGTACTAATCTTTTCATAAGGCCCCACATTGTGATCTCATCTAAATCTAATTATCTCCCAAAGACTTCATCTCCAAATATCATCATAAATACCATAACATTTGGGATTAGGGCTTGAATGTACAAATTCTGTGGTGGACACAATTCAATCCATAACAAGCCACGAGGAGAAAAAGTCTATATGCTGACTCTCACATCTTAATAATTTGTATAACCAATGTCAGAACTATCACAGATCAGATATATGCCCCAGTATAATTTATGACAAGTGGCACTAAAGATCATGATTTAGAAGTATATAACTGTCCTTGCTGATGCTCATCTCAAAATGTAGCAGCATCTTTTCCAAACATGGTGATTTCTCTTAAGAATTTGTATCCATTATATCTCCAGCTGAAACTTCTGCTCTAGATTCTAGACCCACACCAAGTTGCCTACTTAACATCTCCACTTGGAAGCATGATAAGACATTTCAAACTTAACATATCCAAAACAGCTCTTAATCTCCCTCTACTATTCTCCCCACTTTTCTTCCTACCATGTTCCCCATCTCAGTTAACACACTTCATCCTTCTCATTAAATCTCCAAATCTTAATTTTTTCTTTAACTCTCATATTTTTGTTTTGTTTTGTTTTGTTTTGTTTTACAATTCACACCGTATTACAAATCTTGTTGATACTAGTTTCAGAACAGTTTTGTATTAGGTCCATGTCTTACCACCATCACCACCCCCCTGATTCAAATCACCGTCGTTTCTTCACTATCCAGTTGGGTTTACTGCTATAACCTCTGAACTTATATTCCTAGTTATATACTGCTCCTGTCCACTTACTTTATTCTCATCTCTGCAGCAGAATAATTAATTCTTTTAAAATATGTCAGATCAAGCCACTCTTCTTAAAATCTTCTAATGGGTTTATCCTCTACCTCACTTGGTATATTAGTTTCCCAGGCCTATTATAACAAATTACCACAAACTGGGTGGCTTAAAGCAACAGAAACTTATAGTCTCACAGTTCTAGAGGCTAGAAGTCTGAAATCAAGGTATTGGTAGGGCTGTCCTCTCTGTGAGGGCTATAAGGGAGGATTATATTTTGTTTCATCCTAATTTCTGGTGGTCATGGGCAATCTTTAGTGTTCCTTGGATTCATAGCTGAATCACTGCAATCTCTGCCTCTGTCTTCATATGAGCTTCTCTACTGTGTATCTCTTTGTCCAAATTTCTCCCTTCTTATAAGGACACTAGTCATTGAATTAATGTCCCTCCTTAATCTATTGTGACCTTAGCTTAACTTGATTATATTTGCAATGATTCAATTTCCAAATAAGGTCATATTCACAGGCGCTGGGAGTAAGAACTTGAACATAGCTTGGGGGTGTTACCATAGGGTGATCTAAATTCTGTCGTGCCACAGTAGCATGGAGGGGTACCTCTGTTATTTTCATTGACACAGTAAAGAATTACAGATTAGCAAGATTTAGAAAAAGTGAGATTTACTGAAGTATGTTTTAAAGAAGAAGAGGGTCACACCCAAAAGATCTGTAATCACGAAGAAACAAAAGGTATGATTAAAGCACGCTTCAAAGAAGGGGCAGGTTACAGCAAAGAGGGCTGTAACCTCATGGAAGTGGGGAAGTCAATATTATATTTGGGCTGTGATGAGAGATTACAAATTCTAGATGATTGGCACATGAAGTGATTTTGATTGACATTTGACTGTTATATAACTCTGCCTACTGTGCATGTGGTTACTGAGAATTCAGTCTAATTAGATTTATTAGATATAATTAGAATGTTTGGGCATAGGCATGATTTTATAATGATGGTATACTTAGACTGAGGTAAAAAGGTCAGTGTAGGACTGTTGCACACGTACTTGTGGCCAGATTTAACCAGCTATTGGTTTATGGCCGTTTATTCCTTTGTTCTTCAGGATGCAGGGGCGATTTGTAACTATAAAATGCGTGTTTCAAGGAGGTCTTTGGGTGGGGCTTCTATTCCTTTGTTCCCATGCTCATGTCAACCTAACAGGGTGAAGGCACAATTCACTCACAACTCTCAAAGTGAATCCAAAGTCCTTACAAGGGCACAAAAGCCCCAATCTTTTGCTATTCAAAGTATGATCTACAGACCCATAGCATCAACATCATCTGGAAGCTCTAAGAAATGCAAACTCTCTAGACCTCCTGACTCACTTTAATCAATTTAATGTGACATTTACATGATTTACGTGCAAATTAAAATTTGAGAAGATTGCCCCTCAAAATAACCCACTTACTTTCCTGTTCTCTTCATCTGCTACTCACACTCACATCATTCAATTTCTCTGCTTCAGTCATATTGTTTTTTGTCATCTCTGAAATGCCTAGAAAACACTGCCAGATGTTTCACCTGCTTCATATCTTTATGCAAATATCACTTCAGTGCGACTTTTCCTGAATATTCTATTTTAAATGAACATTCCCATTAACCTCTTCGCTCTTCATTTTTTTTTCATGCAGAACTTCTCATTATCTAGTATGCTAAATATTTTAATTAACATTGTTTATTATTTTCTCTATTAACTAGAATATAAGCTTCTTGAGCACAAGGATTTGCATCTGTTATGCGTAGTGATAAATTTTAGGCTCTTGGAATGGTGTGAGAAACTCGGTAGAGGCCACTCAATAAATGTGTCAAATAAATGAGTCTGTAAGTTCATTTATTTACCCATATACATTATTTAACTCATGTTATTTGAAATCAACTGTATCATATGCATTATAGAATGTTTTTTTAAAAAGATATACAAGACTCATATAAGTCTGTGATTTAGATTTATAAAGGTATAATTTACCTAAACATTTGTGGATTTGTTCTTATCCAGCTCTCGTGGTAAAGCATACCTTAGCCTTAGTATACACTATGAGAATAGATGCACGCTTTTACACATCTTAAATTTATTCCTTTTGATCTTTCACAGAGTGTCCCCTTGTTCTGTGACACAGATATATGGTCACCAAGTACATATGCACCACATCATGCCTTTCTTGAATTTTGTCTCTTTTCATTATATTTTCTTTCCATTTTCTGTTTTGAAATGAAGATTTCTAATCTCCTCAGTTGGTCCTAATGCAATGGGACTTCTGGGAACTTACTGCTTCTTTCCATAATTATGCTCTTTTAATTAGAATCTCAAATAAATTACTAAAGTGTGGCAAAGAGGGAAGAATATTAACACCTATGCCTCTCCACTCTCCACTGAATTAAACTGGCCCAACCCTGGATTAGATTCTTGCTATTTTTCCTCTCTGGAAAAAAAATGTGGTCTCTACCCTCAAGAAATGTATACTCTAATTGAGAAGATATCACTTCAGAGTAGGGGATTTCTTAATTTTGATTTTGATTATTTTACCTTCAGATATTTGGAAAGCCCAAAATGCTGAATATCCATGGCCTACAAACAGTGTACTTGGGGGGAAAAAAAGTAATAAATGTACATTAGTTAAAAATTGCTTACTAAAGAAATGTTTAAATCAAGTATTACTAAATATATAAATAAGAAAAAGCAACTAAGCCAATAAAGTTTAGGCCATAGCATCTACTGATTAGATATGAGTAAAAAAAACTCAAGAATTAGTTCTCTATTGGTGATATAGCAGTTTATACGTTATCAGTTTGTAAGAACCCAAGAAGAAGATAAACAATTTAAGAGAACTGAGATCTTTTCAAGGGATAGAGAACATCTTCTTTGTTCAGATAATGCTTTCAGATATAGACATTTTGTTTCCTTCTTTTTGAACAAGATTTCATTTGACCTTAACAACCAAAAGCTACAGGAAAAAGTAGGGAATTGAGTGTTTTATCACTATGTTTATGTTATATACAGTATTGGGCACTTACACACATTATATGATTTAATCACAATTATACTATAAAATAGATACGATATTATTTTCCCGTTTTACAGATGATAAAACTGAGCCCTAGACAAGAAGTTGAATAATAATATACCCAAATGCATATAACTAATAACAGAGAAAGCGATAATTTGATTTTAGGACTTTTCTTTTTTTCAACATTTTTTATTTTAGAATAATTTGACTCAAAGAAATTATAAAAATCGTAAAGAGAATTACTATGTTATCTTCAGTCAGCCTCCCCCAATGGTGATTCTTACTTACATAACATTATGCAATGTCAAAACCAGGAAATCGATATTGGTATAATACCATTAACTCAGGTTCAGACCTTGTTTAGATTTCAAAGGTTTTTATAAGAAATCTTATACGTAAGAGTATATGCATGGTATAGTATAGTTATATAATGTTTAGATTTATGTAACTATCCCCACAATCAGGAGAGAAAAATTCTCTATCACCACAGAGAAAGAACCACATATGCTCACAGTACCCCTTCATAGTCATCCTTGGTCCTCAGCAACAGCTGAGTTATTCTGGATCACTAGAACTCTGTTCTGTAATTCCAGTCTCTTTTAAACCAAAGCACTTGAAATTGTTAAATGAATGGTGTTTATTTTTTCTTAAATAGTATTTGCATTCTTCATAAGTGGTGTACTGTGGCACATGTACAAATGTGTGTGTATGTATATATATTTATGTATATATGTATATATATGTTTATATGAGCTAAAGATTGAACATGTATTTAAATGCACAAAAGAGAAAAATATTATACACTTTCATCACTATATCCCTATTTATAAATCAGTTCAAGAAACTAGTAATGATAGTTTTTTATTTTATTTAAAATATCTATCTGAATTATTGTCATTACAAAATAAAACTACATTTAAAATTTTACATGTATGCCTGACTTTCACATTTTGTTTCACAACTTTGAATAGTGTTAAAATTTTATTTTTACATTTAAATAGATCTAATGGAAGGAAAATGTACAAATAAATGATTCCATAAATAAAATATAAACCTGGGGACTGTTATTTTTCCATTTTGAATACCACCCACCATTAGTCTTTAATAATTATGTAGACTCCAAATAAAATAATGATTTATCAAGAGGCAATAGACAGTAGAGAACAGACCCATACTAAGAAAAATTTTAATAAGTCAAAGTAATTATTGTCATCCACTTTTCTTGTCCCAACTCCAGGTACTCTTTGCTACTCTGTGATCCACTTCTCTGTAACGCAACATCCCAGCTGTGCACAGAGTCAGGGTATCATCAAACCACTCCTCCCTAGAGATATCATTAGATCTTGCCTCAGCCAGACTTCCTCAGTACCTGGCTTCATATTGAGTTTGCAAGTCCTCTTAGGCCCTTAAAGGATAATGCATAATACATTCCATGCTAATTATCTGATGAGAGTCATTAGATTAATATTATATTATAGCAAGTAAAATATCATAGACCTAATAGCACAAAAATTTTCAATTATGTTACTTCTTTGGGTTAAATTCTGAGATTTAGTTTGAAAGCTGTGTCACGACAAGGGAAACGTTAGGGCAGAAAATGATATTTGTTCCCAATTTTGATTAGACTGTTCCTAAGACCACACTGCTACTCATTATTACATAGAATATTTTGGTAATGAAATAAATGCGTTATTATAATGAAACCTTGCTACAACTCTGGGTGACAGGCAGGACTAATATCATTATTCATAGTTTACAAATGAAGCAGTTAGGATCAATAGTATTAAAAGATTTGTCCAAAGCCACTGGCTTATTAAATGACAAAGATCAGAATCAAGTTTTATATTCACATAAGACTTTAAAGGAGAGGGCTAAACTAAATGAAGTATAAAATTTTCTTATAAACCCAATAACTATAATTGATCATTTAATGATTTCTTTAATAACAATCTGATATTACAAGATGGCTATGACAAACCACGATCTATTGATTAGATTTGGGTAATATTTTGGAGTTTTTAAATTTTTTTCTGCTTTGTTACTTTTTTCATCACTATAGAAGACATATTGATTCATGCATTTTGTATATGTTCATTAAATGAAATACACTAACTCCTACCATGTTACTAACTAAAGGGAACACCATTTAATAGCTATATTTATCACTATATAAATATCTCTTTGGTATGCATCTTTCTCAAAGTGATTTTTAGGCACTGGGATTACGAGAATGAGCAAAGTATTATTCTCATGTGATTTATATGTCATGGAAAAGGGCAATGTGTAAATGCACTATTGATTTAAGAGAATATTTATATAATATATCTGTCAGAGATAAATACTAAAAAAAGAAGCAAAGTCAGGTTAAAAGGATAAAGAGTGATAGGAAACTGTCCATTTTCAGTAGTGTGGTTTGCAAAGCAGGTTCTCAGATGGTGACATTTGAACAGAGACTGAAATGAAAGAGTAAACATGTAAATATCCGCAAGAAGATCTTCATGTTGAAATAACACGAAGTAAAAAATTTTCTAAGGTCGGAATTAATTTGGTGTTTGAGTAAGATCAAGAAGGCCCATAAGGCAAGATCAGACTGAATGACTAGAAGAAAGAAAATGAGGTAAAAGAAATCACCCAGAGTCTTATGGTGTACTTATTTGTGGTGTTGTAGGCCTTAGAATTTTCCTCTAAGTGTGATGAATCCATTAGAACACTTTGACGTGTGCATGTGTTGGGGGATGGTGAGGGAGACAGGTAGGTTAAGATATGACTTAGACACTTTAAAGTTTTAAAGGGTCTCTCTGTTACTTTAACGGAGAATTTTATTAGTCTGCTAGGGCTGTCAAAACAAAGTACCACAGAGTGGGTAGCTTAAAAAGCAGTTTTCTCACAGTTCTAGAGTCTAGAAGTCCAAGATCAAGGTATCTGCAGGGTTGGTTTCTTCTGAGGTCTATCCTGTTGGCTTGTAAATGGCTATTTTTTTCTTATCTCTTATTTCTGAACCTGCTGTGTTTAAATTTCCTCTTCTTATGAGGACACCAGTCATGTTGGATTAGGACTCACCTAAGTGATCTCATTTTAACTTAATTACCCCTTTAAAGATTCTATCCTCCAATATAGTCACATTCTGAGGTACTAGAGGTTAGGCCTTCAACATACGAATTTTTGTAGAATACAATTTATCCCATAACAGGAATAAAATGCAGTGGGGCAAGGGTGACAACAGAGAGTTCATTTAGAAAGCTATTTTATTATCCAAATTAAAAACAATGCTACTTAGTCTACAATAGAGGTCATGAGAATCAGTCATTACATAAATCATATAAGGTGTTCACCAAACTTACCTCATGAATTATCTCTAAAAACATTTTATGTCTGCTACTATTTTCCTCACGTTGACCGTAATTCATGTGTAAGGTCATACAACTAGAAATCCAGGAGCTAAAATTTAAATGTAGGTATCCTCTCCAGCATCTTTCCTGAAGATTGACTTTTATGCTCTTAGAGGTATTTAATACTATATGTATAGAAATTATCTTAATTTGGGGGTATTTGAGCATAGAATTAAAAAAGTGTGAGATTATATATGTTTTCCTAAAGAGATAATGTATCTTTAGCTTGCCTTTGCACAGAACACGTATTAGTAGTAACTAGCCTTGAATGGAGGCTTTCTGTTCAATTGTCATTAATTTAGTCTTTATCACTTATTGAGTTGCATAATTAATTCTGTGAAGAGTTGGAGAAATGACTATCTTTGCTTCAAAGGAATTTCCCATTATGTTGAGAAGAAAAGTGATATGCATATTTTAAAAAATGGTATTTGTTGAGTACTAAATGAATTAGCTGACCAATAGTACTAGAGGAATTCAAAAGAAGAAAATAATTCAAGGCTTTGGAAAAGTGATAATGGTTGAGGCTTAACTTCTAAGAATCTGTACAAATTCAATCAATAAATAAGGCAATGCCTTATAAATCTATAAGAGTAGACAGTTTCTTTCCCTTCCAGTAGGCAAGTATCTTCTTTTTTGAAGTCCTGTGTAAAAATTAGCCCTAGAGTTTAGTCTTCTAAGGATTGATTTTGTATACTTAGAGAGAATCCTGTGTTTTGCCTTCCTAGCAGTCCTCATATTTCTACTGTTTTGTTTGTTGAACACCTGCATCCATTGGTACTTGGCAAGTATCATGAAAGCTGGAATGGATCATATCTGTTTTTATTTTCTTTTTACTTTTCCCAGCACATAGAAACTATTGTGGGCAAGAAATAAATAGATTAGAATCAAAGACATAAAAAATGATAAAAAAATAGCAATGATATAAAACATTTTTACAAAATGAAACTATTTGGGGGTAATTTTTCAAGTCATTTTTCTTATGAAATATGGGGTGATGTTGGCAATACTACTTTATTTATATTTTTTTATTTTGTGGCCTAACCACAAATTATTGACTACCCATATTAATGAATATCAACAAAATCATTATAATGGCTCTATAATACTTTATTGTGTGGTTATACCATAATACATTCAATGAATGCCCTATTATTTAACATTTAGCTCTTTCTGATCAGATACTGTAGTGTGCATTTTTGTACATATATAAACATATATATGTCTTAAGATGTTTATCACTGGGTCAAAAGATGTAAATAAACTTAGAGTCTTTAGTAAATACTGTCAGAATTCTCTGCAGAGAGGATATATTAAGCTTCTTTCTATTTCAGGAAATAAAGATGACTGTCATATACTTCTGAGGCCTACAGTACTTTCTGGTTTGCAGGATTTTGTTGTTGTTGTTGTTGTTGTTGTTTTAAGTATCATTTAGTATCCAGTGGTCATGGATATTTGAGTGTTCCTTAAATATATATAAACAAATACCAGTGTGTTCTTTCTCTAAAGGAAAATATAAAGCAGAGAGAAATTAAATGTTGCTCAAATTCTAAAACTATGAAAATATAACAATAGAGAAAACAAATAGAATTTTTTTTTTAAGATACCCAGTGACTTTAGCAGCTGGTGGATTGTACCATGCCTATTTTTATACAGAATGAAAACAACACAGCAGGTTCCTTTGAAACACCAAACTGAGAAAATTAACTACAGCTTTAACAACCTTAAAAGAATTTTTTGGCAGAATGAATGAGTATGCATAATTGAGAAAAATACCCCAATCTGTAGAAAAATTAAATAGATATGAAAAGAGGTTAAACAAAAATGTTGTTGCCTATTCCTTTCACAACTTTCCACCTGTTCCTGACTGCAATAGGAATCACGGTTTCAAGCTAAAAAAGGAGGTTTGGGACTTTAGGATAAAGACAGTGTAGGGCTGTATAAATTGCAGAGGACTTAGATCCAGAAAACTTGAGGAGCATATACTCAACCTTAGACTGACAAGGCGGGGAGCCTGCCCTTAAGTCCCAGTTCAGCTACTTCCTAATCTTGTGATCCTGGGCAAATAATATGTCCTCTTTCTGTCTCAGTTTCCACAGTTTAAAAAAAGCAACATAGTAATAATAGAGCCTAGCTTTCTCAGTGCCTAGAGTATATTACCTATTTATTAAATACTAGCTATGATTTTCTTATATAGCTGGTTGTGTGAACTTAGGCAAGCCATTTTATCTCTTGAGTCAATTTCTTCAACTCTAAAATGAATTATTTAGATAATGTAATCTCGTGATGTCATATTTATATTTGAAGGTCTATGGTACTATGAGACCAAAAAAACAACAAAATGCACTGGATGCTACTATCAGAGTCAGTTTGGGAATGATTTGAAGCCAGTGACATGAATATAAATGAAGGTTTCAAGCAAAGTAGGGGAGAATGGGAGAGAGGATATATAAGAAAAAGTCGCTTTTATAGAGTTTTTAAATCTATTTTTACCATTGCATATTATAATTATATAAGAATTAAGATGCATTGCATAGGAAGTAAAACTACAAAATAATCGCTTTTTCATTTTAAGAATAATGTGGGTTTTTTTGCAACTCTTTTTTTCCAATAAAAAGAGTCCTCATAAATGCTTTCTATTCTCAAATATTTAACCATTCTCTTGGTTCTTTGCTTCTCTTAAGTACAGAATATCATAATTATATACTATAATTTTGTCCATCCTAAATACAAGACTACTTATGAGTCACTTGAAATTGAGAAATGTCTCTGTGTTACTGAGTTTTAGCCAGATTATAATTTCAACCCCAAATACAAGCTATTTAACCTTGAGTTTTAGTTTCATGGAACATTTAAAATGTTAATACAATTAATAGAATTAATTGTGTTCATACAATTTTTGTATATGTATTGCAGGTATCTTCTTGGGAGAAGGTTCATAGCATTTAAAATATTCTCAAAGACAACTTTGTTGCTGAAAATGTTAAAAATCATTGTCAGAAAGATTCATCTCATGCAAACATGACTATAGTCATTTACTGAACTATCAGACTGTCAAGTACCTGTCAAGAGTACTCTTTGAATAAATATTAAGAAATAAATTAATAAGTTGAATTAATGATTAAATAATATAACTTGGCAATGAGGCCTTCCTTGACTATCCTGAATAAAATAAATCTCAGGTACCCATATCTTACTTATTGTCTTTAATTGTCACCATGCACTCAGTCATCTAATATACCATACATATATTTGTTTATGGTCTTTTTCTTACTACTAAATTGTAGGTTCCATGAGAGCAGAGACGTAGTGTTTTGTTTTATATTGATTTTTCACTACCTAATTCCTAATATACATAGTAAACATTAAATGACTATTTAATGACAATTTGTTATTATAAATATTTAAGCGGAGTATTCACTTTGTCCTGATTTCTCCAAATTATTCATGTCTCTTTGAAATTCAGATCTCTCTTTTACAAACCATTTCCATTTAACCTCCACTTTTAATATCTGTCACCTGTAAACTTAATGAATATACTCTTCATCCAGGTTAATAATGAAAATATTTAAGCAGAACTTCGGGGATCGATCTTGCAATGTCTAGTGTGATCTTGATACATTCAATAAGTTATTTGATATCCAAAATGTATAATGTCTTTTGTTTAAATGGATTTGATTCAGATTTTTGGTAACTTCCTTTATAGTACAAATTCTGGACACTAGCTTAAGAATCACGGTGTGATAGAAAGCACTTGATATGTGGGGACCGACGGTGGATGGGAAGGATGGTTCATTTTATTACTTATTATATTCAGAATTCTGCTTGGTGCTTCCCCATTTTATAGTTTTATTGTTCTCTATTTCAATGCTAACAATAACTTTGTAAAGCATATATTATATTCTGATTATCAGTCAAAATTCTCATGTTGAATTCTTGCTTTGCCAGTAACTGTAATCCTTGACAATCATTCTAAGCTTTTGTTTCTTTATGAATAAAGTGGGGAACATAATACCTTGTGCCTAAAAGAGTAGTGATGAAAATTTAATGAGATTATTTGTGTGAAATTATTTATGAGCTCCATATTTGGAAAATCCAACATTTCATTATTAAATGACTACAACAAAAACCTCAATACTTAAAATTTCAAAAATGTAATTTCTCAATATTCATTAGCTTCTCCATTACAAATAAAATTAATATATAAAAATCATGTATTGTGATTATCCAACATAATTCATTACTAGAAATAGGGACTATTGAAGAATTCAGCAAGATCTACAATATTCAGTTTACTTCTTTAAGCCCTACACTCCAATACTTTATTAGATACTTCATCAAATATATATCAAATACTCCTCTGTAATGACAATGTACTAGGTATATAACATTTATAGTAGTTTATGTCTTAGAAAACCTTATGAAGTATGTTTTAATATCTTAATTTTAGGGGTAAGAAAACTAAAACCAAGTAAATTAACTTGCTCAAAGTTAATTACTGGTGGAGCAGTATCTGTCAGCAGTAAAGTCCATATTAACCATAATTCTCTTCTGCCCTCTAGTTTTTATTGTTGCTTACTATTTGGAGCTCCTACTTCTTGAATTCCAGCACCTTCCATTCAAGCAATGTAGATTTGACTTGGGCTCCATTTCAATGTTCTATTTTTCCTTCTAGATCCAAGTCTAAATTTTCTCAACCGTCTGGCCATGGAACATTCCAGGTATGGATTTTCCTATGTTAAAAGAAATTTTCCCATAGAAAATTTACTGATCTGATAGGTTTTAATTCACTGACGCATGAATCAGGCAGTACCCAATATAGCACGTAGAGAGGAGCTCTGAAGAGCTGCACAAGGAGGGAGCTTGTGTAGACCAAAGTGAGCAGGAACAAGGAAATTATACTAGACATTTTCTGAAGCAGGATTATTTTCCTTACATGGGGCAAAGACAAAAATTAGAGCCAGGTTAAGTGATTTGTGCTAAGTAGGCAAGGGCTGATTAGTTGACCTAGACCTTTTTTTCTGGGAAAGCCATGCATAGAAACTTAGTTTCAGTTCGCTATCATGAGACTTAGCATGAGTGACTCCATTTTCAATCTAATCTGGTAATTTAACATCCATGATGTGGCTTTTCCTTTGCATGGCAATGACTCTTTTCAGGAAAAATCTTTTTGTTAGATGGAACTTCCATGCATGGAAACTATATTTATCAGCTTATGTTGCCATAAAAAATACCATAAACTGGAGGACAGAAAGTAACAGAAATTTATTTTATCACAGTTCTAGAGGCTGGAAGTCTCTAGATGGTCAACATGGTCAGATTCTTGTACAATATTTCATCTTATCTTGTAGAAGACCTTGCTGCCTTCTCTCTGTGTCCACAATTGGTGGAGAGAGAGCAACCTCTCTGGCGTCTCTTCTTATAAGGACACTAATCTTATCAGATCAGTCTGCCTCTATGACCTCATTTTACCTTAATTACTTCCAGAAAGTCCCTATTTCCAAATACAGTCACATTGAAGATGAAGACTTTAATATATGAATTTTGGAAGGACATAATTCAGCCCAAAGTAGATATTTTAAAATGTTTAAATACAATTTATATCAGTTTTCCACTATGCTTTCATTCATTTCCAAGTCAAACTCTCCAATTCAAGGAACAGTACTGATACTTAATGAAAGAAAAATAGAACTGCTATAAAGGATAAGCCACTATGATATTTAAATTTTAAAATCTTTATCTTTAAAGATAAAATAATGATCTTCAAAATTAAGGTTGTCCACAATGATTCCTACATTCTGTTATTCACATTTTTAGGTAGTCATCACCCTCATTGCACCAGGGTTTATATGCCATTTCTGAGAGTGAATTATGAAAGATTGTGGCATCTTAAATTTTCTTAATCTCTCAACCCCTCTCTCTCTTGGCCTCTGTCTCCCTCATTCTCTTTTCCCCCCACTCTCTGTTACTATTTTACTGGAAATCAGCTGCCATATAAAAAAGTTATTCAAGTAGCTTATGGAGAGGCCCATGTGGCAAGAAAGAAGGCTTCAGCAAACACCCAGTAAGAAATTGAGGCCTGCCAACAGCCATGTGAGAGGGCTTAAAAGCAGATTTTCTAGATCTAATGGAGTCTTGAAATGACTGCAGCCCTAGGTGACAACTAGATTACAACTTCATGTGAGATCCAGAGCTAGAACCACTGAGTCAAACTGCTCCCACATTCTAACTATTAAAAACATTACATTGTGAGATGATAAATGTTTATTCTTTTAAGCTGTTAAGTTCTGGGGTAAATTTTTAAGCAGATAGATAACTATTGTAACCACAAACTCTTCAATTTTCAAAATAGTCTACTTTATACTTATGAGATGTCCAAAACTGATGTTCTTAGTAAGCAGATAGTTCTCTCTTCCAAGTGCTGATGTAGTAATAAGGCAAACTCTTTATTGTGGATCCACCATTATCATGTGGCTTCCAGGTTCACTATATTCATTTGTTTAAGGCAAGTGCAAAGGGAAAGACAAGGTGGCTTGCAAGTGGGAAATTTTTAATGGGTCAGACCTGGAAGTTGTGCATATTTCTTCCTCTCAAATCCCATTGGTTAGAAATAAGTTACAAAGGCTCATCCATTAGATTGGAAACTAAGAAATGAAGTCTACTTGTGTATTCAGTGAGAAGAAATAATGGATTTGATGATCAACTACATGTCTCTTCCAAAACTGTGGCTCTAACATAAGTCTCTTTATTGAACTCCAGACATGAGTATCAAACTATCTTCCTATTGGACATCTCCATCTAGAGCACAGTTTTTCAACTTTAATGTTATGACCTTTGAGGCCATAATTCTTTGTTGAGGGATATCCTATATATTATAGAGTTTTTAGTAGTATCCTGGCCTCTACTTACTAGATAGATGCCATGCACTGTGACTAACAAAACTGTCTCCAGATACTGACAAATGTTGCTTGGGGTTGAAAATCATCAGTTTCATATTCAGAGATATTGAAATTTACACTTTTTAACAATAAACACATTATCTCTTATAATGTACTCACTTATCCTTCTGATTTCCTTAATCTGAGAGATGCCAAAAATTAACATAGTATTTCAACACCAAACTGATTTTTAAGCTTAATTCTGCTGTCTCTTTCAATTTCAGAATAAACCAATCATGAAATTCTTCCAGTTCTACTTTCTTAACATGTCTCAAATTATTTTTATTCTCTTTAATACCAATGCCAATATATTAGTTCATACCTCCTCTTATTAAAGACTTTTGGATTAGTCTTTCAACCTTCATTCTCTACCTCCAATAATCAATTATCAGAGAGAACTTATTTAAAATAAAAACTTGGGGTGCTTTTTAATAAATTATGTGAAACTCCAGCAATTTTATTTTCTGCCAAATTCCCATCGAAAGCAACAATATTGAAGAAAAAAAGTAATATTTAATGAGACAATGAATTAAATGAAATCATAAATTATATACTATGAAAAATAACTCCCAAATATAGTAAAGTTGTAAAATTTAAACTTACAAAGTCTAAAACTTTTACATTTCTCTAGATAAAGTTTTAAGGGGAAAAATTTTTCTAATGAAAGTAAGGCTGCCCAACAAGGCAATGCCTAAATTTATTTTGCTTGGAACTTGTAATTAATGAAAGAAAGTTAACAGGCTAATGATAAAATTCGATTTTAAAAGAGATATAAATAAAATATTAGATATAGAAACCACATTTCTTTAAAGGTGGACACACAGGACAAGCTGGAGATACTCTGGGTAATTACCCAGTTTTATATCACAGAATGTCTCAGGTAAACTGTCATTATATACCAAGTGGATGGTCGTTATTTTCTCCCTTCTTACAAGGTTACAAAAAGGACCCCATGAGTAAAGGGCAAGGGCTATCTCTAAGTCTCCCTCTTTTGGGTTCTAGGATCTAATTCCAATATGTGTAGGGGAGGGGTAGCTTTCTCCCACATCAACAAGCATTGTTGTGGACAGTGGTTTGGGTCCTATAATTCAACTTGATTCCGACAATATCTACCTAGAGATATCATGAGATTTCACAAGTTAAGGCTTCAGTTCAACATGTCTATCCCCCACTCACACTTTGGGTGCTATTTATAATTTCAGGTTGCTACCTAGACTTCTGATGGACTAGCTATAAATCAGGTTCATACAACCTCCTCTTTTGGTTCAATTAATTTGCTAGAGTGGTTTACAGAACATGGAGAAACATTTAACTTACTAAATGACCAGTTTATTATAAAAGAATACACCTTAGGAACACCAAGATGAAAGACATGCATAGGGCAAGGTATGGGGAAAGAGTATGAAATTTCCATGCTATTTTTAAGCAGGCCACTCTCCCAGCACCTCCACATGTTCACCAACCCCAAATCTCTCTCAACTCTATCCTTTTGGGTTTTCATGGAGGCTTAGTTACAGGTACAAAATTGATTAAATCATTGGTCATTGGCGATTGATTCAACTTCTAGCCCCTTAACTCTTCCTGGAGGTCAAGGAAGTGAGACTAACTGTTTAAATCTTCTAATCATGTGGCTGTTTCCCCTGGCAACCAACTTTCATTCTTAGCTGTGGTCCAAAAGTCACCTCATTAGCATAATAAAAGACATCTTTATACTTTCATCACTTAGAAAAGTCCAAGAGTTTTAGGAGCCTGTGCTAAAAATGAGGACTAAGACCAAATATATATTTATTATCATTCACAATATCATACTACTTGAATTAAGGTTAATACCATTGCATGGCAGAAAGATTGTATTGAATTTGGAAATTAGAAGTTATACCCACCTTTGCCATCAGGTTATCTTCAAGTTAGAAAAATAGGAAAATTTTAAGCACAAGAAATTATGCACCTGCCAATTTTTATCATCTGAAGAGAAAGATATATCAGGAGAGAGACATAAAAGGAAATCACAAAAATCTGCAAGGCTTCATTCTGAATAAGGGGCTTTCAATTTACAGGAAGCTGAATCAAGTCAAAAAGGCAAAGAAATGTTGAAAAAAAATGTTCCCATACACCACAGAAGGAAGCTCAAGCTGCTTCTGAAAACTGCTCACTCTCCAGGCATATCTTACATTTTTTATAAAAGGATAAGTTATCTGATCTAAGAAGAATGACCTCAATTTAAATATAAGTAGCAATTTGAAAATATGTATGTAAAATTTCAATACCAAAAAGAAGAGAAAAATCACAAACCAAAGGCAGCTGAAGATCATTTGAGAAAAAGTTTGTAACTAGTGAAAAATGTGACTAATATTTTTTAACTGAACATGACATGGGAGAAAATAGGACATGTATAAAAATAAGAACTTAAGGCATAACTACAAAATATCAACAAAGAAATTATATAACAATATAGGGATCCCAACAGTAAGTTAGTTATTCAGCAAGAAAAAATAAAAGGTGTAGGGAAGGCAGAATTCCCAAAGTAAAGGTAAAAATAGTATTTATAGATATTTTGGATTTACACGTGGCTTCTGCAGCATGAAAGTTTGACTTCTTCCATGGCCACTGATTGTCACCAAAGAGAATGTCTCAAGGTAACAAGCTGAAACTGCATGGCCTTTCTAGCCTAGTCTTGGAAATTATACAACATAATTTCCATTGCACTTTGTTGGGTAAGAACAACACACTAAGTTTGTCCAGATTCAAGAGTAGCAGAAGGGGCAGATGGCAGGTTGGCAAGGGAATATTGTAGAAGAGCATGTAGATCGAAAGATATTGTTTCATCCATCTTTGGAAAATACGGTGTGCCAGAGCAAGATACATAGGAGGCACCTAGAAATAAGTTTTTCACACTACAGCGGACATTCATCAGTTGTTTTACAGAGAGAACAGAAAAGCAATGTTTAAAACAAGTCATATAAGTGGGGATCAATTAGAAAAGCTTTTACTATAAACTGATTACTTCATTTTTCAGAGCAAGGAGTCAGAACTCAATAGAAACAATTTAAAATTGATAACTTAAGAAAACAGAGGATAAGTATTTTATTTAAGGTATAAATGTCACCATCGGAAGAGTTAGACATAATTTAATCTGATGGTAAAGGTTAAGAAATAGTAAACATGATAATAATTAATAATAATATAATAAGATGCTTAAGGTTAGGGAATTGGAAAGGAAATGAAAGCGCATACATTATTTTATTCTAGAGTGTAAAGACAATAGATACTATCTAAAATCACTACATTAAGATCCTGTATTCTCCATACCACAGGAAGTATGCAAGAAAATTATCTGGACTATTAAAATAAAATATTACCAATTCTATTTTACAGTTGTTTGTATCTTGGATGAGATATATTAATTTTGTATATATTTACTATAAATATTAATAATTTTACATATAAAAAGTATATTAAAATTTTTTACACATAAAGGAACTGTGTTTTAGATTTTTTTACTAATACTGGTATATGATCAAAAACATTTAAAGATTACTAATAAATAGCTATGAAGTATCCAATAAATAGTAGATAATAAAGCTTCACATTACAAAAAGAAAACACACATGCATGTGCAGCAACTCAAATTGAACAAAGAGTAACTTTTTAAAAGACATGATAAAAAGAGAAAGTATGAAAAAAACAAATTATAGACATAAGTAGAAATTTTTCTGTCATATCTAGAGGTAAAAAATTTACTTTATAAATAAAAAAATCTCTAAAATAATTCAAAACAAAACTCAAGGATATATTATATACAAGTCATCCAAAAAAGTTTGAAATGATGAAAAACAATAACTTAAAGCCAAGACTACGCTACTCAGCAAGGCTATCAATTACAATGAAAAATGAAACAAAGAGCTTCCCAGAAAGGAAAAAGCTAAAGAAATGTGTCACCAACAAGCCAGTTTTACAGTTAAAATGAATTATGTAAAATTTTTTAAAAAAGGAAAAAAAGTAAGAGGACTTATAAATATAAATAAGAAAATGGCAACAACTCTGTACCTATCAATAATCACTTTAAATGTAAATGGATTAAATACTCCAATCAAAAGACATAGAGTACCAAATGAATGAAAAACAAGACCCAAACATGTACTGTCTATAAGAGACCCACCTCAAATCAAATGACACACACAGACAAAGATTGAGAAAAGGTATTTCACGCAAATGAAAAAAAAAAAACTGAGAGTATGCCTACTTATATTAGATGAAATAGACTTTTCAAAACAAAGTTATAATAAAGGAAACAAAAAAAATGTTATTTATATGTGATAAAGAAGTGATCTATAAACATGGTTTGTAACCCTAAATGAACATATATGTATCAGACATGGGCACACCTACAATACAAGGCTGGCTGGGAAGGAGAGATCAACAGCATGTACTCTCTCATATTATGGGGACTTTAACACTCTTCCCTTATTACCCAAGCACCAATAGAATGAATCTTTTCTCCAAGACAGAAAATCAATAAGAAAACAGCAGCCTTAAATGACACACTAGCCCAGATTGATTTAATTGATATTTCCAGAGTGTTTCCCCTCAAGCAGCAGAATATACATTCTTCTCAAGTGCACATGGACTATTTTCCAGGATAGGTCGCATGTTAGGCCACAAAACAAGTCTCAATAAATTTGAGAAGACTGAAATTATATCAAGTATCTTCTCCGACTACGAAAAAAAAAACTGGAAAATACACAAACAAACACATGGAGGCTACATAACATGCTACTAAACAATGAATGGGTTAACATGAGATCAAGGAAAAAAAAAAACAAAAGATACCTGGAGACAAATGAAAATGAAATCACAATGATTCAAAATCTGTGGAATATAGCAAAAGCAGTCCTAAGAGCGAAATATATAGCAATACAGACCTATCTCAAGAAACAAACAAACAAAAATCTCAAAAACAATCTAACCTTACTCTTAAAAGAACTGGAAAAAGAGCAGAAAACAAAACTCAAAGTGAGTAGAAGGAAGGTAATAGTAAAGATCAGAGCAGAAATAAAAATAGAGTCTAGAAAAATAATAAAATATCAATGAAAAAAGAGCCAGTTCTTTAAAAAGATAAACAATTGATAAACCCCTAACCAAACACATCAAGAAAAAGAGAGAACTCATATAAATAAAATCGGAAATGAAAGAGAAGTTCCTATGGACCCCACAGAAATTCAAAGGATAATAAGAAAATACTACGAGCAATTACATGCCAACAAATTGGACAATCTAGAAGAAATGGATACATTCCTAGAACAATACAAACTCCCAAGACTAAGTCAAGAAGAAACAGAAAATCTGAACTAAGCGATTACCACCAATGAAATTGAATCAGTAATCAAAAAAGTTCCAAAAAACAAAAGTTCTGGATCAGATGGGTTCATATGTGAATTTCATCAAACATTCAAAGAAAAGCTAATACCTATTCCTTTCTAAATATTCCAAAAAAATTGAGAGGGGGGGAATTTTTTTATGAGGCCACCATTACTCTGATTCAAAAACCAGACAGTACCAAAAAAAAAAAAGAAAGAAAGAAAGAAAAAGAAAATAACAACTATAGGCCAATATCCCTGATGAACATTGATGGAAAAATCCTCAATAAAATATTAGCAAACCGAATTCATCAATACATTAAAAATATCATACACCATAATCAAGTTGGATTTATTCCTGGAATGAAAATTTGTTTTAATATCTGCAACTCAATTAATGTGAAATACCACTTTAACAAATTAAAAAATAAAAATAATAAGATCATATCAATAGATGCAGAAAAAGCATTTGACAAAACTTATTATCCATTTATGATTGAAACTCTCAGCAAAGTGAAAATAAGTGTAACATATCTCAACATAATAAAAGTCATATATGACAAACCTACAGCTAACATCTTACTCAACGAGGAAAGGCTAAAAACATTTTTCTTAAGTTCAGGAAGAAGACAAGGATGACCACTTTCACCACGTCTGTTCAACATAGTATTGGAAGTATTAATTATAGCAATCAGACAAGAAAGAGAAGTAAAAGGCATCCTAATTGGAAAAGAAGAAGTAAAACTATTATTATTTGCAGATAACATGATACTATATATATGGAAACCTAAAGATTCCACCAGTTAGAACTGATAAATAAATTCAGTAAAGCAGCAAGATACAAAATTAATATTTAGAAGTCAGTTGCATTTTTATACACCAACGATGAAAGAGAAATTAAGATAACAATCCTATTTACAATTGCATCAAAAACAATAAAATGCCTAGGAATCAAATTATCCAAAGTGGTAAAAGACCTATTCTCAGAAAATTATGTCACTGAAAAAAGAAATTGAACAACAAATAAATGGAAGCACATGCATGCTCATGGGTAGGAAGAATTAACATCTTTAAAATGGCCATACTGCCCAAAGCAATCTATAGATTCATGCATTCCTTATCAAAATACCAATGGCATTTTTCACAGAACTAGAACAAATAATTCTAAAATGTATGTGGAACCATAAAAGACCCCAAATAGCCAGGGCAATCTTGAGCAAAAAGAACAAAGTTGGAGGTATCACACTACCCAATATCAAACTATATCTCAAACTATAGTAATCAAAACAGCATGATACTGGCATAAAAACGACACATAGATCAATGGAACAGGATAGAGAACCCAGAAATAAATCCATGTCTACATGGTCATTTGATCCATGACAAATGAAGCAAGAATATACAAGAGGGTAAAGATAGTCCCTTTGACAAATTGTATTGGGGAAACCAAACAAATATATGCACAAAATGAAAATGGACCACCTTCTTACACCATATTCAAGAATAAACTTGAAATGGATTTAAAAATTAAATTGAAGACCTAAAATCATAAAACTGTTAGAAGAAAACATAGTAGCAAGCTCTCCGATATTGCCATTAGTAATTTTTTTCTGATATATTTCCTCAGGCAAGGGAAACAAAAAAAAAATATAAACAAATGGGACTACATCAAACTAAAAAGTTTTTGTACAACATCAAACTAAAAAGCTTTGCACAGTAAAGGAAATCAATGAAACGAAAAGACAACCTACTGAGTGGGAGAAGATATATTCCTATAATACAGCTAATAAGGGGTTACTATCCAAAATCTATAAAAGAACTCATACAACTCAACAAGAAAACAAACAATTCAATTAAAACATGGGCAGAAGACCTGAATAGGCCATCCGTATGTCTCCAAAGAGGACATATGGATGACCAAAAGACATATGAAAAGATGCTCAATATCACTAATTATCAGAGAATATATAAATTAAAACCAGAAGATATCACCTCATGCTTGTCAGAATTGCTATTATCGATAAATCAAATTTAAAAAAAAGTGTTGGTGAGGATGTGGAGGAAAGAGAACACTCATACACTTTTCATGGGATTGTAAAATGGTACAGCCACTATAGAAAACAGTTTGGAGGTTCCTCAAAAAATTAAAATAGAAGTGCAATGCAGGGTCAAAAGGTAGTTCTAAGTATTTATCTAAAGAAAAACAAAACATTAATTTATAAAGATCTATGCACCCCTATGTTCATGGTAACACTATTCACAATAGTCAAGATTGGAAGCTATCTAAGTGCCCCCAATAAATGATCAGATAAATAAGTTTAGTGTATATATATATACACACACACACGCACACACAATGGAATATTACTCGGCCATAAAAAATAAAATTCTACCATTTGCAATGACATGGAAGGACCTACTGGGTATTAAACTGAGTGAAATAAGTCAGACTGTAAAAGATAAATACCATGTGATTTTACTTATATGCAGAATCTAAGGAACAAAAGGAACAAACTAAACAAAAACAGACTCACAGGTACAGAGAATAATCTGTTGATTGCCACAGAGGAGGGGGTTTGGGAGACTGGGTGAAAAAGATGAAGGGATGAAGAAGTTCAAATTAGTAGTTATAAAATAGTCATGGGACATAGAGTACATCATAAGGAATATAGTCAATAGTATTTTAATGGCTATGTGTAGAACCAGATGGGTGCTAGAAAAATTGGGGGGATAATTTCATAAATTATATAAATGTCTAACCATATAGCACTATATACCTGAAACTAATATAAATAAATTTTTTAAAAGTTGTAATGAGAATCATGGTTTAATTATCAAATAAGACTTAATTCACATTGAATAGCAGTAAATGGATATTTTAAGACCGATTTATAATTTTAAAGACTACAGGCTAAAAAAATATGCCATAAACCTTTATGCACCAGAAATGAAAGCATCAAAATTTATAAATCATAAACTGCAATTAATACTAAAAATAAAAACATAATAATAATGAACCATTCAAAAATACTCTGAAGCAAGAATTGCTTGAAAAATTGCCAAAATTTACAAAATATCCATAGAATAAAATAATTTTAAAAGTCTGTAACTACATTTATTGCATATAAGTGAACTTTTAATTAGAGACTAAGACATGGGTTTAACTAGCTAATTTACAAACAGATAAATTAGATAAAGATAAATTAGTTAAGTAACCAATTCAAAACTTTAGCAAAAATATAACTAAATAAGACAAGGGAAAGCAGTGCTGGAGCAGCTATTCAAAGAGAGGCAGGGACATACAGGAAGGAATTAAGCTTTCTGGCTTCAGGGCAAGAAGCCAGAGAGGCTACTTTCTCCTGGACAGAAGTACTGGCAGTATCCATTGTTCCTTTGTTGAACCCTACCGCCTCTGAGCATGTGGATGCAGGCGGCCACCACATATGTCTCCATTAGTTAACACAGTTTGCTCCACCCAAGTGATTCCCCGAGGCCCTTCCTTTCCCAACTTGCAGGCCCACCCAAAGTGTCTCCAGTATTTTTTTCCTAGACAAATGACCTGTCTTGGCTCATGTTATGGACTTTCCTAAAATCTTCCAAAGGCTCACAAAACATAAAGAAGCAGCATCTGGCCTTGGTAGGCCCCATCCATCTTGCTGAGCAGCCCCAATTCCTGCAATAAGGGCAGCCAGCCTCAGTTATTGTCTTGGACTCTTGAAGCACCTATAAGCTCAGCACACGTAGCAGCCATCTGCAGATTGCTCGGTGACTCTTATCAGGTGGCCCCAGAATAACACAGATAGTAGTTGAACTTGGCCTTCAGCTGGGTCCCTACCAGGAGGCCCTTCGGCCAGCACACCTGGTGGCCTGTTTTGACCAGAAACAGAGTCAGAGGAACACCCAGGGCTGCATCTGAGGAATACACACCTGAAGAGCAGACTGAGCAGGAACCAGAACCCTGCTAATGTGAATCCTGCTCTATCAGGTCAGCACCTCACTGGTCAATCCTCTCAACCAATCAGCTCAAGGATCAGTCCCTCCCATCGATGTGCAAACAGAAACCAAGGCTCAACACAACAGGAGGGCATACATAATCCACACAAGGGCATACCTTGAGCATCTAGCTCAGTAACCAGGGAAATCTGCTCCATTGGAACCCACAGGACACCTACTACATACAGCCACTCTACTAAAACCGGGAGACTTAGGAGCCCTATCTATACATAGAAACAGAAACGAAGGCAGCTAAAATGGGGAGACAAAGAAACATGTCCCACGCGAAAGAACAGAACAAAGCTCCAGAAAAAGAGCTAAAAGAAATGGAGAGAAGCAATGTACCAGATGCGAAATTTAAAATAGTTGCTACAAGGATGCTCAATAAACTTAGAGAAAGAATGGATGAACTCAATGCAAATTTTAATAAAAATGGAGTTGGAAAACATGAAAAGGAATCACTCAGAAATGAGGAATACAATATCTGAGATGACTACATCAGAGGGAATCAACAGATTGGATGAAGAAGAGGATTAAATAGGCAATTTAGAGAATGGG